>NC_134366.1:25254508-25557538 GCF_035582795.1 Mycteria americana | reverse complement strand
TTCCATCACTTCTCTTTTTTCTGCAGATTTTATGTGCTGAATGGCAATGCTGCTTTTCTGCCACTTTAAAGGTGACAATAAGCTACCTCACTGACAGACAGGAGCATCAGACCCTCTTCTAAAGGATGACAGATTTGTCGGAGATTGTTTCAGGGTTATGCAAGACCAATTGCTCCTGGGAACTGTGAGTCAATGTCTATTGCCTGTAATAGATGATGTTCAAAGAATTTTTAATGAATAAAATGTTTTTACCACTGGTCCAAAATGTTACAAAGTAACAGCATTTTCATTTTGTAAACATAGAAGTATCTGTAAGCTTATTACAGTATCTACCCTTATACTTTTTTCACACTTGTAAATGCACTTATGATATACATACTTCCCCTATATGTTAAGTATGCATAGAGAGGAACATAACGCAGAAACTCAGAAGTTTCCTGCTGTTGCTCTTATCCTGTCTATCCTACATTCTCCTTGTGTATATTACTATCTGGGATTTAAGTAGGACACATCCTTGATTCCCCCTACCACAACAAACTTGACTGCAGCTTGACCCACAAGGTGAGCACAATGCACAGATGTTTCTTTTAGTCTCCCTTCTTACTTGGCACTAGCTATACATAAGGTAATCCATAACATTCTCTGCTGAAAACAGTGGAACAGATTAAGAAAACATATATATTGTATGCATGAGCCATATGCATACAGCCAAGGCATTTTTGGCTTACTGAACTAAAGATTGGCTTACCTGTTGATATGCCATATTGAGGAACAAGTATCGCTCTGATCTCCTCATAGGTAAGCAGAGGCTGTATGCCACGTGCACTGTTGCAAAGAAAAAACTGAGCAGTCCAAGCTGCTTTCGACACTGGAGCCAGTTGTCCAGCCAAGGTGGAAATCGCCTATACTTAGTACCATAGTAAAGCTGATAAGCAGCTGCAATAAGTCCTGATAAATACACTAGAGAAAGTAAAGTGATAGCAACAATTGGTAGAGTCTTGTTCACGATCTCAATGGGGATCTTGTAGAAGTCACTCTGTTGATTTCTCACGTATGGATGGATTACGTCTCTGATGAAGGAATAGATGAAGAAAAACGTTGCCAGGCTAATGGCAATCACTACAGGCCCCTTCCACAGTGTGAACAGTCGCAGAGGTAAATTTTCAATCTCCCTTGAAGATGACAATGCCCCCAAATCAATAGGAATAAAACTGAGCTGACGGGCAAGCTCAATAACTTGATGGCGAGCCTGAACATTGTTACTGCATATATAGACCTGTTGGGAAAGTCAAGCAAATTGTCTGTAATCAGAGAAACAGACTCAAAGGTGAAAAAAACCCAAAAAACAACAAACACAAAAAAACCTTAAGGGCCTCCAGGACAAAACCACAGCAGTACTGCTAAAACTACATACTGTTATCCCAGCTTATATCACCAAGATAAGAATGAAACCATACACAAATCTAGCCAAAATGAAAATATGCACACTGATTTAGCAACAGAGTAACCAAAACAAAATTGGCTTTTTCTTGGAGTTAATAATGAGCTGATTGTGGGATGCTCTGGTAATTTGCACACTGAAAGCCCCGATACTGAAATGTCTGCAGGACTGGATTGAACTTGAAACAATGGCTAAAAGCATTTCAGAAAATCATGAGTCTCTCAAAAATACAGGAATCTTGAATGAGGACCCTAAAACAGCTGTAGCATAAACAGAATACAAAGCAGAGAACCGTGTAATCTCTCCAAGTATAACAATCTTAGCTCAATTTCACACTCTAAATTTCCACAAAAATTGATTGTTTAACAGAAAAGACAAAAACTAGCAGCCAAATAAGAGCACCTTCTAAAGATCAGTTTATTACATAGTGAAAGAAGTGCACTGCTACAAAGTACTTTAAAGTTCCTTTAAAATTTACGGTGGGCTATAGTTTGCTCAACACTGTTTACTGATCATCTGCATTAGAGCAAACATGATCAGTTTTGACAGAAGTTAATTACTTACAGTGCAGTGCTATTCTGAAAGGGGATAAAAATAGTATGGTGAGGTTATTTTTAAAATTATGCTAATTCTATATCAATTGCATTCCACTTAAAATCTACCTGAAGTGCCAGAAAACTCAATTTAGTGTTCAGTAGGCACATTACACCAGTCATTTCTCATGCATTTCTCAGAGTTCATAAAGCCGTGAAGGACTGGGTTCTTGCATAGGCTTAAATCCTTTGTATCACTTCAGCAAAGCATGAAAAACATAAAGCTGCCTTTTCTATATGCAGGATGGATTTCGGGAACATACTGGGAAGGAACTTGAACATGATGTTCCCAAGCAATGCTGGATCAAACAAATGATCACTTAGAAACATATGTGCCTCCTTCTCTGTGCTGGTTTTGGCTGGGATAGAGTGGGAATGAGAGAGCGGCTGTGTGGTGCTTAGTTGCTGGCTAGGGTTAAAGCACGACATTCTGTTTCCTCATATTTATGATCTTGGGGCATTCTAAAAGCTAGATAATCTTTCATTCACTTTGCTGTTACATTGAATGCAAGCATTTTTAGAACAGCTGACTCCTGAGCCCTGGGATCAGGACCTCAGTTTTCTGTGCATCTCTTTCAATAGTTCACTCCATGTAAACCAATACTGAAACTAAAATATACTGGGAAAGACTGCCTCTATCCTTGTATAGAGCATAAGGATAAAAATTAACGTATTTCCTACAGAAGACATTAAGACCCAACTCCTCTCCTCTGTCTGTAGTAATCTAAAGGTCAGCTGTCTAGTCTAAGCTAGTATCCACATTTCCTCTGCAATCTTTAAAGACAAAAAGGCATCCCAGGGGACAATTTGGACCACTTACTCTGTACGTCTTACAGTGGATGAACTAGATTCTGAAAGTTTTATTGGCTACTCAAACTTAATGTACCTAAAATGTTGGGCCTTTAGTTTAAGTCAGGCAGGATGAATCCCATGAGTTCTGGCTGCTTACATTCAGGTCCTGTCATTTTCATCTTACAAACAAGTTAAATTAATACAAATGTAACATTTACCTGTCTGCTGGCATCCTTTGGTCCTAACTGCAGTGACCAAGCTGAAATGACATTGAATCCTTTGACAATCAGGGAATCTGGGAAAAGTGATGCCAAATACTCTGCATTGGAGTCCGGATATTGGTCTACTCTTGTATTATTGCTGACATCAATCAGAATTTTACCAGCGAGTAAATGCTTGAGGTCCCACAAAGAGGCATAATGTTCTCTGTGTATGGCTACAAAAATGATGTTTGTTTTTGCTACTGCATCTTCATGGTGGGTGACATCAACCACATGGGGAAAGAACTCGGCAGCAAGTTTAGGGTTCCTGCTTCCTACGACCACATGGTACCCACATCTTATAAGCCTAATTGTCAATGACTTAGCAAAGTCTCCACTTCCAATGATGCCTATTGTGATCTTACTGGCATCCTTGATGCCATTGGCAACATTTGGTAGAAAAGTTTCATTGAGGTTCTTAGGACTTCCCATCATAGAAATTGATTCCATACTTCCAAGACACCAAACCTATAACGATTTCTTCTGGGGAAAAAAAAAAAAAAAAAAAAAAGGAGAAAGCAACAGAAGGGAAAATGCAGCATCATACAATTTTACAAGACATCAGAATCCATAAACATCTCTGGGAGCAAAATATGTGGTTCTAAGTTTCATGTTATATTTTCTCCTTAATAAAGTACGTGCTAATCAATTTTGTCTTGCAATGTGTCACTAATACAAGGAGAAACGTAAAATACTTCAAGCACTTCAATAACACAGTTACAGAAGTAAATGATATTTTTTCCATCTTCTCCTATTCCCCATCTTCCGCTGCCCCGGAATATTAGACCACAAGATAACCCCGTGCTCCTGAAGTTTCAGGTCAATGGTCAATGGAATAATGAGAAGAAACATGTAAGGAAAACTGGGTAATTATGGAAAATATTAGAAGGTAGAGATAGCTGGCCTGTGGCTGGCACAAGGACAGTATATTCATGGAAGCTGAATTCCATTAAAAGCTTATGCAGGTTATTAGCATGGTATCCTGTATTGGCCAGGAAGGAAGGGATGCAAAAGTCTCAAAGCTGCAAATGTCATGGCACACATGGCACCATGACACAGACATCCATCTGACATACTCACCTGTCAGCCGGGGAAACGGGCACCACATATGGATCCAATGGCAAAGACAACAAAGGAAGTTTGTCAAGGCCCATTCATGAGATTGCTAATGACACTGCTAGGTCAGACTGCTAGGTCTGGCCATGTATGTATAAGGATTAACTGTGGGTGCAAGGGTAAAGGATTCAAGGCCATGGGTCACAAATATGCCTAACAGAATTTTTCTCACCAGGCAGAGAAGATAAATCCTGGAGACAAACACATGGGACAGCATTCCATGAAAAGCTAATGGCAGGAAGAGATAGATTTCCTGCAATAATAAAAGGGAAGAGAGTTTTAGAACTCAAATTCAGTGCAGTAAGGGAGGCTTTGAAGAAGAACAGAGGCTAAGGCTCACAGAAAATTAAAAGAAATACTGCTATAGCTTTGGAGAGAAGAGGTCACAGAACTGCAGTAAAGCTGTAATGAAGACAAAAAGACATAAAAAACCAACAAAACAACCCCCAGGAGGCAAGTCTTCACATGAAACCACAGTTATGACATAAGTGGTTCTGCACTGTGGAACCGGAATGAGTTCTGAAAATGAAGGAAGCAATGAGGAAAGGCAGGCTAAGAAGGAGCAAACAGAAACCATGAGGTTGCTGTCTTGGGAGCAGTCAACAACAAACCACATAGAAAGGAGGAGCTGAATGAACCTTTTCCTGAGCCTCCATCCAAGAGCTGATATGACAGTAACTAATCACCAGTGGGGGACTTTACCCAGCCATTGGCTAGGAATACAGTATATGTGGTGAACAACCTCCCACACTTAAAAGTAGCTTTGTGTTTCAGAAATTGGAGGAAGCTACTAGAAGAATGGGCACTTTTCATTTCAGCTTTGACTAGAAGGGAAGAACTCACTGAAACTGGACTGAGACACTAAAGACAGAAAGCAATATGTGAAAGTGACCACAAAATCAGTATTCCAAGAAAAGATTCTAACAGTGAATCTTTCTGGCAGAGGCAGACCATGTAGATTTTTATGCATGCACTGACAAAACACTGACTTCTCTCTTACCACATGACCTGAAATGTATCTAACACATGACCAAAATACCAGTACTTCCTGTACCATGATGGGTTCACATCCAGGAACATAATGAGAATAGCTGTATTTTGATCAGGCAAGAGATATACATCAACTGGATATGACAGAACACGTATGTTTTCACCATGTGATTACAAGGCTCATTTCAGTTCATGCCATGTGACATGAAGGTGCCGCAAAGCTTTGGGACAGAAAGGGAATTGCCACGAGGCAACGGGCTACCAGTACCGTTTAACCATACTGCAGCCTACTTTCAGTTTTTGTCCAAAGGATCCTTAGGAGAGTGCACATCAAGGATTTGGACATGATGAATTGCCCTGGTGAGCTGAATTTGGTCCACTGGCCAAAGTTTCTCACTGCCTGTTCTAAGGAAAGTAGAGCGTGAGGAACAGAACAGAATAAACCTAACAGACTTCATAAAAAAACCTCAGGGAATAGGCAGACATGACTCTTGGTCAAATAACCTAAGAGATAGAAGAGATCAGAGAGCTGGCAGTTACTGAAAGGGACTCCATTAAACGCACAACAGCAATTCAGAGGAAAGAGCGTGTATAAGACTGTTTTAACTGCATCAGGAGAGCTTTAATGACCTGAAAAGTCAGACAAAAAGTAAAAAAAAAAAGGGGGTGTGTGCATGGGTAAGGAACAGTATAAAGAGACAGTGCTATCATGTAGGGATAAAATCAGAACAGCAACGGTACAGAAATGAGTTATAACTAGTGAAGGACATAAAGGGTAACAAGTAAAGGTACAATAAATACAATAAAAGACAGAAGGCAAGGTTTATAACTTAAGAGGAAAAGGAACAAGTTACAGGTGACACAAAGTAGGACAAAGTGTTAAATGTCTTCATTTCGGCCCTCAGCAGAAAGGTTAATTATGAATAGATATTTAATGAAAAACCTTTTACAGGGAAACAGAAGGTGAGGTCAAAGTGGAAAAAGGTGAGTTAAGAGTAAAGGATAAAGTTAAAGATAAGATAAAGAATTTCAAGTCAGCAGACACTTATGAAATCCACTCTTGATGCTTAAAATGCTGATCGAAGTGACATCTTGAGAAGTCAGAGAGGACGAGAGAAGCAGGCTAGCACACACCTGTAAAAGAGGGGAGGAAGAGGACTGAAGAAAGCAAAGACTTCTTAGCCTAACTTCAGCCTCTGGACAGATTTTACATCCAGTTATTGAGCAATCAGTTTGTAAATAATTAGATGGGAAGCAGGTGATAAGAAGTAGCTAAGGTGGGTTGTTCAGGAACAGACTGCAAAAAAATCAACCTTCTTTTACAACATATCTGGCTTCACAGATATAAAAAATAGTAGAAGTGACATAAATTTGACATTTGCCCTTAGATAAGCTAAGAAAACACTACAGAGCTATGCCAGCCAGAAGGTGACACAGACGTGAAAAATTGCTCTTGGATAAATAACTACTGAAGGAGAAAAACGAACAAACAGAAAGCCGGGCAGTCAATGAATTTGTGACCACCCGCTCGGGCGGGAACTTACGGGGCGAGGACTGAGGCGAGGGGCTGGCCGGACGCCGGGTGAAGGCTGGTTCCCCCTCGGCAGGCTAGCGGGCGGCAGCGCGATGCGGGTACCTACCCCAGAGGAGGTCGGCGGGGCCCAGCTCCTGGCCGGCATCTCCAGCTGCAACGACAACATCGCCCGTGACAAGAGCGGCGACCCCACCGCCTGGCCAGTCGCCGCCACGGCCGCCTCCGTCCCCCCGGGCAGAGCTGGGGCAGCGCTGCCAGGCCCGGCCGCCGCGGGGCGGAGGCACCTCAGCCCCGCGCCGCTGCCAGGCACCGGGGCGCCCCTCGCGGCTGCCAGGGGCCGGGCCGCAGCCAGCCCCGCTGCCCGACCCGCTCCGGGGGGGCCCCGACACTGCCAGGCCCGCCAGAGCCTGCCCAGGGACGGGGGCAGCCGCGGCGGGAGCCCGCCGCCACAGCGAGGGACGGTGGGCAGCCTCCCGTGGGGCGACGGCGGGCACGGCTGGCCTGAGGAGGCGCCCGGTGGGGATGGGGCCCCCCTCGCGCCCCAGCCCCGGCGCCGGCGCCGCTCACCTCCTCCCGCCCGCCAGGAGGACCAGCGCCGCCGCTTCTCCTCCTCTGACTCCGGCCCCGCAGTGGCGGGCGGGCGGGCGGGAAGGCGGTGCCTCTCCTGCTGCTGCGACCCGCCCCCTGCGGCCGCTCCGCCATCGCTAGCTCAGCCGCTGGGCGGGCAGCGGCGCGCTCCCGCCGACAGCGCCGGGGGTCGGCCGCGTGTGGGGAAGGAGAGGGGGGCGGCCGGCGTCGCGGTGCCCTCGGCCCCGGCCGTCGGTCGCTGCGCTCCGGCCACAAACCCCTCGGGCCTGCTTAACGCCCGCAGGACACACAGACACAGGCTCAGGGTCCCGCCGACGCAGCGCGGGGACCTCGCCGGTCCCCAGGGGAACTCACGACCCTGAGGGCAAAACGCACCTCTCCTCTCGGGCCCTGCCCTGTCTCGGCTGCTCCGGCCCAGGTTTGTTCTTCAGCAGGAACCTTCCTCCGGCCGCTTTTCCTTATTCTCTCCTGGCAGAAGGGCACTGCTGGCCCTCAACTAGTGCCAGCTGCAGGGCCACAGGTGAGGATTCATAGAGTCGTAGAATCATAGAATGGTTTGGGTTGGAAGGGGCCTTTAAAGGTCATCTAGTCCAACCCTCCTGCAGTGAACATCGTCAACTAGATCGGGTTGCTCAGAGCCCGGTCCAACCTGACTGTGAATGTTTCCAGGGATGGGGCATCTACCACCTCTCTAGGCAACCTGTTCAGCGTTTCACCATCCTCATCGTAAAAAACTAATTCCGGAGGAGTGTTGGATGCCCCTGGGGCCCAGGCCAGCTTCCCCGGGTGTGGGTAACGGGGAAGGTGTTCCTCATGTTTGCTGTGTACCCAGTGTACTCTGTGCAGGTGGGAGTTGTGCTCTAATTTCAGTGTTACACAAAATGAGAGGACGTCAGGGTTCAACCACATAAAAGTGAAGCTAAACCCCAAGATCTGAATTCTGTGTTGCTTGGGCAAGGAAATTTCCAGTTGAAGACAAATGGAGCTTTTTCCTGAAAAAGCGTAGCTTCTGATTTTAACATTTTCTGATTGGCCAAACAAATTCCATCTTTTATTATGCTGTATATATAACAATGTGTAACCCTCAACCCTTTGTGTTTAACACATTTGAAACTGACCAACACATACAATGATGTATGTTGCTTATGTTGCAGCAAAAAAGTAACAGGTGCACCGATGATTGAAAAGGAGCCACATGATCGCAGTGAAACACTCAACATACCTGTTTTCATCCTTTCTGTATGCATGCTGACTTGTTTCTGTAGTGCATTAACTGAGGGCTTAAGCAGAATGAACCATATAATTAATTCAAACATTTCTTTCAATATATAATCACAAACAACCATGCTGTGGAATTTGAAAAGGAGTCTGAGAAACATTTCTGTTGTAGTTCTGAAGCCATTTTCCCCCTAGTTATTAAATATGTCATTTTCCTGACATTGAAAGTATGTATTTTTAAAGTATTTTTTAATTTGGTAAACAGGTGCACAGAAGACCTATTGCCTGATTTTCCAAACTGCATTTTCAGCTCCCAGGCAGTGAGGACTGGGTCGATACTCCATGGAAGTCAACGGAAAGGTGAGTCCATTGACAGACTACGCAGAAATGCCCTTTCCATGGTGAGAACTAGCATTTCAGCCCTTTGGTTTCTTGTTCTAATATTCTCCTTTTTGTTGCTATTGATTCAAAAGTTGTCATCCTAGGCTTGTTTTTCTGTAGCCAGAACAACTACAGTAGTACAAGTTCAAAAATTTTAGACCAACCAACAAATGTATCAAAGGAAAAAAGGAGAATATTCTTTTCTGCATTATTTGTGGCTGAGTCTCCTTATATGCTACGTTATGTGACTCTTGTAGCCATACAGGTATTTACATTAAAACAGGCATATTTGGTGATGAGACTAACTCATGCACCTCAAAATGATAGTGCATCATACATAATGAGAGTAGTCACAGTCCTATAATTCTAATTTATTTGAATTATAGCCTTAATAAGAAGGCTGTAAATCTGAATGTTTGTGATTGTTTTCCTGTGGGCTTTTTTTATATTATTACTGCGGCATAAAGTCTTGAACAGAAGACTCAGACCTTTAGGAGGTGATGCATTAGATCTGTGTTGATTATGTAACAAGGAGAGGGCTTTTTTCTTACGCAGATAGTGTGGTTAATGATCTTTGAATTCTGTTACCTGTTTCTTGTGCAGCTGTTTGGCTTGCGATTGCTCACTAACTACGTTTTCCATGTGAAAGCGTCACAGGTTCTGTCTTCCAGCCAGCACTATGTAGGGTGTGCGAGCTCTGACCCTGGTCCTTCATGCCTAACCCAGCTGGGTTCCCACGGATGTCATTCAGTGTCATTTCTTCTCCACTTGTTTCTCTTCTCACTGTGTACAAACCTACTGAGCGTTAGTCGTGGTCGTTTACCAGCCTGTTGAACAGACACCGCTAACTTGATATCTAGTACATTTAAAAATTAAAATCAAGGCAGTTTGAAGGATTTCACTTGATGCTATGTTTTCCTTGCACCTTTTTGAGGTTTTGTAGTTTGAATATCGTCGTTTGAAATCGGGACTAAAACAACTACAGCCTCCCTTCCATTGCTGTGTAACTGATCCATTCAAGCAGGAGAAGCATAAAGAGGTCCCCGTTTTGCATGGAGTTTAGAATGAGAGCAAGGGTATCTACATACCTTTTATATGCTTAAACTCTCTGCAAAATTGGACCATGTCTCATTAGTGAGATGATGAAATTGGATAGTTACAGTTCTCTCAAATTATATATAAAGATCTATGGGCAACATAATTCTCAGATATCCTGTTAAAGGGCTGTCTTAAACAATCCGTTAAAAAAAGGAGATTATTTTCTCTTAGCAGGTGTTTTTCTTTCTTTAGCAAACTGCAGGGCAGCATTCTTATTTCTTCCTTTAAGGGATGGAACATAACAAAGGAGTTTCTAATCGGCAAATGGAAACAGATATTCTGGTTCTTCCTCTTGGCAAGGGGAAAGCAAAGCCCTGGGGATTTCCCTGTGGAAAGAGAGTGAAAACAAACACACAAAAATTTGCTTCCTATCAGGGCAACAAACCCAAATACAATCGTTTCTGGCATACTACCTTCAACACAGCTAATTTCGTAACTTAGCAGAAAAATACAGTATTTCCCAGCCAGGAATGTTCAGCACAACTGATTTTTTCTTATGGCACCCTGCAATTACTCTAAAAATAAAACTTATACCTCTTACCCATTCTTTACAAGGACAAAATAGATCTGAGAGATTTAGAAAATTGAAATCTATTTTTACTTTTTTTTGATAGAAACAAATTGTAGTTTTGTTCTTTACTTCTTTCTGATTTTTTAATTTGACATCATTGTTTACTTGAAAAGATGTTGTTTTTTTAATAAAGATACTCTTTAAAAAAAAAACCCTTAACCACTAACTAAACAAAGAACAAAACTGAATGGTAAATACCTCAGCTAAAATCTCTTCCCTTCCTTCACTCTTTGGATTTAATCAATTTGTGATGTCCCCTTTTCACTAACTGTCCAGGTATCACTACTTCTTTCAGACCCTGTAGGATCTGAATTTCAGTAGTCAAAAGCAAGGAAAGAAGGACAAACTGAAACAGACAAATAAAAACATTTAGATATTCTTTCGAGGAGGAGAGGAGAGGTGAGAAGAGGAGAGGAAAAGGGAAGGGAAAAGAAGAGAAAAGGAGAAGAGAAAAGGAGAAGAGAGGAGAAGAGAAGAAAGGAGAAAAAGTGGGAAAGAAAAAAGAAAAAGGAAAGGAAAAAAGAGAAAGACAGAACGAAGGAAAGAGAAGGAAAGCCTTAACAGAGCACATTTAATAAGCCATAATTAAGAAATCCTAGCAAGTCATGTGAAACAAGACAGGGTATCTCCTTCTTCCCAACAGGAATTACAAATTAAGGGTGATTCAACCAAAACAGAGGACCCCCACAAAAAAACCCCAAACCCCAAAGCAACCAAAAGTACAGGAGATCCAGGCTTACAATTCTATTTCTGATGCAATCCAAGTAGAAAAACAGTGAGGATTGTTTCTGCTTTTATGATCTAGCACATTAATTTTATTCACCAGAAAGAAGCTGAAGGAAGGAAACCTCTCCTAGCTTTCTCTGACTATGGTTTTCCATAGCTATTGTTGAAGCCCAGTTAAGGGGTTTCAGGACTTTTGTTCTTGGCTTTATATGGAGCACAAGGTCATGTATGACCTTTCCACTTCTCCCTATAACTCTGAAACAACACTTGCTTTGTGGTGTAAGTTATAGAAGGTCAGAATTTTTCTTCTTGGTTTGTGGCTGCTCATCTTAGAAGGCATCTACAAAGTGATACAGTAGGTTCTAAAAGTATGATCTCGTGCCTGCAATAATTGTTGGACCCAAAGCCAGGGAAAAATAGATTATTTTTTAAATGCAAACACTTAAATCCAGAGCACAACTTTCAGTCAGTTGACTTGTTAATGAAGAACAGATGTACGTCCTTCCTAGTGAAGCATGAATATTGCAAAACTGAAAAAGTCATTTAAAAGACAGTAATTCTTGCCTGAATACTAAAGTAGCTGAGGGAAGCATAGGCTAGATTGCAGCTTGACCACCATTTGACAGCCTAAGACTAGCATGTTTGATTTCAAATTTCCTTCACAAAGCTGCAGACCACAGGTTTTTCTTGAGAGCAGAAGCGAAATGAAAATTAATCATGATCACACTGTGTAGTATGCAGCATCATGGTGGTGAAAATGTAGAAATATATCATTTAAGATGTAAAATATTTGTAACATTCTTATTATATGTACATTGTCATAGGTTAGGTCTGCTGTTAGTTTATTCTGAACATTTTGTTTCACTGAATGGGACCATGCCAGCTGTGTAAAATATTCCCTGACAAATAAAAATGAAAACGTGATAATTCAACAGCAACTTAGCACTGTGAGAGGAAAATCTGTATCTTTATAGAACGGCAAAATACTAGTTCTGTTCCCAGTCCTGTGAAGGTTCAGGTAGTTAATTCCACAGAAATGAACTGAGGCCAGTGAGTTGCCACAGAGCCTGACAGTTAAGCAGTTCTTTTCAAGATCAAGGCAATATCTTTTTCTTCAGGATTTAAGTTGTCATTCCCAACATATTTGTTTTCCAGCCATAAAACTTAGAGGAGTGTATCAATCTGAGAGATTTCCTCTCAAAGTACAGGAACATAAGAAGCACCCTACTTGGTTAGACCAATAGCCTGTCTAACCAATTAGTATACATTCAAGAGCAGCAAAACAAAATGCTATTTAATGAGAGCGTGCAAGCCTGGCCGCTGTATTTTGTACTCTCCTTCCAAATCCATATTTGTCTTAGTGATGTCATAGGGTACATGCCTGCAAAGTCCTTTTAGTGTCACTTTAGGGGCTGTTGTTTCTGAATTTGTCTAACCCCCTTTTGAACCTGCTGATGCTGTTTGCCTCCACAGCCCTCCATGGTAGCAAGCTCCAGAGGTTCTCTGCCCACTGCATAAAGATGCACTTTCTTAAACAGTTGTAAACTGATGTCCTACTAGTTTCATTGAATCCTCTCTAGTCCTGGTAATGTGGATTTGGTGAAAAACAGTTCTGTGTTTATCTTATCCATTGTCTTCAATATTTTGTAAACCTTGATTTTATCGCCTTCCACCTTCTCCCCTATCATTTGAAGAGCTTCCACCTTTTTAGTCTCTTCCTGTAAAGCAGCTGCTCCACACCTTGGTCATCTGAGATGCTCTTCTCTATACTGTTAGGTTAAATGATCAAAGCCTAATCATGGTGAACACAAAGACCCAATGAGGGTTAGAGGAGCAACAACAGGCAAAGGAACCCCAGCAAGCTAATCAATGAAAATGAAGCCAAACTGCCTACTGCCAAGACCACCCAATGGGAATGACCAGATCATTGTCCCTGGGGTGACACCCACCAAGGTGATCAAGGGGAGAAACTCTTTCCCCTGAAATGTAATGTGAATAAAGAGGTGGTTTCCTAAAGGGATGTGGGACTTGTTATGGTATGCAAGGGGAAGAGAATTGTATGAAAATTATTATGGGCTATTTTAAGGGGATTGTGAGAATGTGCAAGATTTACTGTGGGGTGTTTAGGGAAAGGACCAAAGGTGGGGAAAGGGACGGATCAAGGTGGATCAGGGAGGAATAAGAATGCAAAAACAGAGAGAAAAGGGCATTAAAAGGGCGAGTCAGTACAAGTGTATCCCATTCCCACTTACCTTATGTAGTTCATTTTCCTTTTTCTCACCACTGGCATTCCCCCCCACCAATTTTCCCTCGTTCTTTTAGCACCTCGGTGTCAGAAAGGTGTAAGAACCCAATTACATGGAAGAGTTTTCAGGGAGGAACTTAGAAATAACTAGGCAAGCATAGGATGTTAAAACAGGGCTGAACGAAGCTGGGCAGTTGGTGAGGAGGAGATTTTGTGGCTCAGCTGCTGTGCTGTGATATGGAGTGCTCCAGGCCAGGCTCTGGTAATGGAGAAATAGTAATAAATTTTAGTGCTGTTCCCTTGATAAGGCTGTCTTGATGGAGGGTACACGGCAGAATAGAGTCCATCCGAAACACTGGAGAAAGTGAACAATTTATTGGTAATTGTCTCAAGGAGAAGGCAGACCTGAAGTATTTATGGGACTGCAGGGGACAAACCTGACTCTGAATAGCTGAGTAAAAGTCCCATTGATTTCATTGGGAATTTTGCCTCTGCAAGAACTGAATGGTGAGGATTAAATATTTGCAATAGAATAATGATATCAGAACAAGGATAAAACTGCAGTTATTAGGAATTACTTTTCTGAATATAGTCTAATGCACCATCTAATTCTCTGGTTTCAGTTGGTTCCTTATTTTGCAAAAGTAATGTTTAAGAGTGGCTTAGCTTCATTGTGTCTTATATAAACATTTTCCTTCATTTAGCACAACATACTGTACACTTTACCAGGAAGTAAAGCAGCTATGTCTGCTCCACTATAAGCACAATCTATTTGAAGATAACTTAGTTCATATTTAGATTGTTATGAAAAGTGGAGCAATATCTATGACTCATGTCTCCCCAGCTTCAGAAACAGTATGTTCTTCATCCATAATAAAATTGTAGGGCTACATCTCAGAGAATAATTCCTCCAGTCACAGAACCACTTATAATCTTGCTGGTGTTCATAAATATCAGTGGAATTTGAACAGATTTCCCCAGAAATGCCTCAAATGGTATTTCAGGGATGGAGAAGTGGTTGGAAATTAATAGGTTCTGCAGGCCAAACTCTGCACACACCTGGACTCTTTGTATTTGTTCATTCCATTCCCCAGCTCCATGTGAATAACCAACCCTCCCATACCCTCTGTTTCAAGGATTCACTTCATTTTTTTCAGACTCTCTCCCATCTGTCATTCACTTGTCCTCCATTTTACCCATCTCCCTGACTAAGGATTTCTGTTCCCTACTATATGGATGATGTTGCATTAATCTCATTCATTATCCTCCACCTACTTATTTTTCCCCTTTAACATCCATTGGGCTCCTTTAGTCTTTCCTCTCATAAGAAAATCTGAGTGCTTGCAATGTCTCCTTTCCTCTTTGTCCCAGATCTCCAATTGTCCTGTTGCTTCCCATTCCATGTTAATACTTCTTTGCATAGCTTCATAGTCCCAGCCTTCCTCTGCCCCAGAATACCCTTTTGTCTGTCATTAATTATCTGGGAATAAAAAAATGTTCATATCCTTGCGAATTTACTAAGTCTATTGCAAATTAGAAGGCACAAGAGAAAGTCATCATTGTTTTAATTACGGATGCCATCACACAATTGTTAGAGTGCTAAACTGTTGCAGAGATGCTTGAGGTGCCCTGCAAGTGGCTCGTTTTTTTCCCATTCTAGCTTCTTTTTTTTTTCTTTTTAAGGATTTCCTGTTAGAACACTTAGAATATTTTTGAACGAATGAGATGCACTGTTCAAAAGTTATTCTGGTATATGCCCAGTTATTCTGGCCAGGCCCAAAGAGTGGTGGTGAATGGAGTTTACTCCAGTTGGCGGCCGGTCACAAGCGGTGTTCCCCAGGGCTCTGTGTTGGGGCCAGTTCTGTTTAATATCTTTATCAATGATCTGGACGAAGGGATCGAGTGCACCCTCAGTAAGTTTGCAGACGACACCAAGTTGTGCGGGAGTGTTGATCTGCTTGAGGGCAGGAAGGCTCTGCAGAGGGACGTGGACAGGCTGGATCGATGGGCCGAGGTCAATTGTATGAGGTTTAACAAGGCCAAGTGCAAGGTCCTGCACTTGGGCCACAGCAACCCCATGCAACGCTACAGGCTTGGGGAAGAGTGGCTGGAAAGCTGCCTGGCGGAAAAGGACCTGGGCGTGTTGGTTGAAAGCTGCCTGAATATGAGCCAGCAGTGTGCCCAGGTGGCCAAGAAAGCCAATGGCATCCTGGCTTGTGTCAAAAATAGTGTGGCTAGCATGAGTAGGGAAGTGATCGTGCCCCTGTACTCGGCACTGGGGAGGCCGCACCTCAAATACTGGGTTCAGTTTTGGGCCCCTCACTACAAGAGAGACATTGAGGTGCTGGAGCGTGTCCAGAGAAGGGCAAGGAAGCTGGTGAAGGGTCTGGAGCACAAGTCTGATGAGGAGTGGCTGAGGGAACTGGGGTTGTTTAGCCTGGAGACAAGGAGGCTGAGGGGAGACCTTATTGCTCTCTACAACTACCTGAAAGGAGGTTGTAGAGAGGTGGGGGTCGGTCTCTTCTCCCAGGTAACAAGTGATAGGACAAGAGGAAATGGCCTCAAGTTGTGCCAGGGGAGGTTTAGGCTGGATATTAGGAAATTTTACTTCACTGAAAGGGTTATCAACCATTGGAAGAGGCTGCCCAGGGAAGTGGTTGAGTCACCAACCCTGGAGGTATTTAAAAGACGTTTGGATGAGGTGCTTAGAGACATGGTGTAGTGGTGGTCTTGGTAGTATTAGGTTTATGGTTGGACTCGATGATCTTAAAGGTCTTTTCCAACCTATACGATTCTGTGATTCTGTGAAAATTCTTTTTCAGTAGAGTACATCCAGCAAAACAGTGTAAATATGTATATAAAGACTGCACATAACTGCAAACTACAAGATTGACTGTCCAGTTCAAAAAACCCCACACTTGCCTCACTTCTTTTTTAATAGTGAGCCCAAAAGATGAAATTTAAGGACCAAATGTTTCCATCAGTAGCAGTGGTAGTATTCTACCACTCCCACAGGGACTACACGTCTTTAACCAAGTCGAGGACATAGCGTATTTATCTCAGTAATATACTTTCCTGCTACAAAGATGAAATATACATATAAAGAAACAAACAAAAAAAGACAAAACAACTGCATCTTCTGTTGCATCATCTGTATTGGAAGTAGCTGTGGTCTTCTTTTTTGTAAGTTTATAGAGTGTGGTTCACTGACTGGTTTTATATATTTTCATTTGAAAATCTCTAAAAACTTATTATGCATACTTAATAAATTAGCCTCACCACACCCATTCAAATGTTACATTCAATCTACTGAAAAGTTCAAACAGTGATGCAAAAGTTCAACCCTAATGCAACTGAATTCAATGAGATTTTTTTAAGGAGTCCAAGGTCTCACCGAAATAAATTATTTTGCCATCAGCAACAGAGCATGCTGGTGGGATCAAGAAATTCTGGCACTACTGAAAAAAATCAATGGCAATGACCAGCCATTGCCGGACACAGTGACTACAGCAGACCAGATTCTCCAGGGGTGGATTCAGCATGTTTTCAAAAATCTGCCTTTTTATTTTGTTTTGTTCTTTTAAATGATTATTTTAATACCATTTTAAGGAAATCAGCTTAAAAGAAATGAGTCTGCATTTCAAGAATGGTTAACGTAACATTTCACGTTATCAAGGGACAGTACTAGAAGCTATGGATGTAGCAGGAAAGAAGGGAAGACATGAGATCATCATCTCTACAAATGAAACCACACAGTCCACAGTCACATAGAGGTCAGTCAGTTTTATATGTTTTTCGGTGACAATTTCTAGAACACATTTTTGCCTACTGATTCATGGAAAACTAAGAACATGACAAATAAGTGAAGCAATGAAACATTCTTGCTACCGAAATAGGATGAAATAACTTAAGTTTTGAATTCTAGGACTACTTGCAACCATGCGGTTTAAGCTTGTTTAAGTTAAGCTGCCCCTTTATGCCATTCCTTTTCCTGTCCTTCCTGCTGGCATATGTGCATGGCTGTCAGGTGAATCAGACCAGTGTATGGATCTGGCTGAATCATTCTTTTCCCTGCATTACTTTTCAACTGGATCCAATTCCCGGGTCTGATTAACTTCACAGCTTTGAACACTTGCAGAACTGAGAGAACAGAGAAGAGTGGCCAAAGGGAGGGACTGCTTACAGTAAATGCTGCTGTCAACAGGAATTTACATTAAACCACAGCCAGCACAGCCCTGGCTCTAGCTTCCTGGGCACTGATTGTTGGTACCACTTCTTGGGAATAGTATTCTGGGGTGTGGCTACCCCAGATAAACTTGGCATAAAATTCCTCAAGTCCCTTCAACAATTTATGAGTATCTCTCCAGAGTTTCAATTCTGTGTCTCTGACTTAAATACACTGGGGACATATAACATCTGAAAGACATACTTTGCAGCCTTTGTAGAGGCATTGCAAAACCACTTACACTAGAGTGATGGATTCTTACCCAAAAATATGCCTGTATTCCTTTCCTCTCCTCAACACCCTCACCATTCTTGAGCTTTTCCTGGTCTTTGATCAGTGTTTTCAGGGATCTTAGGTATCCCTCCAAAGCACTCCACAGCTAGCTCAGCTTTCTCTTCCTTCTCACAAAATCTCCTCTGAATGCTAGAATATGCAGTCTGTCAGTTAAAAGATCTGTCAGGAAAAATATGCTTTCATTACATCCCCCTATGAAAGTGTCCATTTTGCTTTTCACATCTTTGTCTTCTCTCCTTTGGAGGCTCCAGGCTCTGCACCACCATGGGGAGAACGGTTCCCCTTGACTGAAGCCATTTTTATTGTTCATGGCAGCAGCTCTTCTAGAGTCTACTGTGCCTTTTTACCCTTATACCCTGGATGTATATGACACGATGGCAGATACAGCATACATTGAAGCATTTAATGATGCACAATTTTATAAAAGTAATCAGTGTTATACAAAGAAGTGCCTAAAATTGCACACGCATCGATTTTACGTATTATAGTAGTATATAGGCATATGAATACACTGAATTTTGAAATAGGTATGTAAACATAAATTAAAAGGTACATATGCACTTATTTTCGTTAGTGTTGAACTAAATCATATCTATGACAAAGGGAGGAATAAAATACTGACAATAGCATTTTCTTTTGTAGCCCTTTATAGCCCTTACATGACCCTCCTCCCTCACTGAATGCCTTAAAAGCTTGAACATACTGTTGCAATGTCCTGTAAAGTGTTACTGCTCCAGTTCTGCACATTGGGAAGTGAGTTACTTAGCGGTGAAGTAGTTTACTGAAGATTTACAAAGCAGGGAAGAGACTTGACACAAGGTCTCAAATTCTGGCTCTAAGCGGTCAACGGTGCTTTCTAGAGAAACGGCTAGCTGTGACACAGAAAACCTGGCTCTGACTTGAGAGAATCAGTAGGAAAAAACCAGCTTGAATGTTTGGATGTCATGTGTGATTTTAGGAATAGCTTTCGTAGATAGAATGCAAATTTCAGCTGGTAGAAGACACTTCTGGTTTTGCCCCTGAGCGATGCTAGAGAGAAAAATCTGAAGTGTGCTTAATGTCCCCAGCTGAACAATGAGTGTAAAGATCGGTTTGGATAGCATGTGATGATCTTGATACTGGTTTTTGTTTGTAATTTATGTTAGGACTTCAACCCATATTAACAGATTGAAAGTAACAGAGGTATGCTAGTTTACGCTACCTTGTGTAACAAGTGCATAGAGCAGGGTATTACAATCGAGCACTTCCTTAGGACACAATTTGCAAAACACTTGAAGTGGCATGAATCTAAATTATCACTGCTGTGCCACAAACAGAAGATGAAGAAAGATGTACATGTACATACATTTTCTTCAGTACTTTCTGAAAGGAGTTCTGTGCTTGTGATGTGCCTTGTTCTGATTTTATGCACTAAATACAATGGCATACACAGTTCCTTTCCGCTGCCTGGATAAAGATGTGTTAGAACAGATGGCTCAAACACTTTTTATTAAGTGTTGAATATAGGTCATATATTTACATGCCCATGGAGTTCTTGGTCTGTTTTCTAGCAGTGGTACCTGTAGTGATTTCTGCAATAAGGATCTGTCTGTTAGTCTCCAAATTGGACAGTATCTTACAGATTCAGAGAGAGAAGGTTTTATAGAACTCGGACAAAAATTTCAGAAGGGCCAAACCAACTTTGGAATTAAAGACCCATTTTCAAAAATGACTTAGTGGCCTAAATCCTACTTCTGTGCAGTAAGATGCAGACTCCAAAGGCACAGAACCTTAATGTCCAGCTTCTATTAATTTTACAACCATATTGACCATACTCCTCTACTCAATGCTCACTGATCTAGGTGATCCATAACAGAGCCGTTGTGCAAAAGACTACAGTCGGTAATGGTGATAATAAGGTGAAAAGCCTTGAAGCCCATTCAGCCAGACCTATGCAACATAAGGAAAGTGAGGTTTAATTAGCTTATATGAAAATTTTTGTAAAAGCAAATGCATTCAGAAGCCATTTCACATGAAAATCTCACCAAATCAATGTCAAGATTCAAATGTCTATTTTTAATGTTTTTCTTCCAGTCACACAATTGTGCTGGCCCTAGAGTAAACAGTAAAACACATTTACCTGATGTGAGTTATCCCACTGGAATAATTTGTGCGAATAAAGTTTAGCACATGTCAAGGGCTACAGGCTTAGGTCAAAAGCATGGAAAATTTCCAGCATCAGAAACAAAAGAACGTGTTCATGGAATAAAAAGTGGGAAATGTTTTATCGTTTTAAGTAAACAGAGACACACCTAGTCCTGTATAAGATGGAGATCTGAGTCTAAAAACTCTTTTTTTAGACTGTGCCCAAGCCTCAGGAGAGATTTACCTTGTAAAGTTCCCTGCAATTTTTCTTGCCCAATTGTCTAAGTTCAAGACCTGGTGGGAATACACAGTTTCTGTCTGGCTTATGTGCCAAGGTCCCCATTCTGCAGAATGAAACATAGGATGCGGGCGATAAGGGGGAATGGGATGATAAATACTCTAGTTGTTGTCCCATTATAATACTGAGATGTAACAAAGGAACAAACATGGCTGTGGGAAGCAGAAAGCATTCCTGGGTTCTGTGGTGTAATAATTTATTTACTTTCTGTGGTCATCTGGAGCAATGATTTATGATTGCTTTTGCCTACGAAAGAATTACGATTGAAGCAATGTAGCCCTTGGATTTTAAAAGCAGTGAATCAGAAGAAAGAAATGATCACATACCAGAACACTGAATAGATTAAAGTGTAAAATGAATGTTTCCACCTTCTGTTTTAGCAAAGGTCCAAATTGCATCAAGTATCCCATACTCCTGAAGTCGAAATGAAAAGTGAAAAAGAAGCATCTATGGAATATATGAAAAGAGAGCTCGCAAGTGAACGTTTCATGGCCTTGAGCATATTTACATACATAGATAGGAAATGTCCATATTTGATCTACAGTCTGGAAGTCATGCTGGTTTGACTGGTTTGTGTGTTAGCTTCCCAACCACATCTGATCTTTTTTATCCTCTTCCTAAAACATGGAAGGAGCAGTATGCATTTACAAAGTAGAACTACAATAGGAAGAAAAACTGCTACCATAAATGAAGGTGGTGTATACCAGATAAATTGGTTAACATCAACCCACTTATTCCAAGCAAACACCAGTGCGTGAACAGTGCATAGCAGCAGAGCTAAATATCCCATCTTGCTCTGAAAAGAGAAAGAAAATAGTAAGCTATTTATTTTTTCCAACCTGGCAGAAAGAGTACTCTGTTAAGCAAATACAGAAATCAGGAAGGGCCTCAACCAACACACTTAAGTCAAAGAAAAGAGACCATTGGCTTTGAACTAAAATTTAAGAACTATAATTCAAGAATCCAACTGTACCCCTCTGTGCCACCATAAGAGAAAACAGATGAAGCACATTTTTCAAGTATTGCTATAATACTTAGCTAATATACAGAAGAGATTACAGATTACAGGCTATTCCTGAAAAAGGGTCAGTTGTCAATATCTCAATTTATAGATGTCATCTGTACCCTAAATTACTTTATTTCTGTGATAAATTGTTCAAAAGCAGATTTATAAATGGCTTAATTGATTATTTGCAAAGAAAAATTTTAAGGTAAATTAAAATCAGAAACTCTAGTAAGTCTAGTACTATGACAAAAGCAATTACACAACTACAGGAAACTGAAGTCTTTTATTCCACTTACAGTGATAAATTTGGCTTAGGATGTCTACAAAATTCAGGAGTAAAGGAAATTTTATGCTAGAGTTACTAGTAATTTTGAGTTTCTTGTTGCATAACAATCTTGATATTGTTGGAAAAATGGAATTACTCATCAGTGAAGTCAAACACTGCCTTTCCAACTGCTAAATCTACAGAATCTGATTTTTGAGTATAAAGGTTATTTGTTTATAAAATGAATCCAATATAGTAGTATTACTCTTCTGGGTTTCTTCACCATACTAATTTAATACTGAAAGCAGTCACGCACTTGGAGACTCCCTCCTAGACCTCTCCATAAAGATTTCTCTGTAGAGCTGAAAACTTTTCTTACAAATGATGCACTTCATAGAGTGGGCAGAATCTCAAATTCCTAATTGTAGGAAGATATACATTTCAGATCTACTTTTCAAATTCAGATCAAATTTTCAAATGCCAGGTACTTAGTAGGTTATTGAATTTTCAGATTTTGGTGTTCAGGGACCTAATTCAACACTTGCTTGACTCTAGTGTGGTCATATTGATGTCAGCAGAACCACCCCTGATTATTACTACGTATGATACAGGAGAACTAAGAGCAAACCAGGTACTTAGGTGAACAAAACAAGTACATCTGTAGCAGACTCAAGACTGTCTGGATTTGATTATGCATCTGTTCTAAGATGTCTCCTTTTCAGAATACACCTTTTTTGGAGGGGGTTATGAAGCTCATAATGCTGCAGATGGGAAACCTTTGCATGTATTATTGGGCAGAAGTCTTCTCCTGGACTTTCTAGCCACCTGGTACTGCTCAGGCAGTAAAGAATTGCCAAAACAGCTCCAAGGTAGCAACAAGCAATTCTCCTTATGTAGTGTGTTGTGTGGGAACAGCATTGGCTGGTTCAATACCACCTACTCCCAACTCAGCAGGACACAGGGCATTCCTGAAACATAAGATGCCCAGAAGATGTCTGAAATGCCTTCAGCACCAGAGGCCTTTGACCTAAGAACAGGTCCTGAAGGCACAACCGCTGCTGGTCACGAAGTCAGAGGAGCAAAAAAGTGGTTTGGAGCTGTCTTTCTTCCTACTTTGTACCCTGAACCTGACAGCCTTTTCTCCTGACAAAATAACAAATGAAATGAACATTTCTTGCAAAGCAATTAACAAAGAGTACGGAACAAACTTTTAGATTGGTTTCACTAACTCTTCTGTGTTTGATGTTTCTAACTCCTAATGGTCTTAGCTGATAGCCTGCAGTCCTGCAAATGAGGACTAATGACATGCAATAATGACATTTACGCGTACCTGAATGTAGTGGAACTCTCTCCATGTCAAAGAGTGACTGACAGATGGGATTGATGTTATTGCCAACAAGGCCAGCAAAGCAAGTCCCAGAATTCCTAGAGACACATAAATCTCCATTCTCCAAACATCGTGTTCAATCCAGGCATTTTCTTTTTTTTGTTTGACCTGC
Source organism: Mycteria americana (assembly GCF_035582795.1). NCBI lineage: Eukaryota > Metazoa > Chordata > Aves > Ciconiiformes > Ciconiidae > Mycteria > Mycteria americana. The sequence goes on along the minus strand of NC_134366.1, from coordinate 25,534,274 downwards.
CAAAAGAACACCATATTTAAAATGACAGCCTGGCACACTTAGCCGTTTGTGTGAAATACAGCTATCTTCACCATAATATTCAGGAAATACGCCAAGAAACACAGCATTTTTGCTTGTTTGAATGTCTCTGAATGTAACTGCTATTTGCTTCTGGTGACAAAGTCTCCACTAATATCTGCAGAGCAAAGGTGGGCTTTAAGTGAGAAGAATTTAGACTTCATCACTGTCTTGGCCCAGGAGACACTGGTTCTGAAGCCTGTTAGCCTGCCTTCACAGTAGGAGAAATCTTATTCTTTGACAAAAAAATTCCATCTATGGCTAAACACCGTATCTGGGAGATTATAACAACAGGAAATATATTAACAGCACTATTTTAAGGAACTAATTCAGCAGGCATTCTTAATGATGGTATCCTTCCAGGATGGTTGTTTAGCTCTATTTTTTTAAAAACAACAACTTGGTACATTCAGCTGCATGGAATACAACGGTTGGTATGGATGAAAAGGTTGTGATTTAATAAACTGATGTCAAAGCTTCTTCTATTTACGACTACTTGCAACAGCCCTTTGATGGTGCTAGTGATCACCATGGCATAATATGCCCCAAATATGATCATTTCTTCGTCTTGAGGACTGGAATCTCAAGGAAATTTCTGGTAATCCATTCAAGTCAGATTACCGGTAAGGCTGATTTCAGAGTTTTCAAAAGGTAGTTTGACTGTTTACAGAATTCTTTAGAAGCTGCTAACATCATACTGTGCTGTTAATAAAACTCTAGATTAGACTTTCAGGGTAATAAAAATGAACATTTGCAGTCTATACCCTGCATTGGAATATTCCTTATACAGCAATACTCATGGCACTCAAGGTGATATGCAACTATTAGGAACTCTGTAGTCACAGAGGATCTTTGGGAGCTCTGTAAGCCAATTATTGCCCATGACTCAGAAGTATGACTGAAATTCTATCTTTTAACAAGTTAGTGTGCATCAGCCCAATTGTGGAGCCATCAGTGTTCACAAATTTAGTTTGTAGCAAATATAGATTACTGTGATTTAGCTCAGTCCTCCTTCATTGCTAGCTAATTCACTTTACAAAGAAGATGTCTAAAACTGGTGTGTTCTCAGTTTTTGTACATAGTTAGATTCTACTGGTGCGGAGAAGATTAATCCACGCTAAACTAATAGTGTGCCAAAGACTTAAATGTTCCTGTGAGGCAGGTATAATTATGTGCATTTTACAGAGAGAGAAAAAATCCCAAATGAAGAAAATGACTTATTTAATACACAATGACACAGCTGTGATGACTCTTTACTCTCTATTACATGCTTTAACAGCTAGGTCCTGCTCCATCCCTGAACAGTGCTCTGTTGGGGATCTGCTTCAAAATCAAACGAAGGCAATGAAAATGACTTTCCCTCCATCCAGATTTGCTTGAATGACCAAAACAAGGATTTTCTGAATACAGAAAGAGTTGGCGTTTGCATGCCCATCATACCTGCTGGAATGCCCAGTTCAGCAGCTTGTATCTGTATGATCTTCTCATTGGATAGCATAGGCTATAGCAGGCATGCATTGTAGCGAAGAAGAAACTGAGAAGTCCAAATTGCTTTCTTGATAACATCCATCTATCCAGCCACTGGGGAAACCTTTTATACTTGGTGCCAAAGTACAGCTGGAAACCAGCTGCTAGTATTCCTGGTAAATATACTAGTGCTAAAAGGGTAATTGAAACCACTGGTAAAACTTTGTTTATGACAAGGATTGGAATTTTATAGAAAACATTTTCCTTTCTGGTTATAAAAGGATATATGACATCTCTCATAAAAGTGTAAATAAATGTTAATAATGAGATCACAGATGCTATCTTCATCGGCAAGTGCCACTTGGGGAACAGATCCTGCTTGCAGTGTTCTTCTGAAGAGTGTTCAAATTCACCAAAATGGTGTGTTTGATGTAAATTAAAAAGTGCAGCTGCTTCTGGTGGATTGGTGACTTGCGTATCCACATTCTGGAAAGGACAGAAAGGAAATGCCAAGTGAGTTCAAGAGAAGATTAAAAACTTCAGTAATGACAGTATTTGCCATCATGGCTTTTACACCGTACTGCACTGAAACCATATACAAAACATACACACTATTAAAGACAAGGTAGCTTGAAAACATAACATTTCAAACAGCATAGTCAGTAGTTGAGCAAGGCACTTTTAGCATAGATTTCTATGCTAAAATTAAAATTAAAAAAACATTTAAATATGCTATGATTAGACCAGCTGCACATCTGTCAACCCCAGCATCAAGTCCTGTGGTCTTCTTCCTCTCCTTCACAAATGTAATAGTGTCCTCTTACATGTCCTTTTTGAAACCTTGTGAAACTGGTCACTTCAGTTTAAAAAGCTGAATTTTCTGCTGCCTAGGAGGCATGGCTTGATTCTATTCTTACAAAGGATCTTGGCAGAATTATCACAGACTTTAGAAGGAGCTAAGCTAGTACAAAATTTTAGTGTAATATTATAAACAGTTTTACACTGAGGTAATATATTTAAAGATTGTCCCATAGTTATAGTTCACGGAAGAGGTACATGATCAGTATACATACAAAATGAAAATACTTGTATCAACAGCAGGACATTGCACTTGATCCAGCAGACAGCTGACCGGGGGTGGAGAACTGAGAACTGATAACATTAGGTAATAAATGTGTAAGTCCTTTAATATTCCTGTGAAATATAAAGTAAAACTGAACGAATACTGCAATGGCTCAGCTTTAGAGACTAATGTGGCAGATGTCCAGACCTCCAGAAAGCGAAATGGCACTGTCTGTTTTGAGGAAGGCAAATATTAGTAGTTTGAAAGTTGTAAATTAGCATTCTGTTAGGATACAGGAAATCTTCCTATCTCAGCAATATTATCTGGCTTTATTCTTAAGAATCAAATATTACATTGAAGCTGATTAAGGGATCAATTCAAACAAGGTACTACTGTAAATAATGCAAGGGTAAGTAGGTGCAAGTCTTGTGTTCATCTTCAATGATACACAGGTGTTTTGTTTTAACAGAAAGATAAAAAATGTACACTGCTATCTTGCTGTAAAATCCTAATTAGAGACAGGGTAGCCTGTTTCCTACCACACATCTGACTGACTTGCTTACAGTGCCTCACAGTAAAATTAAAGAGCATAGTCTTCATTAGGATTATTTAGCTTAATAGCTACTATGTATTTATCTGATGATAAAAGCATATCTTTGTAACAGTGAAGGTGTAGCCTAAGTAACTTTTATTCTCTAGTCTGTGAAGAAAAGTAGCGTAGTCTATGCATTGCGGAATCGGAAGTTGGTATAAATTATACAAACTGAGATTCACATCTGAACCAAGCTTCACCTAGAGATACCTGTTTCTTGAGGAGATAGTTTGCAAAGCCTAATTCAGTGTTTCACAGCCTGTGAGACAGTTCACATTAGAACAGAAAGTTGTAGCTTTAACTATTTCTGTGCATCAGCAGTTGCAGAGGCAAATGCTGTTGGAGTGGATTTTTTTTCTGGACTTTTTTCTGTGGTGTGGAAAACTTACTGAATGCGATGTGGCAATTATGAAGACTCCTCCAAAGATAAATTTTACATTCCTGTATAAAAATCCCAAATTATTTCTACAGAGCTTTGCTCATCTGGTAAAATGCAACTAGCAACTAACCTCATGTAGTTTTTAGCTGGCCCAAACTTTGTGCATTATCATGGACTGATTAAATTGAATGACATGCTCTTATCTTTTTCTCTCTTCATGTCAATATTGTGACAAGACTTTAGAAGTATTGATGATATGCCAGTGTGATGGGAACACTGTTTCTGGACAAAATCGAATGAAAGATTGCAATACTCTGTGTGACATACGAGGTGCTTTTTTACAGAAACATTACCAAGTTGCTAAGGTTTCCTGTATTTCTTCTTGGCATGATGCTCTGACCTGCATTCTGATCACTGGCATGATTATCATCTTCCCTCTTCTCCATTGTGGAAACTCCCTGCAAAACAAACACAGGATGTAAAACAGGTTTTGAAAAGCCCTACTGGAACTTTGAGGCCTATTTTCCCTCAGAATGTTTTCTCCCCTCTCCTCCACCCATTTGCTGGAGAAGGTACAATAATCTAGGGAAAGGAAAGCCTGTTCTCTGAGAAGAGAACAGAAAAGCTTAGCTTGTTTTTTAAGTAAAGGAGAGACTAAGAGAGGGTATGAATCAACAGAACAAAATCGCTGATGAAAAATAATATTTACGCTAAATGCCCATGTCACCAATGGAATGAATGCATTAATTCAGGCTGAAAGTTTTTAAATTACAACAAATAAGTTTGAAACAGCTTACAGAAATATCATGTAAAATGTTATGAAGGTGGATTTTGGTAAGTTCATGAGACTTGCTGATGCAAGAAACCCATGCAAATGTGTCGTTCCTAATATTTTTTACGTTTTGGGATTTAGTTTTTAGGATTGGTCTACCTGACAGTCACTCTGTGGCTTTAGAGGTATATTCTCCCTTCGAGATGGTGAGGAAACTCCAGCTGGAGCTTCACTCATGCTGTTCCAAGGTATACTGGCAATACTCATCACCCACAAGTACCAGCAGAAATGGTTCTAAGCTATTAAGGACTGAAAGAAATCAGAAGCCAGAAAAAAAAAGGAAGAGAATGGATAAACTGGAAGAGATGTTTCTGAGAATCCTAGGATAGCAGGAAAGACAGTGTCTTGAAGGCTGTAAAATAACTACAAGGGCTGCAAGGACCCTGCAACAAGGACTTCCCATCACACTGTCACACACTGCAGGAGGAGAGGCACTAGCACCACACCACTGGAAGCTCAGGGTGCCATACCACAGTGTGACTTTCTGCAGCTACCTTTAAGACAGTGACTAGGTGGCTCTTCCATGTACCTTCCTACTGAACAGCCGAATTACTAGATATGAAACTGTTTTGCTAACTACTGATTCTTTTATATCCATAAACCCTTTGGGAAACTGTATGGACAAACCAGACTTTGACAGTTGTCCTTTTTTTACTGTGTCTGGTTCCTTCAGCGGATGAGTCCTACAGTCTTGTACCGTCTGCTGGGACGGTTTGCTTTCTGCCAGGCCACCAGACTTCTGAAGCCGAAGTATTCTTTTCCTAAGTATTTCTCTTTGGATTTTTCCCTCCTGCTAGCAAGCTCTCCTTTTGGGCATAATCATTCAGCCAAGTGTTGCAGAGTAGGGTCAACAAGAGCTTCTGTCTGAAGGTCAGGCTGTTAACCCTTTCATACACCAGCTAGTGGATTGTTTGTATATCCTGCACACACGAAAGCATGGGCTGATGAAGGCACATTTCTATTTTTTCCCCCTGTTCCTAGGGCTAGTCCCAGTGATTTTATCACAAGTTTCGGGGTATCAGATATCTTCATAAAACCTCAGCTCCTGCGGTCCCATGGTTAGTTAAGAATTTCTACTTCTATATGTTTTAATATACTGTACTTCTAGCTGTTACAGTGACAAAGAATAGTTTACAAACACAACTCAGTATAATGTACTTACCTGTAAAAAAATGGTAACAAATACAGTGAGCTCCAGATCTATTTTTAAAAGAACTCAGAATATGAAGGGCAGTCACACTGTTTTTGAGGCCTACCCTCTGATTTTTAAAGTTTGATGTGAAAAAAAAAAAGGACCTAAACTTATAGACTGACTTTTTGCTCTTTTAGGTAATGAGACTGACTTATTAAAATTGTTAAAATAGCTTAAGGTGGCTCAGATCTTTGCTGCTTTTTAATTTTTTTTTCTGTATTGATCTCTGTTGAGCTTTCAGCTGTTAATATCACCAGTCTACATGAGCTTACACACTTCATAACTCTCCTCTTCTGACTACCACACTATCTTGGGGGTCCAAAAGCATATTTTAGATTGGGAAGCTCTGTGAGGAAGAGCTTGACTCACCTGATTCTCATGCTGCTATCACTCTTCATTTAGAAAATTTAGCAATGAAGAGTCCAGTAACAGCTTCTAGCTAAAGGTTTGTATTGATGAGGATGTAGTAAATGATCTCATGATGTGAAAAAAACATCCATGAGCTAGAATGCCAGCTGCTGATCCTAAAAGCTGATTTATTGGTTCTTTTGGGAAACAATGTTTAATACAATGCTAAATACAGCGTTAACGGTTTATGCAGCAGAAGACAAAACAGAAAGAAAAAAGAAAGTGTGTGTGAATGAATGCATGTGCTCATCCATGGAAATATGGGTTACAGCCATGCGACTGCATGCAAGGAAACATAGGTGCCAAAACGTAATAGTCCAGTTGGTTTCTGATACCAGAGTTAACACAAAATTATTTCTTGGGTATGCCCAATAACAAAGCACAATAATAGTCTTGGAAAACCCTAAATACAAGGCACTTATAATTCCATTATTGAGTGCCTTATGAATTGCCAGAAAGGCGTTGTCTACAGCATGTGTCTTTTTGGAATACATCTGAAGAAAAAAATTTAGGAGTCCTGTGAGAGACAGAAACTAATCAGTTATAGCCCTATAGCCCTAAGTCACAACTGTTATGAAAGAGTTGTAGTAATGTCCATTCTCAGTGCACACCCCTTCTGCTCTGGGAGGCAGCTGTGAATGAGGATGGAGGGTGTCCAGCTGCAGAAAGCCAAGTTTCCAACGCTGTGAGTACGCTACTGCATTTTGTACCGAGAAAACAGGCTCATTATAACGCTGAACCAACAGGATCCACACTGTGCAGACATTATTCTGAGAAAACATCATCCAAAATCAGTGAGAGGTTTTCCTGAGTAAGGGGTTTCAGGGCTGGCTCCACGGAAAAAGAAAAATGGGTAAAATAAACAAGCTATGATAATAATGATGAGGTGATGGAAGAGGCACGGGACAGTGACTACATCTCTCTCCTCTGGCATCATCGGAAAATGACAGCCTGAAAGTGTTGGGGATAACTGTCTCGCTTTTGAAGTGCCTGCTGCATCGTGCAGCACGGTGTAAGCACTCGGGACACGAGTAAATAACTTTCCCTGCTCTTCAAAGATTCTGCTGAGCTCTGTGGAAAACGTAATAAAAACCCGGGGGGTTGGAGCAGGAGAGCGTGGCTCGGCGTTTCTCCTCAGTCAGAGTGCGCCCGGGGCGGACCACGCCGGCCGGGGCAGGGCCGGGTGGGCTGCCAGCCCGACGCCCGGCCGCTTCGCGCCGCTGCCCCGGGGAGGCCGGGCCCCGCGGGGAGCCCGAGCCCGAGCCCGCCGGGGGGACCCGACCGGTCCCGTCCCGTCCCGTCCCGTCCCGTCCCGGCGGCGGCCGCGGGGCGGGCGGGGCCCCGCGCCGGAACCCGGCCGCAGCCCGGCCACGCGGGCGCGCGCGGACGCTCCCCAGCGGCTCCGCCAACGGCCGCCGCCGCCCCGGGGCTCACCCACCTCCGCCCGCCGTCAGCGCAGCCTCTTCTTCCCGCCGGAGGCCGGAGCCCCCGCCGCGGGGGGCGGCGGCAGCGGCGGGTCCCGGCTCGGCTCGGCTCCGTCAGCAGGGGGGCAGCCCCCGCCGGCCGCGGTGCGGGCGCCGGTGCCCGGCCGCGGCTCTGTCTGCGAAGGCGAACTCAGGTCAGCCGCGGAGCGCCTGCCAGGCTCTGAGGAGGGGAGCGGCGGGGGGGGCCTGGCCGCAGCCTCCACCTCCCCTCCCGGCCCCGCCTTCCGCGCCCATCCCGCTCCCCTCGCCGCCGGCGGGGTGCAAGCCGGAGCCCCGTCCCCCGTCCCGGGCCGCGGCGGCGGGCGCCGGAGGGCGGCGGAGCGGCGTGGCCTCGGGGTTTCCCCGCCGGCACCGCCCGGGGCCGCGGTGCCCGGCCCGGCCGCCCCAAGAGTCGCCCGGCCGTGGGTCTGCTGGGGCCTGGGCTGGACAAAGGGCGCATTCACCTGCGCCCTCCCCGCCCCGCAGGAGGGAGGAGGAGGAAGAGGCGCCGAGGTGCGCTGCCTCCCCGGGCGCCCCTCGGCTCCGCCAGCCTGCCTCCTGCCAGCAGCTCCGCTCCCTCTGCCGGGGCGCACGCGTGGGTTTGCAGGAGGGGGCTGCACCGCCTCGGGGGGCCGGGGGCTGCCCTCGCCCCACCAGCTGCCCGCGAAGCGCAGCCCTGCAGATGCCTGCCCGGGAAACCTCCTCGCCTTTCGGTCCGTTCTCCCTTGCCTACCGCTTCTTCCAAACCTGTCACTCCCCCAGCCTGACAAAATGCTGTATTAAATCCTGCTTCTAATACGAGCAGTCCTCACTTTAAAAATTATGTTTTCCCAAATACCATGATCTTGTACCTTTTTTCTGTGCTGGCGATCCTGAAAAGGCAGTCTCCTGAAAGTTTAGTCACACAATAGCGTGAACTGTCATTATCTTGTGAAAGCTCTGTTTTAGTGGATATTTCGACATTTAGTGGCTTACTGACATTGCAGAAAACATGACCAGTCTGTCTCAGATGTTTTCGTTTCTTCACGCAGAGATCATTGCATCTTCCCCAGGATGCCTTCGCAGAAATGATGCCGAGTTCCATCTCTGTATTTTGGGAATATATTTTTTTCTCCTTCTCAGTAGATGTTAAGTGGACATAGACTCCAGCTGAATCCCACATCTTGCAGAAAAAGGAGATTGCCTTAGAAGGAATAAAAGATAGAATAATTGTCTCTCCTGTGTTAAAACAAAACCTTAACTTTTAGTTTTTCTTTATCGTTGCCTTCATTAGCACATTTGTCTGTGCTTTGCATGAAGGCTATTTTCCACGTGCTTCCCATTAGTTACTTTTTTGCAAGGGATGCTAGCTTCCCTATGCTCTCACTTCGTGAAAGTGCCGTTTGATTTTCTTTTCGACTCCTTTTTCGCCCCGTCGGTGTGGTTTTCCCTCGGTTCCCAGTGGATGGCATCAGCAGGGTGACGCCTGGCGGTGGGAGCGCAGGGGGGAGCCTGGCTGCGGCTCGGCGCGCCGGGCCGCTCGTACGCGCCGGGTGGACGAGAATTTGTATCCAAAGGGCTGAAAGCATCGTCTTATTCCGAGTGAACTCCTCGGCACAGCTCCTCAGGAGTCGCTGGTGTAAGCTAGTGTTATGGGGACGACATTAAAGACCAAAAGGGTGTATGTTCGATAACATATCTCAAGATGCTGAGAGATTTCAGCGTCTGGATATTCTATCTTAAGGACAGGATATCTTTTAAGATATCCTTAGCCTTTTCATAAAGCGCACAAGAGCTAAGCTCCTGCATAAGCATCCTCAGAAGATGAGACAACAAGTCAGCCAAACTGAACCTGGCTATTAAATAAGTACCTAGTAAGCTGCTCTGCACAGATGCTCCTAGGTATCTCTGGCCAAGCAATCCTCTCTCTAGTCTCTGCATCCTGAGTACTGTTAGTTGCCTGTCTGTGAATAAAAATGGAAAGCTCATTTTATGTGGGTGCTGGCAAAGTGGAAGTAGATTCAAAGGCTAGGGAAAACTTTCCTTTCATGACTACCGTAAGGCATGACTTCCAGGTCATTCGAAGTACTACTTGTATTAGAGTGGTTACTGGAAAGCAAACTTCATGGCAGTCCTCCTGCAGACTGTTACATCTACATGATATTGCTGCACGTTGACAGCTTTGAACTTATATTTATGCAAAGTGCTATGCAAGAAGTGTGAGACTTAAGGTAGGAAACACCACAGGAATGAGCAGTTGATTCAAAATAAGATAATTTCTCTTGGCACATGCAGAATGGGAATGACCTCACTGACAAAAATTTAAAGCTGTGCAGGTTTGGCTAGCTCCAAACATTTAGAAGAGTGCCAGTATTCTTTAACTATTGCATGAGTTGGGTGAGAAAGAGTAATGATTCTGTGGTTGCTGAAGTCTGACAGGGTATTTTCCCCAGGTGAAAAACAGTCTAGTGACTGTGTCTTAGCCCGTCTGTGTTTCAGTCCTTCTTCATTCTGGACAGAGTCTGTGTGTGATGTTGACAAAAGATGTGAGGGAATGGTAGATTGCATTTTCTGGAGGAAAAAAATTATTGCATCATTGACAAGACTGCCTGACAGTGCTTTAATCTTGAGAACATTTTCACCACAGTTTATACAGGGAGAAGTCTGTGGTCAGGGCAATTCGTCTGCTTCTGCAACTGCTCTTTAGACTCGGAGAACAGCTTGCCAAATGCTTGGAAAAGTGGTGCAGTCTTCCAGTAACGCACAGGCCTACACATAATCATACTAACCCTTAGTCTCACTCTGGACTTGTTGAGTAAGCTAAGTGTAACTATTACTGTCAGCAGGATGATTCTAGCATGCCCTTGGGTGACTCAGAAATGATGCTGCATAGGGGGAAGTGGTGTGGAAGGGTGGAAACCATTCCCTGTAATTTAAACAAGTGCAAATGGGCTTGGTTCAGCTATTGAAACAATGGCTGGGTTTCCAGGATGGCACTAGAGAGGGTTCAGCAGAGGGTTACCAAAGACATGAAGGGCTTACAGCACATGCTGCCTGAGGAGAGACGTGGAGGAGCTGGGCTTGTTTGGTCTGGTGAAGAGCAGACTAAGGAGTGATGTAGTAGCAACCCTCAAACACTTGAAGGGGAGGTACAAAGGTGATGAAGCCCAACTCTTGTTGGTAGTGCCAGGGAGTGTAAGAACAGTCAGGGATCACAAATTGCAGCTCGAAGGTTCATATTGGGTATTAGGAAAAAATTCTTCACTGTGAGGATAGTGAAAATCCAGAGGGATTGTGGAGTCATGGAAATTTTCAAAATTTTGCTACACAGAATGATGTCTGACTTCCCAGAATCACTGAATCGTTGAGGTTGGAGGAGATCATCTAGTCCATCCCCTCTGCTCCCTTGGCCCAAAGCAGTGTTAACAGAGCAGGTTGCTCAGAGCATTGTCCTGTCGGGTTTTGAATATCTCCGAGGACTGAGACTCCACAACCTCCCTGGGTAACTTATTCCAGTATTTGATCACTGTCACAGTAAACATTTTTTTTTTTCATTTTGGTTTTTCTTACGTTTAAATGGAATTTCTTATGTTTAAATGGAATTTCTTATTTTTAAATGCAATTTCCTGTGTTTCAGTTTGTGCCCATTGCTTCTTGTCCTTTCCTTGGGCTCCACTGAGAAGAGTCTGGCTCCATCTTCTTTACTCCCTTCCTCCCTCAGGTGTTTGTATGTATTGTTAAGAGCCTCCCGGAGCCTTCTCATCCCCAGGCTGAATAGTCCCAGCTCTCTCAGCCTCTCCTTGTAGGAGAAATGCTCCAGTCCCTTAATCATCTTCATGGTGACCTGCACTGAAGTAACTTCAGTACATCTGTGTCTTGCTTGTACTGGGGAGCCCAGAACTGAACACAGCACTGCAGATGGGTCTCAAAGGGGCTGAGAAGAGGGGAATGATCACCTGCCTTGACCAGCTGGCAATGTTCTTCCTGATGCAGCCTAGGACTTGATCTGGTATTGGCAGGGGTCTTGCTTTGGGTTCGACAGTAGACACAAAATTTAACTGCATTAACGTTTTTGGCCATGAAGATGTGTGAGATGCCAACAAGAAGACTCTTGCTCAAAATTCCCAAACCCAGCAACCTGTGAAAAGGAATATTAAAAAATACATACTACAAAGAACCATGTATGAACTTGGAAAATTATGAAATAATTTGAAACTTAATTTTGAAATGCAGTCAAATCTAACCTGATTTTGAAAATTGCAGCATAAGAAATGGCAGTGTTGGCTCCTAAATAGGATGGAGCTGAGTTGGGAATGGAAGTGGTAAGTGCGCTCTGTTCATATTGTGAGTGGGAGTTGCAGATGCACCTGGCAGGGAATGCTTGTTCCTTGTGGGCTAAGGCCAACTGAGAACAGGGACATCAGACAACATATTTGGTTTACTGTCATTTAATAAGCTCCTTTATCCAAGGGAATGTGATAGAAAGAGATCAGATCGCAGGCAACTGCTGTATCCCCTGCTGAATGAATGTGAAGTAAAGGACCAGCTGTTCTTAGTGACTAACATTGTTAAAGTCAAACACATTTCTTACTCGGCCTGGATTTATCACACAAATTCTGATTCAAAGAAGTGGCTCTCAAACTACTTGAAGTACTTGAATTCCTCTGGAGGATTTAAATCATCAGTGCCAAGTTACAGGAAGCCCAGGAAAAGAAATACAGTGAAAAAACCCAGAGGCTCAAGATGGTTTGAGAGGGCTGTTCAATCCAGTCCAACATGTGTAAGAAACAAAATTATGTACTACTTGTCTTGAATTATGAGAAATCAAGAGCCACATGACACCCAAATAGTTTTTTAACAGTGATACTTTTAGACACTGTTGAAAGTACAAGTAAAGACCACATGACTGCTTCAGTTAAAGTTCAATTAAATGAGTTGAAAACCAACTCAAAGTAGAGGAGAATAGCAGTATTTTATTTTCTCATTCTTTGTAAAATAAATTACATTCTGTATTTCAAGTATATAATTTATAGACAAGTACAGAAAGCACTTCCACTCCTAGCTTGTCAAACTAACACCTTTCACAGAATTCCTTTCTGATAATGCGTGTTGTTTCTTGCAAGCAACACAGAAGAATTTGTTTGATATTTAAGAACAAAATTTGATTGAATCAGGCATAGTGATATTCTTTGTGTATAATCACATACTCTTAAAGTGATTCTTGCCTTTCTCATTGTGTTTGTGACTTTTACTTATATAATGTCTAAAATTGTACCGTTATCCCTTGAAGCAGTTATGATACTTCACTGATTGTAGTATTTTGATGATTTCATGATTTTACTGCACACGTCACTGGAGTATAGAGCTGACTGCCTTAAAATACTTATAATAATGAAACCAGTGATAATAAAAATAACAGTATTTTATATACAGATTAACAAAAAAGCTGCAGCACTTCAAGACTGTAAAATATAAAGGATACAGGGGAAGGAATGGACCCACAGGGGAAGGGTTACTGAGCAAAGACAGAATATTGGGCACGCAGGTAGGCATTTGACCCACCCCAGTTCAAGAGTTCTTTTTCATTTCTGCATCTGCTTTTTTTTCTACAGGAAATCATTTTGCTTAAGTCTGATTATGTAATAGCGAATAGGAGTGGTATATTTTCTGCTGTGTTGTGTATGGGTATTCATTACCTCTAAGTGTTAAAAAAGATTTTGTTACAGTATTTCTACAAGAGTCATTTGAAATTAAGATACTTTGGAACATACCTTGTGAAAACCATTTAGTGTGGTTTATTGCCCGTAGCTATGGCTCTTTGATAGATTTTGTGGTTTAGGAATGGCATTCTAATGTCATTATGTTTTCCACTGAGGACTTATGAAAGCATGTGGTGAGACCACAAAATTGTCAAAACGTTGCAGGATCCCTCCCACAACCATGTCCTTTCCCAGGCCTTCTACCTCAGGAATTCTCAGAAAACCTTTCTGCTTCTGATACCATATTTTAAAATCCTTACACTTTGTAAGGCATTTTTTTACACTATACCTTGCATTTATGTCATCAGGTTTTTTGCCTGTTACTATAGCGCCTACAAACCATAGTCCATAGTGTTAGATGCTATGCAAACACAAACCACAAATACTGACACTTTCTCTGCAGGCTACAATGTAGGTTTCACATTCAAAACAATAGGAGAGGGGTGATGCAAGCACATAGGGAAGAAGCAGAGCTGAACACAGTTTTAGGAACGTAATGAGACGATGATGTCAGGCTGTGGTGATAACTCTCCAGTGTGATGATAGCAGTTCCAACTGCTGGCTGCCATTGTAATAACAACAGCTTCCCAATTTTAAAGAGGGATTTGAAGGAAGGCAAGGAACTAGCTTTGCCAGAACTTATAAGTCATTTCTTGGTTACCAAGATGTCTTTGAGAAGTGAGCAGATGTGAGAAATACTTGAAATGCTATGTTAAGGGTACCGAGGTAGTTAAAAAAAACCCCAAGTTGATCAGACAGTTGTTACAAATTCGATACAATCTAAATAAATGTGGAACAGAACCTGCCAATACATTTGGAATTACTTAAATAATTTAATAATTATTAACAATTTAAATAATACCATAATTAATTTAAATAAAGCAATAAATGCTTCAAAGTTGTCTGCCATCAGATTTTGGGCACAATTTTTAATGTGGAACTACTAAATTAATACATTTATTATGGTTGACTGGTAAGGGAATTGTTGCTCACATACAAAGACTGACAACACAATTACACATATGTCTTCAATATGGAAAGAATTGTGCTAATTAGATCTTGTTAAGTTGGCTGTTTTGCCAGATTTGGAATTATTTTTCAACAATTTAAGTGCTAATATTGATATTTTATACCAATTATAAGTTCTTAGAGCAAGAGTATTTTTAAATCCGGACAGTTTTATTAGTTGCAAAGAGAAAGATCTTTTGTCCAAAACTACATACTGGAATTCTAGCTTAAGATTCTGACTTCAAAAATACTACCTGTGGTCAAAATTAAAATGTTGCTGTCATCCAGAAGCACTAGTTATACTGTGTGACTAGCTACACACTACAAACAACAGTAGATAGCTGAAATTAATTGTCAGCAATAATCCAAGAGCTGAGATCTTTGTTCAGACTTTTTGCTGCTGCCTGGACACTGGTCTACTCTAGAAGCAGAGCAGGGACTCAAGGAAGAACTGGAACAGGAAATGAGGCAGGACTGGAACAGAGACCGGGAGCTCAGGCAGAGCAAGAACAGCAGGCTCTAGCATGCTGCAGGCTCTAGCATGCTGCAGGCTCTGGCATGCTGCAGGCCCCAGGGAAAATCTGTGAGCTTCCGTCTAACAGCCATCCAGTCAGAAATGAGCTTTGCAGGTGACACAAAAACTGGGGTGAGTGGTTGATACAGCAGATGGTTGCGCTACCATTCAGAGTCACTTCAGCGGGCTGGAGAAACAGGCCAACAGGAACCTCATGAAGTTCAACAAAGTCCTGCACCTGGGAAGAAATAAAGCCATACACCAGTACAGGCTGGTGGCCAACCAGCTAGAAAGAAGCTTGGCAGAAAAGGCCTTGGAGGTCCTGGTGGACACCAAATGAACATGAGCACCCTTGCAACAAAGAAGGCCAACAGTTTCCTGGGCTGCAGTAAGCAGACCATTGCCAGCGGGTCGAGGGAGGTTACCCTTCTCCTCTACTCGGCATTCCACATTTAGAGTGCTGTGTACAGTTCTGGGCTCCCCAGTATGAGCGAGACATGGACATACTTGAATGAGTCCAGCAGAGGGTGACAAAGATCATTAAAGGATTGGAGCATCTGACATAAGAGAAGGTGGACTGCTTAGCGTGGAGCAGTGAAGACATGGGGACATCTTATCTATGTGTATAAATACCTGGCAGGAGGAGTAAGGAAGAGCCAGATTTTTCTCAGTGACAGGACAAGAGGCAATGGGCACAAATTGAAATACAGGAAATTCCTTTTAAACATAAGAAAAATAATCCTGGTTGGCTGTGATTGAGAAGGTGCATTGATTGTGAAAAGACTGAAATCAAACTCCGCAGTGATATGTGACCTTAATGACTATGGATGGTTTCAAGAACTGGACTCAGGAGTGCACTAGCTTGAATATGGAGGTTGAATGATGGGCACAAGAGTTTGATGAGAACTCTAAATCCATATCATAGGAAGTGTACTCATAAATCTCCTTTCAGTTCATTTTTTTGTTTGGTTATTGCCCTTACTTGAAGTCTAGAGTAGAAGTCTGGCTTTCTGCTATTTTGCTACTTTCTTTGGCACGCTTGTTTTACTAGAGGTGTTGACCTAAGGTGACTTACCATTAACAGCCCTCTGAGAACTCTGCCTCTGCCAATTCTACTTGAGATCTCAGTGAAAATGGAGGCAGGAAGAGTCCAGTGAAAGCAAAGACAAACATTGACATGGACTTAATCATTGCAGGCTACCAAATGAAAGCTTGGCAATACCTTCACAAAGAGATGTGAGTCAAGCCAGAAGATCTTTAAACTACTTAGTAGAAAAATTGCATATGTCTCATCTCCTATCTGTTTTCACAAACAATATCAGAAGATGAAGCAGTGTAGAGAAACTCATTCTGAGCATTCATAAAGAGCAGAAAAGCTAAGGAAACAAGTTTTTCTTAAAATGATTTATTATTATAGTTCCCTGATTGTCATTATGGATCTGTAACAATCCTGGCTTTGGCATAAGCTACAATGTGATTTTTTTTTTTCCTTCCTAATCTGCATCAGCTGACAACATTGCCCTGACTTCCTTAGTCAACAGTTCATGAAAAAACCAGAGACTGCAAAGGCAGGATCTATGCTCCTGAATGTTATTAGGTGATCTACAAGGGGCTGAGTGTTGTTATTCATCCCTTACTCTCACTTAAGAGATCCCTTATGTTTACAAGCACTTTCTTATTATTACCTAAACCAACTGTCTGGAGCTTTGTGAATTCCATTCAGCAGCGTGTCTATGTACCTTTTAGATGTTTTGGCGCTTTGCACGCCTAAGAAACCTAAGTATGCTGATACGCTTAAGGATGCCTTAGCATCTTTAAGGAACTTGCCTAAATGACTGCTATAGAAGTATTTAATGATTACTATTTAATAAACTGGTTTAGTAAACCATAAACCTCTTATCTTTGTCCTTAAGAAGATACTCCTGTTGATTGACTCATGACTAAATGGTTCCCAGTTCTACCAGCTGCCACCTCTCGTAAATTTAGAGCTTTCAGCAAAACGGAAATCCTGACAACCTGTCCTAATATACACTCCCAAAACACAACTTAGAAGGGAAGGTTAGAACAAAGTACTTTCAAAAGCTGCAATTTAGTATTCTTTGTGTTTTATGGTCTAGAGTGTTCTTAACTTTTTGGACTTGCAAGGACTATTTTATATTGACAGAAATTGGAAATCTTGATTTTCTTCACTTATCCTGACTATCTTGTTTAAAAATAACTCAGAATATGTGTTTCTATGTTATCCAAAAGTCACTGGTATAAAAGTAGTTGAAGGGATTGCTTACATTTCAATAAAGGTGCTGGCAAAGTCATAAAAATAAATTATAGAATTTTGTCCAATTTTGGTTTTATTCATACTGAGCTCTGCCCTACTATTACTGCTTTGGTGCTGAAGAAAAAAACCCAAATGCTGCCTTTGTATGTTTTTGCAGAGTTAATTTGTGTAAACCATACATAGCTATTCGTAATTCTAGAAAAAATGACAGGTCAGTCTTTTTTATAATGCCTTTGAAAGGAAGAGAGGTGCAACACATTTCACAGATCAGTAGAGCAGAGTAAAATCGTGATGAAATAAATCCTCCTGGTAATACATTAATTTCAAATAGAAGTTTACACAGAACATTCAGATGTTGCAAGGATTTTCAAAAGTGAGTCAAATACTGTAGCAGTACTAAATATATATAAATACAACTATAATGAAGAAAAAGGATGGAAATTATATAAGAGAAGAAGAAATACTGTTCCTCATACAAGTCTTTCTTCCTGCTGTAAAATGTAGTTATATTGTAGAGTCAGAAATATTAAATGAAATTCTGAAGCTGTTTGGTATAGAGTAGTGCATGTGATTTAGAATAAATGGGACTGCATTGGAGCAGAGGAAGAAGTTGGCTTGTATTTAAAATCAAATCAGTAATTTGAAAACGAATTCCACTGTTGTGGACTTGATTCAGCATCACATCTGCTTGACGCTAGTGTTATGTTACTTTTGCTGGAATTGTTCCTTATTTAGCATCACAACAGAACATGACTTAGCCCTACAGAGTATCCTTTGTGGAAATTCTTCAGTAAATTAAGGGTCAATTTCATTCATGTGTAAGATACTGGAATATTCCATACTGAAAGAGCTTGCTGCAGTGGTCCTTTAAATTTTGTATTAAAATTGTCTTAGTTTTACTTTTACCTTTGAATAGCAGCACTTTATAGTGTAATCCACAGGAGGAATGTTAATCCATATGCTACCAAGCCCTTTTTTCTGCTAGAAAGGCTTTTGAGATTTGGTGGTATGGGCAAATGGCAAAACTCTCCCATGAAATAGCATCTTCCCTTAACATCACATTGGCCACCTCTATTTTCATTCACAATTCCTGAACATTTTAGTGACCGTTGCTGCCACAACAGTGTTGAAACAGTGTATGTGTGCTTGTATGTGTGTTTACATATGCAGCCACACACATGCACTTCTCCTCCTCCCCCCAGTCTATCTAGCTATCTGTCTGAAAAACACATAAAGTTATATTTTGACTCAGTGCAAAAAACAAGGACTGCTTCCTGTATATCTTCTCTCCTCATCCCATCTGCTGCCTTTTCCACATGTGGCCACCTGTTTCCCTGTGACAACCTTCCCTCTTCAGAAGAACATACTTTGGAAACTGTGAATTACTTTATTTCTGGAAAACAGCTTCTAGTCTTTTTTTTTTTATCCCCCCAGCCCCGCCCCACCCCATTCTTGGCCATCTGCTGTGGCCTGAAGAGTAAAACTTCAGTAGAAGATTTTTTTTTTTGTTAAGTCTAAAAATAAACTGAAGAATTGTCCTAATTTCCATTGTCCTAATTCATCTGTTTTGTTTTATCTGGGAGAAACGGAAAGCTGGATGTGGGTGACTTCATTTTGAAAAAAACTGCACAAAGTCCAACTCTAATAAGATAAAGGAAAGCTCTGGGTGAGAAAAAACAAATACCCAGCGATGCGTCTGTCTAGTTTGGGTTCTCTGGCAAGTCATTTTTTCTCCACCCCCAGTACTAATACTAAATTAGCTACAATGGCAGAACATGCCGACATCCTGATACAGCTCTAAGACCCTTCAGCTTGCAGCAGCCAAGCTTTCAGTTAAAATAATTTAAAAAGACAGTGGGCCCTGCTTCCCAGAGGCTGGCTGTGATGGAACATGCTCCTTTTCTTGAGAGGGCCTTTTTCTGATGGAACGGAGGGGCTGTGTCACTACTTCACCAATCCGTTTCACGCTGAAATAGCACATAGTTTTTGTAAGGGTGAAAGGCTGATCAAAAGGTCATTGAGGTCAAGGGCAGATATTTTTCCACTGACTTCAACAGACTTTGTATCTGGTCCTTTGTAAGAAGCTCTTAAACCAAAAGCTCCAAAGTGAAGGTCAGTGTCACACTTGATGCTTGCTTTCCTCTGAACTGAACACTAGAGAAGAATGTAGCTGTGATTTCCACAGCGAGCATGCACAGTGCCTAGCTGACACTCCACGGAGGCACCTGAGAGATAAGTCTGGGGTTTTTTGGCTCCCTGTGTAGTTTGTGGTTTATGTTAAGCTGCAGTATCTCACATCTGCTGTGCACTAAGAACAGGTACATGTGAAGTTACCATAACTCAGTTGATGTTCGATAACTTGTTAAGCTGCCGTCCAATTGTAATGAGACTCTAAGTCTGAGCATTAATACAACTACCACTCGTAGCAACAAATGGGAATTAAAATGTTGTATCAATTATGGTTTTTATAGCAGGACTAAATCTGTTTTAATTACAGAAATGGGTTAAGTAATGTCCAACAAGAATAAAAACACAGTGAAAAAATCTATTTCCTTATAAACTAACAGGGTGACGTGAAAAAGTATTAGACACTTATTTGAAATGCCTTTGTGAAGTAATAAACACTTAGAATTAAGCAACGAAATCTCTGTAATTAAATACTTCTAATGGAGGCCTAAACTTACCATTAAGGAGGCAGCAAGCTGAAATAAGCAGTAAATCAAAACAATATTTTCACTGAGGTTATTTAATTTTCTTTTTTATTAATTGATTGTTTCTACAATAGCTGTTGCATTCATAAATCCACTATAAACAGGAGTCCACCAAGTTATCATGGGGGCTGAAAAGAAAAGTGCCAGTGTATGAGTCAGCATATTCTGCTCATCAGAACTTTTGACAAATCCCAGAGTATTAAAGTGATTATCAATGCTGGAGAGAGATTTCAGAATTATATCTTCCATGATGCTCACTTTGTTTATCCAGACAAGATGTACAGCAGTATACGCCCTAACAAAACAATGCTTCCTACCTACTTCAGAATATCCATTTTATCAACCTACTTCAGAATATCCATTTTATCAACCGAATGTCTGTCCCCTAAGCCAGCACACTGCCTGCGGTGGGTAGTGTCCTGAGGGAGCATTCTCAGAGGAGCCACTGCATGGTTGGTGGGAGAGGCAAGGCGGACTGGAGGAAAGCATCCTGGAGTAAGACTCAGATGACTTCCTTCTTGGCTGCTTTTGAGAGCTTGTTGGGTGACTTTGGAAAAGTTTCATCACTGCTCTGTGTCTCTGTTTCCCCCTCTTTAACATAAGGCTGTTCATCCTGATGTCTGTGAAAATATTTTGAGATAATTAAGGACAAATAGTACAGCAGAGCAAGGGTAGTAGCAACTGCTATACTTACTAGGCTTGGGATGTGCTACACTGTAAGCCTGAGGCTTTATTATGTGTGTAGCACAGAAGTACAAGTGCCTCTGTTACTTGTATGTACTCTTTCTACAGGTTGACACACTTGTCTACCACATGTTCCTTCATCTTACCTAGTCTCATAGAGATGGAGTGTCCTTGCCCAGGGTATTCTGGGTTCTTACTGATTTCAATTCATTCAAACATTTTGTGGCAGCCAGAAAGTAGTGTTGCTGCTTCCTGTCTGTGTAACATTTTGTTTAATGAATGAAGAGTTAAGCCCTTAAAGAATGAGCAGGCACATTCTAGGTCCTGATCTTGTCTGGTCTCAGCATGTGATAGGTATTTGTAAATGACTCTCTTTTGTGAAGGTACAAATTAAAATAATGTTCAGCTGTCTTGCACGTACTTTTTTTCTGATTTATTAGAATGTGAAATAGCTTCACTTGGAAGCAGATTTTGTGTTATGTCTCCTGAGGATAACAGATGACTTGGGTGGTGGCTTTGAGAAAAAACTGTTAGGGATTAGTATTTTCCAATGCTCTGCCACTATGCAGCACATGTTACAACAGCCTGAAAATTATTTTAACTAATACCAGTCAGAGCTGCTCTCTTAAGAACCATTCATTAGGTGGAAATAACAGGATTGATGGTGATAGCCATTCCTGCTCTAGGTTTTTCCCTGCCTCCCTCTGCTAAGACTACAGGAAGCAAGGGGAGAGAGCTGACTGGCCACTCCATGCTTTTTTGAGGCTCCTCAATGTTGAAGACCATTAGAGGTTACTTGAAGAATCAACAAATGTAATAATATTCTTATTTTCTTTCGAATAGTAAATACCTTGGTCATGAGTAATCACTTTGTTAATGTCTGTATACAGTGAAGTCTTCTCCAGTTGCATTTTAAGTGCTGTTGCTGTATAAACTTTACATTAACATAGCGGTAATAATTTATGAAAATGTTACATGTGTATTTCAGTGACACCAAGCAGCCTTCATTGTGAAATAGGATTCTGCTGTGCATTAACATAGAACAAATGTGACTTCTAATAATGCTGAAAGAGCAGCTAACTATCAAAAGAAAACAAGTATTTAGTGGGAGGCATTGATCTATGGAGAGAAAACAAGTAAACTCTGGCTCTGAAGTCAGCATATCCAGAGACAGCTTTATAAATCTGTATTCAATCACAATACCTCAGGAGCGCTGTGAATCAACAGCAGTGAACCTTTCTGTAACTGAATTTAAGATAAAATAGATTTTTTTTTTCTCATCTGACCTTTTTCTTGTTTTGTTTTGTTTTTTTTTCTTTTTCTTGTTTTAGGCTTTGAAAATGTTGATACTGAAAAGTTTTATTTGTATCATCGTGCACATTCTCTTGCTCTGGATATACTTTTGTGGTTTTGGTTTTTTTGTTTGTTTGCTTTGTTACATTGCTCTTTGTGTATTGCTTTAAAAAGAAATAAAATTAAAAATAAAGAAAAGCAGTAAGAAAAAAGTTTGGCCAAAAGGTGGCAGTGAAGACACGTAGAATACACCAGCCTACCTTTGAATAGCGAACAGTTTAAAAGAAAAAGCTAAGCTTTAAGAGCATTATTGTTAAAAAAGTTACCAGTTAGGCTGCCTGTTAATGTAAAAACTCCAAAAGGAGTTTGACTTACTGAAGTAACTTATTGCTTGATAAAAGCCTGCTATTCACTCGTGTATGAGCTGTGTGTAAGACAGGAAAAGAATGGCTTTACCTTGATCTAGTCTCCTGCTGCTCAGAGGATAGATCACAGAGGGTTCGGATGGCTCTTCCTATTGAGATGGGAACACCCAAGGCACTGCTCATCCATCATTCCCAGTGCGCACTCTATGTGTCTAAACAGCCTTTCTCTTGCTCTTCCTTTCCTAGCTCTATTTGAGAGTCACTGGTGAAGCAAAGGGGTAAGCCAATATTTGAGCTTTTCAGCCCATGGAGAAATCTTTGTCTGCTGTGCTCTGTCGTCTGTAGTCTGTAAGGATGTTTCGTTCACTATTGTGTGCGTGGATACCTGATCTATGGCCTTTCCTCAGCTGTGCCTGCCAAATGTTTATCCAGTTAAGTAACATATACAACATTGCACTCTTCTACCCCAGCGACTGATTTTATCTTAAAAATGTGCTTTCCTTTATTATCCTTATTAGTTATGACGGTAGCTAAATACTGTAGCTGTGCTCTATAGAAAATACTAATTAAAAAGATAGCTTCTTCCTCAACTAGTTATACCCTAGGGCTTAGTTTCCTTTTCCGTTCTTAAATTGTTCCTCATTTGCACAGAAGCATAAAATTTGAAGTACACACACACACACACATAAGTATCTTTAAACGTTATTGCTGAAGCACTCAGATTTTGTTTCTGGGTCTAGCCCATTGATAATGTCAGATTCCTGTAAATGTCTTTTGAGACTGCATATTTTTCAATGCATCTCCTCCTGAATGTTAGTAAAATATATTATGGAACCTAGGGGCAATATATATCATGAAAGTTAGCTTCATTTATCTGTATGGCTGCTTTTCACAACCTGTAATCCATGGATCATTGTTGATCTATAAGACATCAAAAATTTGTCTTGGAAAAAATTAGTACAAAACCAGCTACAATGTCCTTGGAATATAATCAAGGAAATAAGCAAATAAAATAGTGGGCAACAAGAGTAAAAAACCAAATATTCAAGATTTAGCCTGATTTTTATTTGGTTGGAAATGACAAGGTATTGTGAGAACCCTGTACAAGACAGTCTTTAAGTTTGGTTTTTTTTTTAAAAAGCTGTAAATGGTTCTCCATGTGAAAAGAGGTTAAATAACACTGTTAGCCAGTATCCTACTGACGGTTTGATCCAGCTAGTTTAAAAAACTGACAGCCTGTCCTCTGGGAAGTTGCTCCACTGTGGATAGATTTCTTTGCAAGGAAATGTTCATGCCATGCAGCCCAGATTTCCTTGGCATCACATGATGTTCATCAGGTCCCAACTGAAAAACAAAAATGCAAAATCCTCAAAAGATATTTAATATAGTTTATACTAACCACTATTTTGTAAGCCTGTAATAAGCTGTAAATTAAACCTACAAATGCTGCAATGTGGTAAGATGCTGTATTCTTAGAAGCCTTTACTGGCCAATGGATAATTTGTGTAGGTTAATCCCATTAAAATTAGAAACAAATTAGCTTGACACTGAGAATGGGAAAATCAATCCTTACTCTACTAAGAGCAATCCTTTAATTTCACACTGGGAACTGGAGAATGCCTTTCCTGTTTTCCCAGCTTTCAGTACATTTATTTAAGATTGGTTTTTTTTTTCCTCACTACGATTCGAGTCAACCAGGGGAAGCCACTGAGAGGAGATACACTAAATGTGTTTACTTGAACCACATCTCTTTCTGAATGTATAAAATTTCTAGTTTTATTAAATGAAGATGCTGTAGAGCTTCTGTGGTTTGGGTTTCTTGTTACTCTAAGGACACACAGCTATAGATTTCTTAGATTAGCTCAGTTTGGAATGTCTGTACAGTTTTGATAGCAATTGCAAATACTTAGTTAACTTGTCCTAATTAAATTCTTTGCAAACTATTCATGAACAGCGCAGATGAAATGAAATCAAGGAGATGAAAAAATCAGAAATTTATAGTTAAATACCTGCAGAGACCAACACATGGAAATTGCTATTTTTGTTAAGTTCACGTTGAGTGAGACACCTTTTGAGCTATATGCTTTTAACACTTTTCTTTTGTGTTAATCAGTCAGAATAAAGGTGCCAGATAAAAGCTTTAACTAGTTACCTGGGAGTATTGGGGTGGCTATGGGAGAAACTCCCAGCTGGTTTGTAGAGCTGCTTCCACATTGGAATGGGCACTGGAGGTGCCTGGAGGTAGACTACCCGTGGGATGGCTGTAGCCTCTTTCCTTGGCTCTGCTTGTACCAATGCGGTGCTTCCTCTGTGCTACGTGGCAGGGCAAAAATTGCAGCACTGTTGATTTGGCTCCCTGAGATGGAACTTTTTATTGTGGATCTCCTGCAACTGCAGAATTCTCTAGCCAGATGTGGCTCTAAGGAAATCTATGCCCCTCTCAATGGCATTAATTTCACTCTTTCCCATGTACTGCTATCATCACTGCTGGATGTATAAAGCTCTTGAGGTGGAGGAAGGATGTGCTGGGAGCATGTCGGGTTGGGGCTGGAAAGAGACAAAATGGTTCGTTCTCCCCATCATGAAGAAACTCAGTGCTGAAATGAGCTCAGATTCCTCTGTGGAATTAAGGAAATGCCACCATGGTCCTGACAGCATCCTTGCAGCAAATGGGACGCATGCCTAGAGGACAATAAGTCCCTATTTGTATAGGGGATAAAGAAGTCCAGCCAATTGGAAAGAAGTTTATGTAGATGAAAGCAAATACATTTTTCACATTTGAGTGGAGAGGGAAGGACTTTCTTGTAGTGAAAAAAATAAATTAAACCAGGAAAATGCATATAGACTGTTTCAGGAAAAGGAAAGCAATCTGTGATATTTTTAGAGCTACTTCAAAGACAATTTATATATATAAGTTGAAATGTCAAAAAGACACTGGTTCCCAAATTGTAGTGAATTTCATTGGGAACTGGGTACCCAACTACATATTGCCCATAATCTTACTCACGAGGCACACCCCTTTTTGTTCCTTTTATCTCAGTACAGACATTTCAAAGTTAGTAATCTAAAGCATAGTTCTTTAAATCCTATGTGGGTGTCCTGATTTTCAAAATGCTATGGAATATAGAAGGTCCCATTAACATTAGAGTAATACTGCACTTTTATGCTAAGAGTTGGTTATAATTTCAGATACAGCTTTCCTTAGAATACCTCAAAACTTGTGCTGAGGACAAAAATTTCCCAAAAATTTCAGCACAGCTGAAGTCAAGAATCAGCACTGGCTGCTGTTACGCTTAGCTGATAAAGTCTTTTTGGCCAGCATGGCTGGATTTCCCCTCCGTGAAAACCGCAGTGCTGAGGGTTGACTAGATGCGAGCTTGGATCTAGCTGTGATAAGGAGCTTGACTATGCTGTAAATTGTGCCTAGGACTGGGAACTTAAAAGCACAGATAATCTGCAAACTAAATGTAGCTTTTATGAAATAGCTGGAGCCCAGTCAGGGTATGGTAATACTATCAGTGTCTGTTAAAGCTTCAAACTGGGACATAGAGAATCTCTGGGTAATGGTTGATTTGAATAAGTCTTTGGATAATACATTTTGTTTCTGTCTGTAACTGCTGTTATGCAAAGGACTGATGACTTAGCTTGTCCTGTTGTGTACAAAACACATCTCTTTTCAGGTCATCCTCCTTAGTTCATGCTGTTTATTTTCCTATCAAGGTATATAGTGAATGTTTTCTACTTTCCCCTGCAGACAGAAAAATATCTTCAATAAGATATTTATCTAAAGCTGTTACCAGCTTCAGCTGTGTTTGTTACATAATAAAACATACCCATGCAGTAAACCCAAGCAGGCCTGCCCTGCAGCCCTATCTAATAACAGCAAGAGATGCACATTAAACTCACAGTATGTTCACATTAGTTTCACAGTAACTTTTGTACATTATCACAGGACAAAAGTAAAATTAGCAGCCAATAGTGTTGTAACCAAGAAGACAGCATATAGGAGGGGGATAAAGAAAGAACAATTTAGAGCTGCCAATTACAAACATTTAATGATAAGAAGCTGCTTTTATGCAGAGCTTGTCTTAGCTGGATCCCTCCTTGCCAACAGGAGCATCTAAATTTTTTTGCAAAACATTCCAATTTTATTAACACTTAATGCTGCTTTAAATAATTACTAAGCACTTTTGTCCAATTTCTTATGTCCCTTCTTACACCCCTGGTAAAAGACGTCATGTTGAGACCCTAAAGCAGGCTTCACCTTTCTTCCTATTGAAAACTTTTTGCTTCTTACACGATGGGAGGTGATGGTAAAGAACAAAATAAAAAGAACATGCAACTTCTAAGTGGGAAGTGATGTGTTCTTTTCAAATGCATATTGCTCAAAATATAAACCAAGCTCTTGTTAGTTTTTAGACTAATATAAAGCAAGCTCCTTTTAGTTTTCAGATGGTGTCATTGATTTGTATATCTGAAATCTGCAAGACTGTTGACATCTGCTGTTTTGAGACTGAAACACTTACGCTGAATATTACTAATTGTTCATTGCACTAAGGAGCCTTTTATGTAATTAGGCCACCTTTTTTGATGAGGAAATCAATTTTAAATTAAAGGACTGCACTAGGGAAAGGTGCAGTTAAAAGGTTCTACCTAAAAAGGAATTGGAAAACTATACAAGTATTGTAGTGCTTTATCATGAAGCAGTTCTGAAGAGCTTTTATTTCTGCAATGAACTTCAGTATCTGAAGAAGATCTTTTTGCAGAACATGGTAATTCACTTTCAGAAGTTTAGTTACATTATTTTGGAATTGTCAAGATGATTGGTGTGCTGGTGATAAGACAGCATTTGGATGTCAGTATGCATGAATGGCAGCAAGAAGTAGACACAGGACATCTGAGCAGTGATACTTGAGGAATCTTACTTGACACACTCACATATTATTTAATTGCAGAATTTTTTTTTTCTAGTGAAGAACAAGTGTATTTTTTGCCAGGAGAGTAAATGCAATTGGTACAACGAGCACCCTTTATGACATCCTGAGGCCACAGTGACTCTTTGCTTCTTTTATTTCCCTCTTTATTCTTATGCTGCCCAAGCAGGCAAACCAATTCAGACAAGATAGAGCAGTCACTGGGCTACTCCACTTTGTACAAACTAGAACAACCTGAACTTACTTTCTTCTACACCTCTTCTACCCAATGCCGAGTCTCCTTTTCACCCAGATTCAGTGTTACCCTGTTTCCAGGTGGACGTGAGATGCCTCTGCTTCTGTGTCAGGTGAAGGTGTGAAACTGGGCTAAGTTTTTAGTTTGTAAGCTTGTTAGTCAATCCTCCATGGCTATTTTCTGTCTGAAGATCTCCAATGATCTTCTTTTCAATTACTGTCGTTACTTAATTTGGCTTTGACTATGTTAACTGATGAGTTCACACTGATACAATAAGACACTCATATTTAGGCTGAACTGCTTGAATCCTCCCCTGTAGTCATGGGCAGATGGACAGGTGATGCACAGACATGTCAGTGTCCAATACTCATAAGACAATCCCCTCACAAGGTCAGAGATACTGACCTTTCCAGGAATAGAAAATGTCTCACTCACATGTAATCTACTTGATGTTCTTCTGAGTAAAGAAGATATATTGATGATGTGAAAAGGTTGGAATCCATCCTTTCAGGACATATTTTTCAAAGCATTGGTGGGTTTGGGTTAGAAATAGTTATGTATGTATAAGAAACTTGGGTACTACATAAATACAGGCATATCTGTGCACATGCAAGCACGAGGCATTTAAGTTTCATGTGTCCTTTAAAGTTCCCAAGCATGGCAACCAGTAAGTATTAATGAAAGCTTTTTGGTCCACCTAAACCTAATAGAGAAAACACTCATCTCTTAGGCAAAGAAGAGGCATTATTTTAATTTGTCACATTGATGGTGTTTTCAATCAATTATGCAAATTTCCTGAGACAAAATGAAAATAGACACTGTAAAGACACTTCAGTATCTCAGTTCAGTATCTTCTTCTTTAACTGATCCGCCAAGGACCTTTTATTAGAGATTATTATAATACTGATTTCAATGAAGAATTCATATGGTATTACCTTCATATTTAACATGCGTTTTATATCTAAGACTTTTAAATGTAATTTCATACACTACGTCTCATAAGAAGAGTTGCAAAGGGATGTTAAAGGTATTATCATGTGAACTTGGTATGCTCTCTTCAGTCTGGTAGATGCTTTTCTTGCAGACAGATTATTTCTGCACGATTTTGCTTGGGAAACTACACAGCATGTTGAGTCTTACAGTAAGAATTCAGCAAGTTGTTGATATGTGCCTGAAATGTAATAGACTGGTTATAGTAAATAAAAGAAATACCACTACTGAATAGATGCTATCCTTATTAGAGAGTAGAAGGCAATGTACCAGATTCCTATATAAATGCCATCATTGGATCTGCCCTGTGTCTTTTCTGTCTTAATTTCCCCACATTCCTTTTCCCACAATAAGTTTGTTCTATCCCTTCTTTGCAACATGGAAATGTAGGAATGTCTTTACCTGAACAAGGGTGCTCTCTTGCCCATTGGTCCTGCCAGGAACTTTTATCTGCTTGAGTCCTTGAGCTGTGCTAACTCAAGCTTGTGCTAACAGACATAAATTACATTTTGTTGTGCTACTCTAGCTGTGTGCTAAGGGGATTCATTTCAAGGCAATATATATGATTCTGTCTCACTCTTTTCTGTGGCTTGCAAAATGGGAGGGCAGTTTTAATGTGCTCTGGGTGGGTTGATAGGGAGGGATATTGATTCAGTTTCTTATCTGTGCTCTGCATTTCTTTCTTCCCTGAAGTAACGTGATCCACAGCTTGGGTTGCACAGGTCTCCTTGTAGAGAAACATTGACTGAGATCTTCCTTATGTGACTGTGTTGGTCTCAACCTCATAATGACATAAACTGATAAAAATGTTTGTGAAGTTCAGGGCTAGGCTTTATCTGTGTGCTGGATCACCTGTCTTTGTGGTGTTTTGAACCGGGTCCCTCTGATGAAACCCATAGAAAGATATGGTGACTCTTATCCAGGGCCATCTTTAGCACAGCCATAGCAAGCATGGCATGAAATGGGAGCCTCTTCAACACTTGCATGCAAAAGCAGCACAGAAAGATCAGGAGATGCCTGATACCTTGCTTAGTTGAACTGAGACCAAGCATGATAGGATGCCTCATTCCACCATTGCTGGCTGGTAAGTCTGGGAGGAGTTAAGAGTAAACACTAAAGTAGTTTGTGTAATTCATTTAATGTCAACGAAACCTAGGCATTCACTAAGACAGTTTCAAGCCCAAGTGCATTTAATTTAATGCTCTGTTATTTTATTAGTGAAGCAGATAACTTTCAGCAGCTTGCTTATGTGTCTGCACTTAGCAGTTGTCTTTCTTGATCAATTAGAACTTCCGGAATGGAAATTCTGGTTGTTAGCTTGCCTAATCCTGATTCAAGACTGCAAATATTTTTGCTCATTGCATTTTACTTTTCCAGTAGAATATGCACTGACCTGCAAGGATTGAAATTCCAGGGAAACATAGTGGAGACCACAATAGCCTTGATCTTAGAGCTACATCCCCTGAAAGCCTTCACATAAACTAGGATATATGTAGACTGTGATTAATTAATATAGGAAATTGTACTTTCCAGTTTTCACAATTGATTCTTTAGAGGTATATTTTTATTTACTCATGCACTAGCTCAACATGATGACTAAAACAGAAGTGCAATCAGGTTAAATACAGACATATTGATGTGCTATAATAGACGGTCCCAATGCAAAAAAGTTCACAATATGTTTGCTGAGTCTGTGCTGAAGGGTAACTTCTGTTAAACAAGGTAAGTATATCTCCAAACACGTGTTTATTAGGAGGCCAGTGTTCACATTTCTGGCAGCCTACTCATGGTTTATTGTGCACAGAAGCCAGAAAAGAGAGTAGAAAAAAGATCAAGAGCTTGCTTGCTTGGAATGTACTTGGAATGCAAGCAGAGTAAATGTTGTTCCTAAGAAGAGAGTGAATCTGTGTCTGTATGATTGGTTTGCTGTCTGTGTTTTGGGACTGTGTGTCATGACTGAGAAAGTGGTTTGGTAGCTGAGGATGTGAGGCAAGCTTCCTACTTTCAGTTTCTGCCGGTACATGGATGATTATGAAAGATAAAGGGGGATCAGAATTAGCCTATGCAAAAGGCTTAATAGACAAGCTCCCAGCAAGAAGCCCAGCAACCAGAACATGGTCCAGCTGGAGGGGACTTCAGAGGAAGGATTGCTCGCTTCTTTGAATACATGGGCCAGAAAGAATGATGGCAATGCTTCAAAGGCAAGAACTGAAGGCAACTTACTGAAGGGAAGAGACAATGAAGATAAGTGGATACGGATTCCACAGGATGAAAGTTATCCCTAAATGGGAGCCCCAAAGGAGACATTTGGGTATGAAATGTCATCTCTGAGAGCTAACATCAAAACCTGAGGAACAGGGATGCAGATGGGTGGCAGTGCTGATATTCAGAAAAGGATATGAAAAGCATGACGGAGAGAAGGCTCTGCAGAAAATTTTGTACCTGTGGACAAATCCTGAAAAGGGGGCATATGGGGCAGCCCTAAATGCATACTGGATGAGCATGATTGAATACAAGATACAGGAAGACACTGACTTATGAAGAAGTAGAGTTGCTACAATATCTTGTTTAGAACAGATGAGTTTAGGGTCCAGGGAAGACTATTCAGTAGGAGGGTTAAGATGTATGAAGGGTGGGAGGCAGCCACAAAGTCTGAGTACACTGTTACAGACTAGGACATCTATATTTCTAACATGTCATGAATGGTCTCCATAGAACAACAGCAACACAGCAGAAATCATAAACTTAGCCAAACTGTTGTATAATTTATACTTTTTATGAGGTGCAACATAGGAAGGCTAGTAAAGTCAAGAAAGCGTTAAAACATTTGTCTTGTGCCTTCTGTGGAAGAAAGAATATGTTAAAATTGCAATATAAAGGTCTTCTTAAACTGGAAATGGAGAGAGAAAAGAGGGAGTCATGATTCCAGGAAGTGCTTTGAATATCAAAGGCAAACCCTGAATATTTCATTTACTTTGAAAGGACACTGATCAAGCTTTGAATGTTTCATTTGCATTAAAAAGGGACAGGAATACACAGTCTAAGAGAAATCATCCAGGATTGGAGGGAATCACCCAGCAGATGGAGTAATTTGATGAATTCTGCACCCTTAGCTTTTGCAACAAGAGTTTTTGGGTGATTATTATTTCTTGAGCACCTAAGGAGAAACCATTTTGCTGTTAAAATTTAGGTATGCATTTTAAAATGTATTTACTATTGGCAATCCAGTTTACAAGTTTGTAATTAATTATGTGAACTTTATCTTCATAAACTAGCTTTTATTGGCCTTTAATCTTTAATACTCACATGGTATTATAGGTGGAGTCTGGGTGAAGCTGAGAATTTGGGGATTTATAATCTCTTTGAAAACAAAAAGAATCTATGTGAAGCAGTTTCCTTGGGTCAATCTGCACACAAAGTCATGTTTTTAAGAAACATGGGTGCTTTCCTGGTAAACTGCAAGAGCTAGTATGCAGGCTATTAAATACAGAAGTCGGTCCAGTGAACAACCGTCCTAACAGCAGCAGGCCATGGAGATATCTCACCACTAAATGTGTGGAATGGAGCAAGTTCCTTCAAGACTTTTTCATCTGGTTTACTTGACCTTAGGATCAATTGGATTGGAGTAGAGTCAAGCTACAGTAGCTAACTTGTCTCTTCTCCTCAAATAAGACTGTTTGAGGATTTGGCCTGCCACCATGCCTAAGTCAGAGAGTTCAGTTTGACGGTAGTTTTCAACTTTTATTTTGTAACTCCCCCCGGCAAAACCAAAAGCCTTTAATTCAGTCTCTTTGTAACCATAGAACACAAACTTTGTGCAGTTTTTGAATTATTTGTGGAGGTCCCCATGGATTCAAAACATTGAGTATTACTTTGTAGACAGGCATAGGTTTTGTGAATGTCCTCTTGTGAACCTGGCATTTTTTAAAAAGAAAAATGTTAAATTAAATTGGTGAAAATACCAGTAGCGAGTGAGTGCTAATACAAACAATCAACCCATTGGCTATAATTAGCCATCGCACATGCCAGTCCTCCACAGACAAAGACATTTTGGTAAGCAAAACCAGAATTTACTACAGAGTCGGAACAATTAAGAAAGTTGAAGAACCTTCATTACAGAAGTTTGGAAGGTACCTGTGAATGGCACAAATTACTGCTCAATTTACTTGATCTATTGTGACACAAAGGTTCTTGCCAGAGCCCTTGGCTTGTAAGCTGAAAAAAACCCCAAACCTCTTATTACTCTAATTAGACACGTAAATCAGGTCAAATTTATTCAGTCTTGGCAAGAGGCAGACAACTCATAAATATAACTGTAATTGTGCTTGAAAGAATGCTTCGTAGTGTTGCTGCTGGACACTGAAAAAAGATAGCGTTGCTTGGGATTTTTTTTCCTAACCCTTGAAGGAAAGGGATTCAATGCCCCCTTTAAGAAACAGACTAAATTGTTATATACTAACCCCTCATTAAGGCAAATAATAGATAATTAGATTTCAGAATCTTTCTCATTAAAGAGGTATATCCTTGCTACTCTTCCAGATCTTGCCGGCAGTGCTAGTAAGGACAACCCAGGGCAATACAGCTGTTGTGTTCTATAAGTTATATCACGCATGCAACAAATGAACAAGAAGTTTTATACAGAGCATGTGCTGGTTCTAAAACCCATGAAGACTTGTTTCCAAATTATGAGAATGCATTGAGAACTGTGTACATAATATTTGTGCAAATGTTGCAGAAAATTCTTTGTTATGGGATAGATTAAATACAAATTTGAGGTTTAGCAAATGACATTGAAATATCTAGGGTATTAATGCTAAGAAATGTAAATAGCTAAATCAATGCCATTATTACACAAAGCACTAACTGAGAATTGGTTAAATGAAAGTCTTTCCTCTCAGACTCTCTGAGAAAAGAAAGATGGAAATTATTTCTACCAAGATTAAGTACTTACTTAATCAGGGAGATTCAGGGAGATTCCTACCTCAACACTAATTTCAGAAAATCAGGGATACCCTTAAAAAAGGGAACTGCCTTCCTACCCTTATCTGCTTGTCTGACAGTATTTGGCTTCTAAAGCTATAGTAGTGTCATATTTATAATAAACCAGGCCATACAATGTCTACTTTCTATCACAAATGCAATCCTATATGCTTGAGTCCCATTATTTATACTGTGGTTCTGGACTTCGAATGTTAGTTAATCTGCAGTGTTCATTGGACCTGTCAGATAAAGACCAGATTAGTGTATCAACATCAGTTTAGGCTTCATCCCATGTGGAGAAAGTTTCAAGTTAAAAATTGAAGGGAAAGGTTGAGAAAAGACTGGCTGCCACACATGTATATATACACCTTCAGAAATATCTCTTGGTTAGTAACTGAGGCCTGGATTCCACCTATCTTGAGCTGCCAAGAAGTCTAGCATGTACTGAAATAAGGCGATATATTTAGATATATCACTTACATCAGAATAAAGCCCCAAAATATTTATGCCATTGAAATACCCAAATCCTCTCCTTACTGAAAGTGATACTATTTGTACAGAGACTGACAACTACACAGTGTTATTTTCCACTGACACACCAAAGTTCACAGAGACAAGTATAAAATTATATAAATATATTTACATCTAAGTAGTTTTATGTATTATAAAATTATATATGTATATATGGATTATTTATACACAAACATGTACACGTGCACGTGTATACACAGACACACATAAAGTTAAAAAATGTAATGAGAATTGGGAAGAAACATCTTGCTCACTTAGAATGAAAAAGAGCAATGTGTGAGATTAAAGGAGCAATCTTTGACCATCACAGATATTTCATTCAGTTTTAATAGAAATAATCTTTTAATGCCTTGGACACTTCAGGGGCCTTATGAAATAAAAGCTGAACCAACTGGCTGATGTTGAAGGTGTAGGGGAAGAAATATTGTGTAGCTTTTTGTTCATGCCCTGTCTTCCAAAGTTCTGGTGTGATACTGGTGTAATTATAATATACCTTATAGACCTTAATGAATGGTGTCTCTATATGGTGCAGAGCAGGCAGTTACTAAGTTTTTGGTGGTTATGGGATGTGACAAAAAAGAATACTGAATGAACAGCAATTGCTAAGGAGTCTTAGTCCCTTTAAATCAGTTAAATGGATTTCACAGTCAGAGACTTAGACAAAGAGCTGGAGTTAAATCCACGTGTCTCCTTCCCTTTCCTTTATTTTCTTCCCCTCTTCTTCACTCTGGATATTTTTCTCTCTGACTTTAATTGCCGTATGTTTTGTTTGTTTTAGTGTGTGTCATATTAATCAGTGCAGAGGGACTGCTGTGTTTAATATATGGGCATCCAATCACTGAGAGAATATTTTCGTCTATTCTCATGTTTAATACTTTTTTCTTGTGTTGACACAATTTGTTTGGTTTGATTAAAATACAAAGATAAAAACAGAAGAAGGCTGAAAATGTTTAATAAATAATAAATAGGTGTGTTGACAACCCTTTGCCACTGAGAGAAAGAAATACATAAAGAATTTTTAATGAAAATACAACCCCAGCAGGACGTGAACACAATATTTTTGAAATATATGACAGACACTTTATCCATTAGGTTAAAAAAATTGCTTTGGTCAACACCCAATGGATGCTAAAGGTATTTTTTGGCCAGCAGGTCCACAATGTGCTCTGTAAATGAAATAGAAATTGAATCTTAATCCCACAAACTTTACAAGTAATTCTCCTGGCACAGCACAGTAGTATCTTTTAGGTGGAAATAGTAAGGAAGCAGAGGACTTGCTGGTGACTTCTAGCTGGGTCTAAGAATTAGAGGAGCTTGAAGTAAGCGTCAGAATTTTTAAACCATGAGTTTCTTGAAACCCCATGTGTGTAAGTCTTACTCTGTTTCAAATACAAATACTTCCTTTCTGTGTCTTAAGGGCTTAACCTGTTGTCCTTATGGAGACAAAATTCCCATTTGTGGACATAGTGACCATTAGATAACATGAGTGCAATATGTTCCCCAAGATTACATGAAGTAAGCAGCAGCAATCCAAAGATAAATCATTGTATCCTCATATCTTTGGCCAGAAATTGATTTGAAGAATATGTTTTGAATTCTGAATTTAACCATCACTTCTCTGTAGGCAAGAACCTGTCCTAATTTCCTAACTAAATTTATTTATAACCACTTTTTATCCATTTATTCCAGTGCATTTGTTGCCTTTTGTCCACATTAATTAATCTTTTCTCTGGTGTTTATCCTTCTGATGTAGAGACCCATCTTATTCACTCTTCACTTTCATATTGCTAAGCTATTGCTAAGCTAAACAGGCCAAATCCTTATAGTGTTCTCTAGTAGTACTGGTTTCTCTAGCCTCCTAATCATTTCAGCATCATTCCAATTTGAATTCATATTTTTTGAAAAGAAAGATGACCATAAGTTCTCAGTGACACCTTGTAAAATAGCAGTAATTTTCCATATTCCCACAGGAATGCTGACTCCATCTGATATAACCTAGGATCATATCTGTGCTTTCCATGGAGGCATTGCACCAGGAGCCAAATCCTCAGTCTAAAACTGACCAACAGTTTAAGACACACTCGTTCTTTTCCTTCCTTGTTAGTATTTCCCTACTGATGAGCTCCCAGGTTATAGCAGAAATACTTGTTATGTCCTGACTGTGGATCCTTGCACCTTGTTCTATATAAATTCTGTTTGTTTCCTGGTACATCATTTCTTCCTGTGTCAGTTTCCAGTCATCCAACAATATCATGTTTTCAATTATGGTACCATCAGAAAATGTCACCATGCTATGGTCATTAATGGTGACTGTTTATTGAAGAACTCCACTACACTGACAACTGTTCTTTTCAGAACAACTCATTATTTTATTTTCAGTGAGTTTCTTACCTACCTTCAATTCTTGTAGTTAATTCACTGTCTTCATTGTAACTGGTGATTTCTCATAGAGTGAACACACAAAAATTTGTTGGAGTCAACTTTGGTCATATGTTCTTAGTCTTAAAAATCAGTTATCTTATTGAAGAAGGGATCTGGCATGATTTATCTTTAGTAAATTCATGCAGGATTTTTATGTCACTTTTCATTTAGCTTCAAGTCTTAATTTTTTAAGGTTACCAGGCCATTAATATTGAGTTGTCGCACAATCATTTTTCTTGTCTGTAGCTAGAAGTTTTATATTTGCATTGTGCAGCTGTATGGAACAGGCCCATTTTGATTTATTAAACAACCTCTTTGATGTTTGCCTTGGATTTCACAATATCCTTTTAAATATACACATTGTGCAATTGTCATGGTCCCACCCTACTGGGAATCCAGGAATGCCTTTTTTTTCTGTAGTTAAAGTAAAAATGAATGTTAGATTCCTCCTTTCAGATCTTATCCTTTGGCTACAGATTGTTCTGTCTGCTGCATTTCTATATTCCTATTCCTTTTTCCTCTTTGAGTCCATCCACTGGTTATCTCTACCATAGTTCCACCATTTCAAATGGAGAGGTTTTTGTGGGTTCTCTCTATTCCGTTTTTTATTTTGGAGAAGGAATGTAGTAAATATGGATGGGATCTCTCTGATTTGGACCCATAAAACACCTTGATTTTTGTATGATTTGCATTACTGCTCATCTAGAGGATTATCTGGTCTTCATCCTAGTGTAGTCCATGGATGTCATATAGCTTGGATCCTGTGCTGGTGCAACTTGCTCTCAGGATTTCATTCAAAATCAAGGTCACACTAGCCTGCCTGAGGCTTCACTACAAAACTAATTTATTTTTCCCATTAAATTTATGAGTGTTGTTTTATTTTTGTAAGCGTGTGCTGGTTTTGGCTGGGGTAGAGTTAATTTTCTTCATAGCAGCTAGTATGGGGCTATGGTTTGGATTTGTGCTGGAAACAGTGTTGATAACACAGGGATGTTTTCGTTACTGCTGAGCAGTGCTCACACAGAGTCAAGGCCTTTTCTGCTTCTCAGCCCACCCCACCAGCGAGTAGGCTGGGGGTGCACAAGAAGCTGGGAGGGGACACGGCTGGGACAGCTGACCGCAACTGGCCAAAGGGCTATGCCATACCATATGGCGTTGTGCTTAATGTTTAAAGCTGGGGGAAGAAGAAGGAAGGGGGGGACGTTTGGAGTGATGGCGTTTGTCTTCCCAAGTAACCATTATGTGTGATGGAGCCCTGCTTTCCTGGAGATGGCTGAACACCTGCCTGCCCACGGGAAGGAGTGAATGAATTCCTTGTTTGGCTTTGCTTGTGTTCACAGCTTTTGCTTTACCTATTAAACTGTCTTTATTTCAACCCATGAGTTTTCTCACTTTTACTCTTCTGATTCTCTCCCCCTTCCCACCGGGGTGAGAGTGAGTGAGTGGCTGTGTGCTGCTTAGTTGCCGGCCGGGGTTAAACAATGACAAGGTGTTAGAGTTCTTTCTCCCAAGGAGTTAAATGGAACCATATAAGAAAGGATTCTGAGGCTCTCTTTACTAGCTAGCTACTAGTTTTTTGAGTGCTATTATCCAAACATTTAGGTGTTCAGATTTACTTAATGGATGTAGAAAAGCTAGAGAAACCATGATAATGACTCTGAAAGCTTTCTGGATTCTGCCTGAACAGACTTTCAATTAAATATTGTTATGAAAACATTTCCTCCTCATTTGTCAGTTAGTAACTTTCAGTCTCTCTCATGCCATCTGCTGTCTTCTCAGATCTTTAGTTCCAAGGCCATTTCAGGTCGCTCTTCTCAATATATTGTCTTTTCAGCTTCTGTCCCCACCTCAGGACCAAGTTCTGCTCCAGCAGCCCTAATTCACTGTGTTATAGTAACTGCTACATGCTCTTTCACATGCTCTCAAGCTTCTATGCATACCATTGCTCACTGTTTTTTGTCTCATTGGACTGCTAGACAAACAGAAATTCATCCTCTCTAGAAACATGTCGAGTTTGTTCCATTATATATAATCTGTTCTTGTAGATGGGTGTTACAACAGACACTGTGCATTTAAAGCCTGAAAATCAGATAACATGGCTGTTGTGGATATACTTCAGCTATGCATATCCACAACCATCTACTGCATATCTTTTTACTATCTTTGTACAGTACTGGGTACAGAACTGGAACAAAACCTTGCTTTTGAGGCCAATGAGGCCTTCCTTCTCTATTTCAGATACGTGGAGCCCTGTGGGCACAGTAGTATTATAGACCCTTAACATAACAGAATTGGGCCCACAGCAGTCAACTCTCCTGTGTGCCATGTTTCTCTCTGAGGAGTTAATTTAATAATAGTAGGACACTAACAGACAATTAGTGTAGTGGAACAACTGACAAAATGTGGAAACTGATGCAGTGGACTTATTTCCTCCCACAGTTAAAAATCTACTTTTAGTTTTATTTTTCCTCCTGCAATATAGTTCTACCTGACAGCCTGTCTTTGACATGTTCGTAGATCAAAGGTATTTTCTCTTCTGACTGGAGACATGATTTGCTCATGTATTGTTCAAAACTCACTGAGCCAAGTTATACCATGGCAGTCATCTCTGTGAACTAAATCTGGGCTGTCTTCTGCTACATTTGACTTCCGAGTCCTTAGCTAGTTTCTGTGTTCGACTCTGCATGTTTGAAAGTCCCCATTGTGCTGGGAAAATAAAGAAATCTGTCTGCCATGGCAAGAAAAAGGGTTGTTGAGCAGGATTGTGTGGTGGCCATCTAAGGTCTGTAGCCTTTGGAAATCAAGAGCAAAAATGTTCAAGATCTCAGCCTTAATGTCCTTAGAAATCTCTCCTCAACTTCATAGTATCGTCATATGCCTTGTAACTCTTTGGTAGCAAGACTTTTAAAAGCTTCTAGTTAAACAGGAATCAAAATTTTCATCTAATTCATGGATAAATAAAAGATATGTTATATCAAACAATAAACTTAATGCCTTTAAAAAGGCTTTCAATTTTCAAATGAGAGATGGGGACTGATAGATGAGATTGGGTCTTGGACAAGGTTCCAAAACTAAATGATGAATATACTTCTAATGAGAATAAGTTCACCATCAACAAATGGTGAACAGGGAAAATGGAATGGGGGAAGTACTAAGGAAAGAGAGTTAGAAAAGAGAAAAACTCATGAAGAGAAGGTAGCTAATTATAAGTAGGTTGCCAAAGGACGTCTGAAAAGAGGATGAGAGTTCAATTATGGTTGCATAAAACTAGGCTGTTCCTAAGAGTTACATTAAAGAAAATAGAGGTCATAAAGGGAATGTGTCAGTCCAGAATGAAGGATGTGATGAGGTCCCACAGGTATACGTAGATTTGAATCTAGCTGGTCAGAAAAGAGTGTAAAACAGTTTCTTTACATCAGGAAAATCTGGCATTATCCTGGAAAATTTTCCGTTATCTTGTAGTAAGCAGTCTGCAGGAAGTATGGGCTGTAAGTAAGAAGAAAGTTGTAGAGAAGCTGTAGGCCCAATGAAACCATAGCAAATAATAGCATAAAATTTTTACAGCATTTTGTATCCTTCAATTGTCATTCATGAAGTTTATGCTAGAAAACAAGTAATAGGGTTTTTAAAAGCGAAAGGATGATTATATTGGAATTGGATGAGAAAATTTAAATTGAAATGAAAAAGAATATTCACAAATATGATCAGTTATGGCAGACACAGAAGAAGTTATGAAACCTGGTGAGTGATAATTTATAGTGCACTGTGATCTTATAATGGGTGTATGATAACAACACTGCTTTCATAGAAAATCAACCTTTTCCAGTCTATGAGACTTTTGGAAATGGACACCAGTGAGCACCCTTAGAATACTGAGCAAGGTCATACCTGTATAAGCACATGAATAACACACACACACACACACACACAGACTCTAATACTTTTTTCAGATTCTGCATTATTTCAAATAATCCTTTTCGGTCTGCATGACAAATAGCTTGATTCCTGTGCAGGGATACTGTTGTCTTTGCTTATGCTGTTTTGGGTGTGGTGCATGGCGGCACTCATATGTGTGGAAAGCTTCAGAGGGAAAGCTAAGTTGAACACATGAATTTTGTGCTAGGTTCAGAAAATCACCAGGTTCCATTCACTCATTAAATAATTTAAAAAAAATGGCATTGGATTGAAGTATGCTCTTGCAAGGTCAAAACTAGTGTTGTTTTTTATCTTATCTTTTAAAATGAAATGCTCTTATAATTCAAGTGGATTGAGAGAGATACATCTTGTGCTAATCTATTGCTAAAAACATATACGTAAGTGGAGGCAATTCTAATGTCAGTTCTGCGGGCTGCCTACCTCTCTTCAGTTTTCAGTTTCAAGCCTGCTCCCCTTAGTATTCAATAAGTAAATCCACAGGAAGGGACATGTGGGTTGTGACACCCAGTGCTCCCAAGCTGCAAAGTCAGATGCTGGAGTGGAATTCAAGAGCCTCTTATGGTCCTTAAGTTGCTTCCGTAGGAAATGAGGGCTGTCACAT
The DNA here is from genome assembly GCF_035582795.1 of Mycteria americana. Taxonomy (NCBI): domain Eukaryota; kingdom Metazoa; phylum Chordata; class Aves; order Ciconiiformes; family Ciconiidae; genus Mycteria; species Mycteria americana. The sequence goes on along the minus strand of NC_134366.1, from coordinate 25,493,605 downwards.
CCCTTGGGTTTGTAATGCAGCACGTGTGGGAGTTGTTGAAGACAGCTGGTAGAAAACACTACAGAGAGATCTACATCTGAGATTTTCTCGCCTGTTAGGTCTCTCTGAAGCTGCTGTTTATAAACAGAAATCGCTTCCAGTGTTCACACACCTGAGCTGTGCAGGTGAGTACAGAAAACTGGATCACTCTTTTCTTTTAAACAGACACTGGATGTGCTTCCATATTGACCTCTTCCATAAAATGTTCTGGATTTGTTCAGAACATTCCAAAAGTATCTCTATAAGACATAGCCATATTCATATTGTATCCCAGTTTCCTTCTCTTGGGATAACTTTCATTTTAGATGAGAAGGATGAAGCAAATCTTCAGAGAGAGATATGCCATGTACAAGCATTTCCAGCTATCCACAGTGTAACTGAACAAAGTATAATAATAGCCACCAAAGGATCCAGAATCACAAATATAGTCATAATTGCATATACAATGGGTGTAAATTAAATAAGTAGATAAATTAAGCCTGAAATAAACAACACTTCAGACAAAGGTAGGGAGCACAATTAATATAACAGATGATAGACATAGAGAAGAGTTCACAGCACAAGCAAAGAAGAAAGCCTTCTGCGGTGAAAATGTGTTTTATAGCTCTCTCCTAAGATATGCAAAAAGGTTTGGGTGTAGCCACCTCTCCAGGTTGAAAGGAAGGCTTTGAAGTGCCGCTTGTTAAGTTGAAAGGAAATTGAAAAGCTATCAAGGAATGCTGAGCTTCATTAAATATTGTATATGAGAGTAAACTGGGTAGAAAATGAAAGGAGGAATCAGCACGTTAACAGTTGGTTAAATGAGCTGGTTGTCTGCACTAGCAAATGGTGACTGGTCATTTAAAATGATTAATCAAAGAAATAACACAGGAAAGCAATCAGAAATCAAACAAAGGTTATGAGAAGAAAGGCAAGCTTTTCAGTGGCATAGTCTTATAAAGGACATTGGGGTAAAGGACCCTGTAGGATCTAGGACCCAATGGCAAAGCAGACAGAAGTGGGTGCCCATTGAGCTCCCAAGACTGTATTCAGTAGAGATTTGTTTTTCATGTAGGTACAGCTCAAAAGAAGGATTGGGAGGTAAATGCCTTTCATAGTGAAGACTATTTTCATAGCTGTACTCACTTACAGAGTGCAATAACCAGAGCTTTTGTGACCTCCTTCAATTGGTTTCCATACTTCCTTCATAATTTCCGTTTCTTTGGTGGCTCCATTTCTTCTTGTTCATGTATTCACAGTTGTTCTTTCCTTCCATTTTCCTATAATACTGCAAATATTTCTAATAAAACAGAGGTGTTGAAGTGTAAAAGCTTTATGTCATACCTCTCCCAAGGAACTCTACATGTCCCAGCTGGATTTAACATGACCAGTGAATATTTTTTGCAACATATATTATAATTCCGCTTCCCTTTTATCCAGTTTACAGCCATTTTGCTTCCAGTAAAAAGGGCCAAAATTTGAGAAGCTGTGGAGTGTAAAATTTCTATCACTGAGTACTGCCATTTTAGCAATTGTTTCTGCATGGCTAAATTGTATTAAAGATTGAAATTGCAGCTTCACTGGACTTGGCATGTTTAGGAGTAAGGTAATGCCTTCTGAATTCAGATTTCTTTCTTGTGTATTGAAAGCAGAAACTTATTTAGAGGCACACACAGATAATCTTGACAAACCCTGCACACCATTTGTGAATCCTGCTGGTAGTATTGGAAAGTAATTGTGGGGAGGTCTCCATTTTACAGATGTGGATTTGCCTGAACAGGTTCTCAGTCAATGTTTCATTCAAAGTGGTAAAATAAGCGAGATCAAGAAGGGTATTTCACAACTTGAAAATAATTTTGCCCAATTCCTGAACCAATCCTGTATTTGGCTTAAAATTCCACAGGGAAAAGGGGGACACAGTCCATATGACTAGTACAGGCCTTTAGATGATATTAGAATAGCTGTTCATTTTACCTGGCTGCTTCAAACAAATTGTTACATCTTTAAATACATTTCTTCTAAATACTGTTATTAACAATGTACATTAATTCAGGGAAATGCTCATTCTACCATAAAAAGCTAAGAAATAGGATTGGAAATATCTGTGTTAATATAATATATCACAATTAATTCATGCTTTTCACGTTTGGGACTAAATTAAATTCAGTGTTTTGTAGAACAGCTAAGGATATATCCAAATCATGTATTGTCTTAATAGGGCTTCCACACAGAGTACTTATCTGTACTTTAACATTACATTCTGTGAGAAGCTAAAATCTTTTTCAAAACCTTTTAAGGTTGCATTTTGATTCACGTGATTAAGCCTATAGACTAAATTATAGAGTGAACAATCTACCATGGAAGGCCAACTGTTCTCAGTAATTCATCGTTTCCTTTAGACAGAAACAGAGAAAAGATTTGGTTTTATCGATCCCTGGGGAACTCTATGAGATCAAGGCAGGTAGACACTGATCTAACTCAGTAGTTCATACATGACACATAGGCTGTGTTATCTTACCTTACTAGCAAGATTGTCTCTAAACCTTTGGAAGCAACTAAATAGTGGGAAGTGGTACCACTCATTATAACAACTTGAAAAAAGAACCTTGCAAGTGTTTGCCTATTTTCAGTGGGTTTAGTTGTATAACCAGAGGTTAACAACGTATTTGTTGTGCTCTGTTCTCTCAGGTGCATTTCAAGCAGTTTTTCTTGTTATTTATTTTCACATGTGAGCTTAACTCTGCTTTTTCAAAGTTCTTGCTTTCTTTTTGTTAGTAAATTTTGTTACACAGTATTCAAGAAGGTAAGACCGAAGGACCTTGAGGTCTTGAAGGACCAACAAGAGGGCACACAGCACCATTCCAAAGACACAAACTACTGGCCACATGGAAAACTCCTTTAAGTTCCTACCTATGGAGTAAGATGCTATATAGGTCACCTTTTACTGCCTTTTTATGTAGACCTCTAGGAAAAGTCCACTCCCATGAACAGAGTTAAGAGTCTGGGAGAAAAGTTAAAGAAAGTCTATAGAAAAGGTATTCCTTGACTCATCCCCTGTTTATGCTGAGATGATTTAAACTGGCAGGAGGACCTGTTGTACAGGGTCCTCTTCTAGGGCTACCCTTTTCTCAAAATCTGTATCTACCTTGTCACCTATATAAAATAATTCTTTTAATGTATTTAAACAGGTTCTTCCACAGAATATGCATAATCTTCAAAAAGATAACTGAAAATACATCTTGAAATCCTTCTTCCCCTTCGTCTGAAATCTGGGGCATCATCTCTATATTTCTCTGCACTGTATGATATCCTGGCAAATGTTTCAATGCTCTAAAATAATATGGATAAAGACAATCTGTCTGGATTTTTCCCTGTCTAAGATCCTGGTTCTGAGGAAGGATATTGCTCTTGTTCTCTTTCTGGAAGTTGAAGCAGGATAGCAGCCTCTTTTCATTTCTTCAAAGAAGGAGAAAGGGCAATCAAATAATTTTTACACTATAGTTTTTCTGGGTTTTGCGTAACAGAAATATAACCTATTCCATAGATTTTGCTTTTCGCTTAGCTGTAAGTAGCATGTACAAAAATCAGTATATCATTATCTCTCCAGAAAACAAATAGGAAAGGCTCAGAACTGATGGATTCAGAGTATATCTGAAAGCATTCTTACCAAGAGGTGAAGTAAGTAAGAGTTTGCACAGCCACTGCTTGTATTGTACCTGTTTTCTAAGGGATATGATTTTAAAACCCACTAAGGTGATCTTTGTCCATTGAGCTTTTAATCCCCGTGGACTGTGTTAGCTTTTTGCTATGCTGTATACTGTTAGATGCAGAGGTGACCCAGTGCTCAAATTAATTTTCATGAGCAAAACCTTAGAAGTCTTCAGCAAAACGTACTGGGAGAAAATACATAAAGGTTGAGAATACTGTAGAAGAACTGTAACCCACAAAATAAAATGAAGAGATTGTTTTATTGGCTGTAATCCACATCTCAGAAATGTTTGTATGATCACAGTATTTTTAAAAATCTATGATTTATTGATATTCAGATGATTTCTTTTAAAAAGATCTATTGAGGGATGAAAGGTACTCTTTTAAAAGCAAAATAATTAGCAGGTTTTTATTTCTCAGCCAACATTTAGAACCTTGCAAACACTTGTTCTAGGATTAAAATATCAGCATCATTAAAAAAGAACCATGTGGCATTTCTGTTAAATTCATTACATCCCTCTTTTTTCCTTTGTAACTTTCCAGTTTTTCACAGCTCATCAGATATGAATCATTTATCTCTAAAATAGTTTTAGAAGTTAGCTTTATTTTTGCAATATTTTACTTCAGGAACAAAATGTAGCTTTGGAGTTTTGTGAAACTGAGCCAATGAACTGAACTTTCTAAAATAGTTTCTTATGACAAAGGTAAGCGGGCACCATCAGATCTAAAAAAAATTTTAATTGAAGGACCAAATATTTATAAATTCTGCACAATTTGAGTCTTGCTGTTCTGTTTTACCTCTGAGTGATTAGGTAATAATCTTATACACAATCTTTTAAGACTTTCTAAGTCAAAACCTTTATTGAAAATTTGAAGTATCCATCTTTACCTGGAAGGTTTGATCAGCAAATAGAGTGAAGTACACAGTGAATTGACAAATGTTTGCGTAGAGATAGAACTGAAAATGCCTAGTGGGTGCTGTCTACCCTGGCAGATACTGTTTTTGCAATGCCATACATCTTAAACTGTTCATAGTAATAGGAGATAGATTCTTAGGGCTAAGTTTGCAGTTACCTTTGCACTTTGTAATAGAAAAGCCTAACTCAATTACCACTGTTAAGGGGAAGCTGTGAATAGCATGGTGTATCAAATCACGAGGAATTTCTAGCAAGCAGTAGGTTTGCTAGTAAAGCATTTTTTGCCTGCATACATTTTTCTTTTACAGCAAAAATGGAAATAAAAGGCATTTTAGTGAACTTGCCACCTGATAAACTTAAGATTTTCTCCACAGGAGTTAGGCGCCCAGTTTCCAGTGAAAACTGATAGGTTTTTGATGTCTCATTTCTTTAGAAAATCACAGTTTTCTAACACTATGTTTACACTGGAAAAATTACTATGGTGAATAAAGTACATCCATCCTGCTGAATGAAATGCTCTTTGCCCAAAATAACCATTGCAAGTTGGTTTCAGAATTTGTGAAGGAAACCACTGATTACTGTCCCAGTCCATCCCAGATGGACCAAGGCAGTCTGGCTGTATCTCTGTTTGCAAGTGTTGTAACATAGTAGGAGTGGATCTGCAGGGCAAAACAGTTGGTGCTGAGGACCTGCCATCTGCACTGTGCAGAGGTTAAGGGTTTTGCTGCCGCCTTGCTCGGTCCTGTGCGCTGGACCTCATTAACAGCCCAAGTGCCCTAGTTGATGTGGTCCAAACCCACACTCAACGTGACAGGAAGAGCAGGGAATGGTCAGGACATTCACTTCAAAAGTACTTTCCCAATCTGAACTGAAACAGCAACGTTGGTATATCCTACAAATCATTTGTGGGCTATCCACTCTGACAGATGGCACCTTTGAAATGCTTTCTGCCTCTCATATGGTCCTCTCCGTGCATCACCAGCAGTGGATCTGCTTCAGGTTCTTTGTGGAATACAGCGTGAAAAAACGTAAGCCATGTGTTATCAGTGCAATACCTCGGAAACATTCCTGATCTCTGTGAAATGCTGCGATTCCCCCAGTTAGTCTCAGCACCCTTAGATAAAGTTACATGGCATGACAGCAATATGCTGAGTGTGGTTCCCACAAGTGAGTTGATTAAAGAAATGGAGGTCCTGTGTGCAGGAATTAATAATGCCTTGAAATTTGTCTCCACACCCTTTGCTATGTCGGTAGTGTTTCATGTATGCTGTGTGCTGATTGGATACTGCCAATGGGTTGAGCAGAAATCTTATTTCTGTGGTGAAGTAGCAAGATGCTTGCAGTACTTTAAATTGTTTCAGATGAAAGAGGCAATTTACACCTTGAGCATCATCAAAGATGGTTTCAGTATGTTTTATCTCTTGTCACTAGTAGCATAACTATTTCTGTTATTCAGATGAAAATAAGCACTAAATTAAGGAAGTGCTGCAATTTTTAACCTCCAAATTGGCTTTGCCTGGCTTCCTTTTAACCAACAGAAGAAGTGTCAGATCAGGCCAGCAGAATCCATTCACAATTTAAAAGTTTTCTTACCCTACCAATGTAAATGTAAAATGTTTGATACAAATATCTTATTTATGTTACTAGCCTCACATTCATTTTAACTGAGGTGAAAAACCTGCATATTTTAGTTTGTGGCTGGGTGTCTCCTTGATTCAGAAAAAATTATTTAGTGGGCATGTTGGTTTTTTTTTTTAAGATAAGTAGCAATGTCCTAAAGGTCTGCCTATCTCACATTAGACTGGAAAGCAGTCTTTGTGCTTTTAGCATCAAAAAAATGTTCACTTTCCTAAAAATGGAAGATTAAGATTTTGATCAAAGATTGCTGGAAATTTGGATATAATGAATATTATGCAAATTCTGAAATGTTATTTCATGGAGAAACTGAGAAATAATTAACTCTCCTCCATAGATATGAATGTATCAATATATAAGCTTGGAATTCTGAACTACTGAGTTTTCCAGTATAAACAGAAAATTGTCTCAAAAAACTTTCAGATACAGATTTTTTTCTCTTTATATTTGCAGAAGTCTGATATTTAAGTACTGAATATGAGGTCTCTACAGATTAATATAACTTTAATGGGTACAGGATCATCTGAGTGACTTCAGCAAAGGATTTATTTTAATTTAGAATATAAATTTCCTTTTTATGAATTTCCTTTGTAAACCACAAGGATTAAATCTTATGTCAGTGAAAGACATGAACTATTTTACTACATCAGCTTACCCAAATTTCTGCTTATTAAGGGCAGAATTTATCCTCTTACAATATGAGTGTATAATAAATATATGGGGAAGAAAAACATTTCGTTAGATGTAGGTAGAAACAGAAAGACTGATTTAGAGAAGTGTTTTGTGGTAGAAATAGCTTCATCTCTGAAATAAAATGCTGATGGCATTGTTGCAAATACAATATTGTGAAAATTAAAAAATAATCCAATCCCCGAACAAACAAAATACTTGCATATACTGTGCTGAAGAGCTTCAGATGTCAGTACCCCATCTTGGGCAATTCTTGCAAAATACAGGAAAATGCATTTGAAAGCATTTGATTTTTTGTGTTTCTGTGAACTGGAAAAAGCTGAAAGAGTAAATGAATCTCTTTTTTATTAGAGCAATAGCAATATTACTTCATGAGGCAGCTTGTAAAGAAAGAATTACAATACAGGAGAAGGAAGAGCTATAGTTAAGAGAAGTTTAATGTCGTCATAAATATGCTAAACTATTGACCGGCTGCTCTTATATGTGGTGTTTTTGTTTTCCAGAGACAGTTGTTTTAAATCATTTATTACCTGTTTGAAGAAGTTAATGAACAGCGTGAAAAGGGGACACTTTTGTTCTTTCCTTTTTTTCCTTCCATAATGATGTTTACTCTCTGGCACAATGATTATTCAATTTTCAGATATGTTCACCACCTTCTGCTGCTGATTAAATTCCTGTTTGGTTTCCCTGCCAAATCTGCTGGATTAAATTAACAAGCTCTGTCTGCTTTAGTGGGAATGACCTGTACTGACCTTCAGCTTGTAGAAAATAATAATCTTTTCAGTGATTTATTGATTCAGTGCTCTTTATCTTCTCTTAAAGAAATGTGCAATAGAAATGTTTGCCTTTACCTTGCCTGAATTTGCAGACATGCTCTGCTTATTTCATTACGCTAGAGACTTTGGCCCTTGATATATAATAGCTTTGCACTCTCTGCTATTATTAACACTTCGTTTTCTTCAGAAGATTAACTGGAGCTTCATTACTCTAAGGACAAAACTTCACAAGATCCTTCAATCTATAATAGTCCCAGTCTTGAAAATTATCCACATCAAAGGACCAATTTAAGAAGATTAAAACCTTTCTCTTTTTTCTAAAGTAAATTCAGGTTTTATTGAATTACTTAATTCATTTGTTTTGTTGTTGCCAATCAGGCAGTGAGGAAACTGTACAGAAATGATGTTAGGAGCAAATATGAAAATGATATAAACTATAGTGAGTGTAAGAATCTTGAGTATTTAATTCTACTTCCACTGCTACTGAAGTTGATTTAATAGCCACTAAGTGGAGAAACAACTTCTGAAGTCCAGAGAAATATAAGTACAAACTCTCCTTTCCTATTTGCAGGATGGATTTAGACTGGGTTGTTTTACAGTCCTTGCATTGTATGTGTGGGCTCGGAATGGTACCTCGACCAATGCAATCTGATGGCCATTGCTAAGGCATAGTACTTGTGATCTGCCATGGAAAATAGTGCTCTAAGAGCACAGATAATTTCAGCTAACATCTGTGGAATAAAGGAAAAGAAAAGTTGTTGAAACCAAAGAATCTGTGTCCTGGTTTCAGCTATCCCTGTATCCCAGCCGACACCAGGACAATCCGTCCAAGTTGAAATAGAAACAGTGCAAGATCTTTAGGTATGGTTTGGACAGCTTGCCCCTTAGAGATTATTCTTAATACTCACTGCCTATAGTAGTGTCTTAAACGGCACCATGTTTCTAGAAATGAGTGGTTGATATGGGCAGGTGTGAAACACTGCCCATCAGCCACGGAATCTACATTCCTCTGCTGAGATGTTAAAGATATTTTTCCAGCTGCTACCATACCAGTTTCATAGTTTATATTGAATCCAATGGAGCTCATGTAATATAACCCACACCTTTTCAGCTGCCCCAATACAGATCATTTTGTCATTCATGAAAATAGAATCTATGTCTTGTGCTGAACTATTTTATAACCTTTGCAGACAGCAAAGTTACAGATGGTTTGAGAGTCAAAGATATGGAATCCTAGTAAGAGTTGTTCTGTGTCAGTCCGGGTAATTGCTGAGCTCTTGAGATCAGGACTGAAGAACTAGGTATAGGCATGTTTATGGGGTAGACAGATCCCCAGACCCGGGTTCACATTTTCCATGGTGCAGAAGACATCTGTGAAAAATGATCAACATGAATGGATTATCATTACTGTGATCATATTCAATTGCAGAGCTAAATGTTGTCTGTCTCTCACATTATCTGCATGTGGGAAATCTTATGTAATGACAGTAGCATTAAAAGAGCACATTTCCCTTATATAAAGGGCTAAATACCTGGTGACTTCTGAAAACTTCCTTGCTAGCCATTATTTTTATGGTTTTGATATGATAGTTCATCCTTTTGGCTATGCTTGAGTTTAATACGAGCACTCCAGTTGTGCTTTTGCAAGATGTGACATTTCAACCTCTGACAATGCCTGGTTTTGTTGTCTTCAAGTAGACCTACTGTGTTATGGCTTGTGCTTCCTCCCCTCCACTACTGTTATGCAGTATCCAAAATCGTTATGCAGCGGTGATAACGTTTCTGTGGGCAGTCCTGCAGAGATATATGACAATTAGGTGTTTTACTATTTGACTATGCTTCTTCTAGTAACAAGTTTCCGAACTTATTTTCTAATATTCTTACTCAATAACAACACTTACGGTTGTGATACAAGCTCAAGCTTTTACTTACAGCAAGTAAAATGGTACAGAGGGGAAAAGCTGCACTTAAAGGGAAAAATGCCTTTGTCAAACAATATGTGAGAAGACATAGATTTAAAGACAGCCTGCTATGAAATTATCTACTTATTAACTGTAGTCTGGGAAGTGTGCATCTGGGATATGGTGCAGCCTTGTGCATGTGGAAGGCAGAGGATGTTAGCTTACTTCTTCAAGCCCTTAAGCCAGCGCTGGAAGTGCAAGAAAGACAGTATGTTGGAGTCTCGCTGTCCAGGTGAGTTGGGAGCTATCAGTTGAGTAGCGGTGTGGTAGCCTGATGCTTTAGCCGGACGCTTCAGTGGTCCCTGCTGAGGACTTTGTGATCCATTGCTCTAGTCCTTTGAGGTATAGCTGGTAGATGTTCAGAAAGCCACTCTCAGTATCGGTTTTCCATCACGTATGCAGTGAGTCTTACCCATGACACTCTGGAATTACAGCTTTGAAGCCAATAATCCAGGCCTTTCAGATACCTTTGGTGGGTCATAAATTGGCAATGGTAGGAATGGAAATTTTGCTTAAGGAGTCGAAAGGACTATGGGTCCAGTAAAACTGAGACTCTGTGGAAGCAGTAAGCATAGCTTCATTATTTTTCTATTTATTTTTATTTTTCTATTTATTTTTACCTTTCTCTTCTGTCAGGCTTGCTAAGGTGAAAATATTTTTATTTTACAGCATTGGTTGTCACTTCACTTTTAAAAATACAGTTAATAGTGCTGTCGTCATTTGTAGATCTCAAAGCCCTTCAGGTGAATGTTGTTTTCCCCTTTAGACAGGTGGGAAAACTTTAAAAAAAAAGGTTCCCTTTATGTGTGGCTTTGGAGTGGATATTTTTACTTCGTTGTCAGAAGGAAATTTTTAAAAATCTGCTTCGTTGACACCACTGCAATATTAAACCATTTCTAAGCTATTTCAGTAAATCGGTTCTTTGGTTTATCCCAGTTGCACAGCTTCAGCAAATCCTTTTTATGTGAAACTTAACGGAAAAAATGGTTGCAATACATTTCAAGCAAGAGACAAGATGAGCACTTACAGACATCTTCTTAAGTGACCAATTGATTTGTTGGTGACACTGATGAAGGGCAGTGTCCCCTAGTAAAGAGAGATGAGGTAACCACATAATACTCTGGTATCTGTTTTTGTGTTATCGTTGTCTGTGCACACCGATAAGAACCAGAATGGCCGTCTAAACCATACTTTAGTGTCTGTATTGATTGCTGGTTCTCAAACCAGCCCTGTTATGAATTGACCATTTATCACTTCAGAGGGAATGAACATACCCAGCCTCAGTGCTACCACTTGTCTGTAACGAGGGTCTTTTCAGACAAAAAAACAACATGAAAGATGAAAACAAAAATAAGGGCTACACTTTTCTAGCCTTATGTATGTGAGAGAATCAGGACAGCGTATACAGGTCACGGTGTTTACTGCAGACACGTTCTGTTCTGACACACTGGCTGCACTCGAACGAGTCCCCCTGCAAAGCCATTTGGTTGTCTTACTCTGATAGACCCAGGAGGATAATAGCTGTCAGTGCACTCTCTAGGACACATTCCTGTGGATTAGAGCAGTAATAAAAGTCACTACTGTGCTCATATAAAAACTCAGCGAGGCCCAAAGGCTGTAGCTCTGGGCCTGAGCTTCAAGTCTCATTTAAAAATTGTTGTGTTTGCCTGGGTTCTGTAGCATGCCACACTCTGCTTTGCTCGTTTCCTCTAAGTTTTTTTATAAAATGATTAGGTTTGTTTTGAGAGCACATGAAGTACATGACCATATTTTAACATGATGATAACTTTTACTTTCAAGAGGGGCTCACTTTCCCTCAGTGCATTTGGCAGCTGAAACAGGTTAGTTTTATTTGCTTTATACAAGAAAATAAATGGACAAAGATTTTCTAAATTGATTCTCTGAAACCTGGTGCCTTAAATACATATTGAGTTTTCTAGTTAAATGCCCTGTTTTCAACAGCTGTACTCTAGCCGTTGCTTTGGAATTTGGAGAGAAAGCCTGAATAAGTGGTGCTTTTGAAAACCAGTCCTGCTTGACTTCGAAATTCATTCTTGACACCTTACTAAATGGTCTGATTTTGGGGTGCCTTACTCTTGTAAATATTTCTGCTAACTTTAGCAGGAACAGCTAGCTGTTTGGCACTATCACTTTAAACTCCACTCTTAACGTAATTTGGCATTTCCCTGTATGTCTTCCCCATAAGTATTTCCATATTTTGATCTCAATTATCCAGTTGCTGGTTTACTATCCTTTTGCAGTCTCTACAGTCAAGAGATTTCACATGATTATTTGGGATTATATACCATGTATCAGCATATCCAACTAGCCAAGCAAAGATACTCCACATGAAAGCTTCTGAAATCACTGTGGAGCTTCTTTAAAATGTAAAAATACTTTCAAATTGTAAAATAGATCTAGATCTATAAAGGTATCTGGTCCTTGTGCCATTAACCAGTCAAAAAGTAACTTATCATATTTACTAAAATTATGTCATTTCTCCTTGATCTCCTGTATAGTCTATGGGTAAAAACGGGTTCCTCCACGGAGAGTATCAGATCTTGGGTGATGTGTTTTGATGCGTCTTAGTGAGGTGGGATGGATTGGGGCAATGCATCTGTATACAGACTGTGTGACTCTTGTGACCTTGGTCTGGAAGGAATCCTGCTGCATTACATATAAAGAAATAAGTAACAGAAAAAGGTTACTAATAATTGTTATTATCTTGAGTGTGTTGTTCCTTATTAATTTTTTATTAGAGGCAGAAATCAATTCTTTCCTTATTTTAAAATATCATTGCTGTCTCTAAAAAAAATAAATATCATGACACAATGATGAAATAGGCATCCTTTCACCTGAGAGAAAATCACACTTTCAGTGGGTAGGGGCTATTCCACATTATGTTAGTGAGTGATGAATTACAGTTTCCTGTGCGAAAGATTCATTGACTTCAACTTTGTGGCTCCCTATCAGCAGGCAGAAGATAGGCTATCTCTGTCAGAAGTGTGTGATATAAATGACAGGATGCCAAATACATGGTCTGGGGAAGAATTTTCCTTCTCCTGCTGTGAATCATGGAGGCCTAAACAGCATTTTGTTCTACAAACTGTTAAGTGACCGTAAGGGCATTCGCACTGCTTAGAGGTAGGCATGCAAAACAGGTAGCTAAACAAGGAGCCAGAACTTCTCAGTCTCCCTGTGTAGTCTGTGGAAAGAGAATCGCAGCCAAGGGGGCATTAGGTGGTTTGAGGAATATTTGGCAAGAACCTGCCTCTCTCTAATGATTGCCAAGGGGAACCAGCTGCCAAAATACAGCACCTCAGCCGAGTGCTCACACTTAGGTAAGGGCTGTAATGTGCCTGATGCTATATAGTAGCACAAAAGCTGATCAGGAATCAGATAATGTCTCAGTGAGTGACCATGTAGCTCTTGGTTATGACATTTCTCGCTAGGAGGAAATTAATAAGCTTCATTCAGACCTCTAGCATGGGACCTTACCCTCTGTGCACTGACTCCTTTGACTAGGAGAGCCTGCTAAAGAGGGAGCTGAAGCTCTGCTCTGCTTGCTTCTGGCCTTGGCTGGTACACCCTCTACCCCATCCTGTGAAGGGGTAACTCTTGGAGGAGGAGTAACTCTTGGAGAAGTTACTCCACGTGACTATGCTTTCTTGTTTCTCTGTGGGGACACACAGCAGGGGGTGCCACCTGGACAGTACTGCTTATTATATTGAGTGAATAACAAAAAAAAGGGTGTTAGATTTTAAAAATTAAAATTAATGATGAGGTTGGCTTTAAAGCTGTTCTTGACTTGCCTCCTGGTTTTGACTCTTCGGAGGTCTCAAGATTTTCTTTGCTGCTGGGTGAGCTGGATAGGAGTGATTTTTAAATGAATCCCAAGATTTTCATATCATTACATGATCCTGGGAGAAGCTGCCTCTTGAGACTCTCTCTGAGTCAATAGGACTTCAGGCTTGCTCTCCCTACCAGAGAACAGTGATCAAACCAGAAATCAGTCAAAATATGCTTACCTAGTATGTGGAGAAAAGTCACTAAGGATAAAGTTGGCTTTTGCAGCTGCAAGTAAGTGGAAAAGGCTCTTTTCTAATGTGTTTCCCTGTTAAGGTATCGAAAGTGTTGATGTGGAACTGCAGTGTCTAAAGGTGCAACAGCATCTTTAAAAGCATTAATGAATCAGATTCTTTCATCTGAAGTACTTGTTGCCCTTAGCATTGGTGACAAACAATACCACTACTTCTACAAGCATAGTTTCAAATTTAGCTTTCCTTTTTCCTCTCAACACACTGCTTACTTGAAACCAGATCATAGGTTTAGAAAGCCTGTTGAATCCTGAAATTCAGCTTTGTTTGAAATGAACCCAACTGCAAAAAAATTTCTCACTTTTTTACAACCATATGATAAATAACAACTGGATGATAATCAGAAGGAATAAATAAAATGGTCTTGTATTTCATAGAGGGAAGTTGAATGCAACTGTGTGCTTTTATGATGACTATTTTTTCTACCAATGTTATAGCTCCTGGCTTCTTAATATGTTAACTTTGCTTTGCACCAGTCTCAGAGCATTAAACAACAATAAAACCCAGATGAACAGGCTAGCTAAGGATACCCATATGTATTTCTCAATGATATGGCAATGTTAATGTCTGATATTAGATCTTTTAGGACAGGAATGTGTAGTTACTGAAAAAGGTGCATGCTCAAAACACCTTGAGTATCTGTAGGTTATGAATATTGTTTAGAACAGCCCTGAAACTGCTGTAAATAACTCCAAGGAGCTGCCTGATGAGATTTGGGACACAGCACATGATTATGGAACTGCAGATGGGTCTAAAAGCCCTATTTAGCTTTTCCTAACCCACATCCTGATCTGAAAGCAGCTTGACCATTGAGTTACTAGTTGTTTATAATTTTTTCTTTGATTCCTGAAGCAAACCAAAGGCACATTTCAGTGGTGCAGTGACTAGTGCAGATGGCAATCTAACTGGCACCTTGGATGAACACAGTGAATGCCAGGCAGCTAAGAGAATGTGAAAAAACCACCGTATAAAGCTAGTATGAAACTAGACAGAAATGCTCCAGTTAAAAAAGAACTTCAGATTATGACCAGCAGCTGCCCAAACAAAGGCTTCCCTTAAATCAGATAGAAATAATGCTGACCTGCATCTCTGAGGAGCTTACAGCTTGTTAGCAAAATGTCCTCTTTGTTGAAACTTGGCATACATATTTTACACTGTTAACACATTTCTTCTTCTAAGCACCTAAACCCAATATGATCTGCTATATGGTATAATTAATGGTTTATCTGGAAGTCAGAGGAAAAATAATTTTTTTATATTTATATCTTGACTGATATAAGACCTCATTTTGACAATGCAACATCAGTAACATGCTTTAAAGCAAAGGAAGAAGCATATTTTTGAGTTCACACAGTAGTGATCAGAAATAACTGCATTTTTATAGATCATCTTGCATGGAGGATGCTCTTGTGAAAAAAAATTGAGGATAAAATTTATCTTTGGAGGTGAAATGAAGGGGGAAAAAAGAAGATCTCAGTTTTTCATTCTTTATTCTTAGTCATCAGGTTTAACTGTTGCCTGTTTATCACTAGAGCTCCTATTCCTCCTCTACCTCTGGCACTTTCATGGAGAAGGTTATGTGAGCTATACATGAGGCATGTTGCATGGCCACCAGCTGCTCAATGATCCTTGAGGCGATGGGAAAACAGCCAAAACAGAACTGTGGTATTTTCTAAACACTTTCTGCAGGTAAGCTTTGAACAGGAAGGATTATAGAAATGTGACAAGTTTATGTAGATTAGAATATACAATTCTAGTTGCTTGTGTGACAGTGATAATGTCTCAACTCTGATAGACAAGGTAGACTTGAAGATTATTCTGAAGCCCAGCTCCAGCTGCTGTCCATCTCATAGTTAAACTCTCACTACCTGTCCATCTTGATTAGACTGATCTTACTGCTACTTTTCTACGAGCTTGACACTTTCTGCAATGTTTCAAGTTCACTTTATATTGATGGTCTTAAGGGTAGCAGTTCTGTCAGCAGCGATCCCTCAGCGCTCTGCTTCTGCTTCGCAGTCCTTCTATATCTCTCTTTCTCTCTTTGTCAGGGACTAGCCTAAAAAGTAGTCTACACGTTAAATTGGACAGAAGCTCTACTTTGGGTATCAAAGATGCCAATGTTGATGGCTTTAAGTGGGCTGTGTTGTAGCAGGATGGCTTATGTGGCTCAGAACAGTCGAGAACTTCCCTTAAGCTTGACCCTAAATACCAACATGGGCAGATCCTGTGTCTCCTTTTGAGAGGTTTCTTTTTGTGTCTTCCAGCACAACCCAAGTTCTTGTGCTTTTTCTGTGGAAGATGTGTGCTAGATGCATCTTCTGTCTGACTTGCATAGTCAATCTCATGTATGTTGAATGCTGTGTGAAGAAGCACTGAAGTCAAAAGATTGGGCCAATGGGAACAGCAGGGAGTTTAGGTTAAAAGTTCAGTGGAGATGCAAACGTAAAACTGCTTTTCTCCTACTAATGTCTGAGCTTTCTCAGCATCTATTAAAGGAGGGCATTGAGCACCTTGGAGAAATGAAACTTGGGTTTGCACCTTTGTGCTGGCTGCATTAAAGGTCTTTTATCTACTTTTGGGCACATGCTTTTATGTGACTGCTTGAGCTCTCCAATCAGATAATCCTCATCTTTTGTTTTTGAACTAGTTTGCCTAGAGTAAATTGCTACCACAGTGGATAACTACTCATTGTACTACTCATGAGTAAATTGCTCATGAATGGATAACTACTGAGTATCTACTTGACATCCCTGGTTTATAGATGTGTGCTATGTTACAAGATGAACCTTTCTTTTAAACATTTCTTAACTTTTCAGAACTTCCTACTTACAGCAAAATGCTAGGGGCCAAATCCTCAGGTAGAGTAAATCAATGTCTTTCTATTAAGCCAATGGATACTGTGTTGATTTACAGCTATGAAACATCTCACCCTAGGTATTTATTGAATTTCTTGTTTTCTAGTGGGAACAGGGTCTGAATAGCTTCTGCATTCTATTTGCTTTTTCTTCTCCTTCTGCATATAAAAAAAATCTGATTCTTTTAATAATAAATCCTATAGCAGTTTTTTTCCACTATATAATAAAATCCCTCAAGAGTGTTTATGGAAGTACACTCATTTATTTATGCAAAATTGCTGCCTTCTTCACTTTTGTCTCATTTTTCATGGTGTTCAAATTAAATATTTTATTCATTGGTTGCAGTTGTGCCCACCATGCATATTACTTCATCATGATGGAATGAGATTGATGTGCTGCTTTGTAATCACCTATCTATACATGCCATCTTTGTCAATACTGGTTCATTTTTCTTTTTCTTTGCCAAGAGGCAAGTGCAGGAAATCAAATAAACTTGTATAATGCTGTTTCAAAATTAAGTTTATTACATGGAATTTGAAAAGTGCTAGCAAAATAATGGGAGACAGCTGGACCAAGTCCAAGCCATTCTTGGAAGGTTCCACACTATTATCGGTTGGGTTTTTTGTCAGTGTTCCCTGTAGCATTTGATGAGTAAATATTACCAACATTAAAACATATTCAGCTTGAAGAAGAATCTGCAAGTGTGTTGTTGCACATTAACATTCTAAAACTGCCTCTCTTTCTATTTTAGTGCAGACAGCTTTGTTTTAATCTTTCTTTTTAGCCATTCAAAGACTGTTTCTTAACAGATCCTACCATACATATATGTAATATCTCACTTCTATAGTATATGATCATACTGTATCACATTTTCTCCACCTTAGAGTCTACTAAAAGTATACTTCTTGATTTTTTTGTTAGCTTTTTGGAGCAATGACTTTTTTAATTTTTTACATTGGTTAGCATAAGTGCTGGCTCATGAATACAGCCAGAATTAAGCTTGCTGCTGTATGGTTTTGTTACAATGCAGTCATGTCATATTATTTTTAACGTGTTCACTGTATAAAGGCCCTCCTCTCTTCTGAGAAAATGTTAATATTAAAGGCTTTCCCAGTGGAGCCATAGGTCCTCTCTCCTAACTGTTCAACAATATCTGAGGGGCAGTATAAGACATATAGTCTTATTTCTTATTAAACTTCTTTAAGACCACATATACATATGTGTGTATATGTAGGCTTGAAAGAAATGCTGAAAGTCACAGACTGCTATGTAACTTCAGGACTTAAATACAGCATAGATCCATTATGGCTTTTCTTGGATGTAAAGTTAGCATGTGAGTAACACAATTGAAAATATGACTATACTGGTGACTATTAATCTTGGCAGAGTAATTTGCAAAATACTCAGTTTGAAAAGTTCTTTTAGTATGAATCTTTGTGTGCTTAGAAGGGAACACATGCTAAAATAACTGGCTGAATCTGCTCTAAATGTAAGCATCAACGTGCCTTGTTCAAACAGCTCCTAAGAAGAATTTCAAACTAGAATTCAATTATTTCAATGTCTCCTGCCCCAATCCTGCCTAATTTAATAAGGGAAAAGAGTCCTTTGATATTCTCTCACTGCCCACTTCCCAGTCAGCCCATGTCTAGAACTGGGGAGGATCAAAGACGAGAGGTAAGGATGCTACAAGATAGTCTGGAGGGTAATTCTGCAGTGGGATTATATGTCACACCTGATGACTATTAGTACTGATTTATTTGTGTACATATCTGCCATTTCCAAAGCTTTGCAGTCTACTATAAATAAATAGCCATAATGGTTTCTCTAATATTGCAAAAACTGACATGACTGTGCAGTGAGTCCATTAACAAAAGGATTAAAGAGTTCTGCAAGACCAGAAAGTATTTTTTTTAAAAAAGATTTTAATAATTCTAGAATGCTTGCAAAAAGGAAGAAAGATACAAAGATAACAATAAA
Organism: Mycteria americana; assembly: GCF_035582795.1. Classification (NCBI taxonomy): domain Eukaryota; kingdom Metazoa; phylum Chordata; class Aves; order Ciconiiformes; family Ciconiidae; genus Mycteria; species Mycteria americana. Next base: position 25,474,971 of record NC_134366.1, on the reverse strand, counting down.
TACCTGAACATATACACTGACTTAGTGGTTGTCACTGCTTCATAACATGGCCATTTATAACCTGGTTGTATCAGCAGAACAGGGACTTTCCACTTCAAAGCATGATGAGATAATGACATTTAGCTACTCAGCAAAGCAGAAGAACATATGTCATGGTTTTGATAAGATATGATTGAATGCTATACAGGCAGTGGTGGCCATATGTTCTGTTTGCTTGTTACATACTACCTGTAAAGCACATTTGTCTCCTGCTAAACTATGTGAGCAGTCACATTTGGAAATTTTTTTTTATTAAATTTTTATTTTTTCACAGCATTTGCTTCAGGCAGGACAGAACCAAATTGCATTGAAATGAATAGAAGTATTCCCACAGAATTCTATGGCTTTAGGTTCAGAAAATTTGAATCAACTGACTAAGAGTGCCAATCTTTTATTTCAAACACTTCTACCCCAGCTTTCCACATGTTTTGTTTCAAAATATAACCATGTTCCTTATAGCCTGGCTGTTGGTCCTCCGATACGGTGTGGGAAACAAACTACATCCCTTGTACGTGTACAAAATCACAAGGAAATAATTTGTTTTTTACCATCGAGCTGTTCCACCTCTACAAGTTGCACCTTCCATTAATAGGTCCTGATGTCCTACTTCAAAACTGTGGTGCTTGAACATGGGTGCTGTTGGAGAGTTATTACATTCTCAGTTCTTGGAAGAGACACACAATTAGATTTCAGATATTTTAAGTAGTTCTCTGGACCAAAAAATTCGATTGTCCACAAAATGAAACTTTTATTGATTCCTTGATTTTCACTGTGTCAGAAATTATTTCTACTATTTTGTCTAATAAAACTTAACTTTCATAATGTTCAACATCTGCCACCTTCATTCGTATTTGTACTTAGAAGCTCTATTTTGCAAGATATTGGAAATCAATCTAAAAGAAAATGCCTCTTGTACAACTGAAGTAGCCACAGTTGAGGCACAATCACCTCAAATATAATTTCACTCTTTCAGGTGACATTTTTGGTTAAATTCAGTCTCAAGACTTTTGCTAATAAATAAAACTTTTACATATTTGTATGCTATGAAAAATTTAGGAATGTTAGTGTTCATATGCTCAGCAAAACACAGAGTATATCTAATACCTGCCAAATGCAATTTATATTCCAAACTGAGAAAGAATCCCATCATTCAGCATTTCTCAAACATACTGGTTACTGGAATTACACCAACAGCTATGCATAGCTAGGGTTATTCCTAACCTCTGAAATCCATGTTGTGTTATGCATGCCTGTGCTCACTGATTTGTTATTCCTGGTGGTATATGAGGACTAGGATTCTATTCAACGTGATTAAAAATACCAAAATTTGCCTCACTGAAAGTTGTCATTGTGTGCTGAACCTGGGCTTGAGTCCCTGATTTTGGTGCGGCATCCACAGTCAGCAGCTCAAATGTAGAGTTACAGAACTGCACCCTAAGCTCTTACAGCAGACAACAAAAATTCCAGGAGGGAGTTAATTTTTAACGGCCTCATTTAGTAAGGCAGTAACAGTAGGTATGTATGGTTTAGCATGAACTTTGCCAATACTAAGACTGGAGGCCTCAGTCAAAGGACTGTGGATCTAGGTAACATCAGCACATTTTATAAAGTTGGACATCAGCAGTGTCAGGCATCCTGAAACAGATAAAAGGGAGAAGATGCCATGGGCCATAAAAATTACATTCCAACCAGTTGAAGGTAAAAATTATTATAGGCCAAAAACATTATTATTTTTTTTTTTTTCTGAAATAGTGTCTAGTGATACAGATTACTATAGTGAGGTAGACACCCTAAAATGTTAAAAATCTGAAAGGGGCCCTTGTACAAATAATAGAAACATTATGTGACGTGCAGTAAAGTGGAGGTTATTAACAACCTGAGCTGCCTCAACAGTCGTGCTTGTTTTCCTTTTCCAGACTTTTTATGTTTAAAGTGGATAGGTGGTGATGGTTACATTGCAGTGTTCAATACAGAACAGTGTTCTATAAATTTAGGAACATGTTGTCTGACCACGTGCCATTTTAGCTGTAGATTGTATTGTGAAAAAGGGGCACTGTTAGATACGTGAAAAAGGTAGGTCACTATTAACTTATTTCACGGACAAGATCCCATGTTAAGCTGAAACTGCAAACCTGATACTGTGTTTGGTTTTCAGTGGTACATGAACATTCATTGCATGTTAAACATGTTTCTGAGTACTTGCTTATTAACTGAGTAAGTCATCAGTGTTTCAGTTCTACCCCTTTCAGTGCAAGTTTTAGAGCACAAAGAAAGAAAGGAGATTATAAAGAATGTAAAATTAACTTCAATAAAGACCTCTTAGGCTCAAGTCTGAGCCTGGCTGGGTAAAGCACCTTTTCTTGAATATGAGAGTACAGTTGGACTTTTGAATAAGACAATAATAAAAAGAAAGAATGTCAGCAATGAAAATGTAAATGCATATTCAAGCTAAGTTATTTTTTAAGCATTTATTGCTTGTATCACTGAAAATATTGCTTTTATATTATTTTTTTACAGTGAGATATATTTTGTTAAATTAGTTCTTTCCTTTACTTCCATAGAATTACCTCAATTATTTTTTAAGAAAGTGAAAAAATGCTTTTCATTCTTCCTCATTATGTTTTCACTGATTCACCACAAATACAGAAAAACAGAAAGACAAGCATTACTCTAGCATCCAGGCTATGGCATCTGCTATTCCATGTGTTTTATGTCATTGGCAAATGGTAAAGATTCTGTGTGCTAGTCTGGATAGAAGCTCGTCAAAGGAATAACCTGTCACAAGCTAGTGAAGTCACTAGTGTTGACAATATTATTACTATCTAGAGACAACGTGAGACGCATACAATGGAAACTTCCTAGAGTGGAGAAAATACTAGTGGAACTTTTGCATCTATAAATGTAATTAATGTATGCTGCCCTGAGGTGGTAATGAGTGGATAAACTGGTAAATATAACTAGCAGGGACATATTTGAGCATTTCAATAGCAGTAAGTTGGATGGCTTTTTTTTTTCCCCCACTGTTGATGTAACGAATATATTCACTAAAGTAAGCTGGGTTAGTTCTTAAGAAAGGGCATTGTGTGGCCAAGGAAGAGTCCTTCAGAGCCTTTTAACTCTCCTGAACTGAAGCTACTAGGCTAATCTTTTGCTTTGTGTTTTAAAGGAGGATATAAAGGAAAATGAACCAACACTAGAAGAATCATTTAGTTGTATCACAGGTGTCTTCAGTTTATTTAACCTTTGGAAGACTGATGCACATTGCCCTAAAGCTGGAGCACAAGCTCTTGCTGATGTAGGCCAGTTCCTAGGTGGGCTGTCACAGCCAACACTCTGCCATCTTCCACTGCTGCTGCAGACGGTGGAGCAAGTTTTTATATATATAAAAAAGCAAACTCTTTACCAATACTTCTCAAAAAGTGGTACAAAAATACCGTATAAAAACCCAGCCCCCAGTATAAGACTTGCAATTACAGCAGCAGTTTCTAGAACATAAAATCCAAGACAAGCTACTGCGTGAAGTGGTAAGAAAGTGAGGTACGTTCCAGCCGAGCCCTATGCCAGAGAAAGAGAGTGAGGGAAGGAGATGGCACATTGAAAAAAGGGAAAAGCAATGAGAAAAACAAACAGAAAGAGAATAAGTCTTGGTTCCTTACCAGGAGGTGAGCAGAGGAGTGAAGAAGAATATCACCAAGTCTTTAATACAGCTAGTTGCAGGAATATAATTCCTGTTTGTGATAGCTTCAGGCTTTCACATATATATTTGTCCTTTTACACACTTTTGGATAATAACATTTTGCAAAGACACTAAAACTCTGGTTAAAAGAATATATTTTCTATCCTCATTTTCATTCCTTTCCTTCTGCCCTCTTTTTAAATGACTAGACAGTGTAGTCAAAAACTCAGATATCTTTCAGAAAATGATGCACAAATCAGAAAGCTCTTGCAAACCATTCAAGTGAGCGGCAAATACCTGTCATCAGAAAAAAAGGTATCCAGCGTGTTGTGATCAGATGTAATTTTTCTATTGTTTATCTGCAATTTTGGTAAGGTTTATACAAAAATGAAACTTTATATAACAGTCTGGACGTTATGCAGGCAAATAGATATGTATTTCATGTCTCCCGTTGTAGCAACTCTAATTTTTTTACAGTAACATCAGGATCCTAGTGGAGAACTACAGGAAAGAGTTATCTGAAGAAATAATTCAACAAAAAATTCTGAATAATGAAAGCATGTGGGAAAATGTGGTGAGTGTTTATAAACAGAAGAAACAAAGATGTCAAAATATTAATTGCAAATGCTGCTTCCCAACTCTATTTTAAGGAAAACATAACAAAAAAGCACCAAAATACCCCACCCCAAGACCCAAAAACTGGAAAGAAGGGTGCAAGTGGCTGCTATTTGAAAGTAATGAGCAATGGAGATTGACCCACATGAGTGCAGAGGTTTATAAAGGGAACAAGGCTGCTTGAATGGTAAGTTAGCATTATTATTTCAGGAGTTAGATAATCAATGCATTCAATTTTAGTTTTCTAATAATTTAATTCCTAACATTTTAAAGGAAGTCTCAGAAATATTAGGTAACTGAGAATAGTTACCTTTGATGATATTGTATACTGCAAACAGCTGCTGATGCTGAAATAGGTCATATTTTTAGGTCACGTGCTCTTCTGTTTGGCTGACTGCTTTCTGGATTCTCCCTCCTTCCGTATTTCTCCCTGTGCAACAGAAAACCAGAGACATTGTGCATGCAGAGTAGTTCAGTGAATATGCTAAATTGCTGTATTGACATGCTGTTAGTTCCACTCACTAGACCTTGCTTTTGGTCATTAAGAATGCCATCAGTTTGAGAAATGCTTGTAAGCTCTAACAAAACATTTAGGACGCCCTACACACTGGGGACTGGTTGTGCTGCATGATGGAGTACAGGGAAAATTCAGTCTGCTGGGAACTCAGGAGTGGCTCTCGATGCCAACCTTTACTCTTTGTCACCTAAATGAAAAGATCACAGTGAAAGATACTACAGCCTTACTATAAATCTCTGCCTCCTAGGAAAGATATGGGACAATACAAACTTTCTACAAAGTAAGTCAGGCCCCTGCTTTATTCTGGAAGTAACATCTATAGAGGTGAATGGATATTCGCCTTTCATAAGCACCAAACCTGGTTTAGGGTCAGCCTCAAACCTGATGGTTAGAGCAGCTTCTGGAATAGGGTAACAGGAGCTCCATCAAGGACATACTTGCTCAGTGTCGAAAGCATCGGACTGTGGTACAAAGCATAGGATGTCTGGTTGCCTTTTTTTTGCATTACATTTCTTCATTGTGCTTTTGGTGTGTGGTGAAGTCTGTGCCTTCTGGATATTTAGGCATTGTTCTATATCCCCTAGGGGCTTAAAAGGGACTTATATGCCTTGCGGCTCTGGCTGGGCAGTTCTGAGCAATTGTAAAAGCAGAACTGTCTGTATATATGTAATTTTCTGACCAAACAGGGAGCTCCAAATGAGCTCAAGGGTAGGTAGCTGCTGAACAAGGAACTTCTTTCTCATAAATTTTGGACTTAAAGATTAGTTGTCTCTGTAAGTCCTATGTTAGGTGCATAATTCTCAATTTTTGGCAGGCTTTTGGTTGACCCGAGAAGCAAACGTTGCTTGAAGGCAACAGGACATCTTCAAAATATTGCTATCATCACTTACTCAAAATAAATGAAGGAAAGCTTTTTCTCTGAAGAGAAGTACATGCCCAAAGGAAGCAGGCAGTCCATTATGGTGTTTCAGCTATTCTTAAAATGAAAAATGTTTGTTCCAATATCAAGCTCCAATTTCCTATGTTGCAATTCAAACTTTTTTGTCTCACCTTTCATATATATGCCCTCCTATATATTGCCCTCATATATATATTCATACATATGACCATATATATATAAAATAAGAATTTTTGATGTACTGTTATGGTATATTCTCCCAGTTCTTTCTTAGACAAAACTGATCTGGTTTTCCTTAATCTTCCCTCATAAGCCATGTTCTTTACAGTTTTTTTCAGCCCACCTGAAGGTGATTTCATCTAGATGTTAATTCTCTGGTTTGTATACTAGAACATTAGAATTTATTTTAGATATTAGAAAAGCCGTACTAAAGTCCAAATATATCACAGTTGTGACTTTTCCCTAGGCCGGTAATCAAATAAAGAAATTAGATTGACTTGACATGATTTGTTCCTGATAAATCCATGTTTTCTTTTTTTTATCACCATCTTACTCTCTTGAGCCTTATAAATAGATTTTTAGTAAATTGTCCCATAATTTTTCAAGGAAGAACAATCCAGGGACTGGTCTGTATCCTCCCAAGTAGAGATATTTTCCCCTTTTTGAAGTGTGACATTGCGGTTGCCCTCTTTTTATCTTCAGGGAATCCTACTATCCTTCATCAACTCTCCAAGGTAAGTGCTATGATTCAGAGATTACTGTGGTCGCTTTGTTAAGTATACTTAATTGAAATTCATCAGACTAAGCTAAATTGAAAATCTCTATCTTTTTTCACTGTCCTTTCCCATGTTCAGGAAGACATGCCTATCTCCTTTAAAAATGTAATTTAATTAAGTATTGGATCATAGTTAACATTTATTTGAAGATTGAAAGAAGACATTAGATACCTCAGCCTTCCTTGAGTAATTCATTATTTCATCTCTTTCTTAATACTTCTTTTACTTCTTTAAAGTGTAGTTTATTTGTAGAATCTTTTCTTGTTTCTTGTTATGTCCCTTGTTAATTATAACTCATTTTAGCCTTAGCTTTGCTGACTTTAACCTACATATCTGAGCAATTCTTTTATATCCTTAAGAATGTGCCCTTGTTTTCATTCTGTGTGCGGTTCCTTTCTCCATTTTCAAATCATTAAGTTGCTACTAATACAGTCAAAATGTCTTCTACTAGACTTCTTATCTTTGAGATAGTTTCTATTGTGTAGTTGGCATAATGTTTCCAGTAATCACCAGGTCTCTCACACTTTTTTATAAAACCAAATTATCTGTGCAAAAGACCCTGTCAATAGATTATTTCCATTGATGGCTGCTTTCTCAAAGTGCTGTCCTTATTTTGTTACCCTCATTTTTTTCTCTTTTCAACAACATCTCTTTAACCCAAATTCTTTTCCACTTCAGTCAGAATCAAATTTTAAATAGGTGTTGTCCTAATAATCCCTCTTCCAAAGAAAAGATTGTCTCCAGCGCATGCAGCAAACATTTCGTGCCCCGCAGTGTAATTGTTCCAAAATACAGGAAGGAAAGTCATGACCCCAGTCACCAACAGGCTACCTCTCTTGGGTTCTCCTTAGATTTGTCTCTAAACAACCATATCCAACAGCCTCTCATTGATTTAGCAGTGGAGACATTGCCACAAGACTGTCTTTTCTTTCTTTTTATCTCAACCAGAGCCATTAAAACTGTCTTTTGTCAGATGTATTTTTTCTGAAGTTCAGAAAGCGCTCTTGATAAATAACCCCTCTACCACTGCATCTCAGGTACTTCTCCTCTTCCCAAGGTGCTTCCTTGTATACTTACTATATTCCACTAGAAATTTGTGATACCAATTATACCACTTAGTTAAGCCTTTGAGTTATTCCTGTTTATTCCTCATATCCTGGGCATGTATCTAGAAGGTATTTCAGATATTCAATTATTCTTTCATTGGCCTCATAGTTTCTCATTTTTTTCATCTCACTTTCCAGACCAAGGCTGGTATCCTATTGCTCATCTAAGAGGGAAAAATGGCTAAAGACAGCTCTTCTATTTCACTCCTAGGATTCTGGAAGCTATGCATGCATATTCACTGAGATGCTGTCTTATTTGCACTGTAGGCTGCATCTCCATTCCCACTCCTGTCCTTAGTGCCACAAACAGACTGCCTTTTGCAGATTATCTGTGATTGCTCCAGATGACAGTGACATTGCCCCCGGATTAGTGGTAGAAAAGTAGGGATTGTGCCAATGGATTTAAGCCTATTTGCCAGCTTGCAGTCTGACAAAACACAAAAGCATCTATCTGTTACATCTGATATTCCTCCTTTGGGGTAAAGCAAGGTGCGTTACCAACTAGCCCTAGTCCCAGAGCGGGAGTGATCACATCTAAAAGAAAAAATGACAGCCCATTCTAAGCCGTGCTCTTTTTTTCTTACTTAAAATCACAGGAGAAAAATCCGTTTTCTCCACACGCCTGCTTTTGAGAAACCTTTGGGGTGGACCTTTTTCTGATATGAAGGAAAAGGATAACATCAAGAGAAGTATTTGCAGTGGTCTGGGTGAAGAGCACATTTCTGTCTTTAAGTAGAGATAGTCTGTGTGAGTAAGCCAGAGCAGTGTCACTTTGCTGTTAAAATTAAGTTTGTTCAGTGACTGTCTAGCGAAACTGTATCTTTAGGTATTTCAGCAGCCTGAGTTACAGCATCTCTTGGGAAGCATGACAGTGAAATATAGAGCCCTTCATCTCAAGGTCACTGACTCAGAACTTCCCCTAGGTGAAAGAGCAAAAAAAAATACCCCTACCTGATGGCTTTTTGATGATATATGTGAAGAGAGCCAATGGACTACGATCAAACAGAGAAGTGTCCACATTGCAAAACTACTGTCGGAGTCACTGATGCCTCAGCAAAATGGCCAAGGACAAAATAGGCATGGAGACTCCACTTACTGCAGATTCCTTCTGGCAGCTGCTGAAAGGCAGTGATGATGGACATATATGTGCCCTATCACTGTACTGAGCTTTCGGGGGGAGCGGTGGTGGGGACTGAAGGACTTCAACCTGTAACTTCTCTAAGACAAAAGAAGCCATATCAGGAGGCCATGTGTGCTCGAGGTCTCAGGCCATGTGTGCTCGAGGTCTCACATAGGATTAGTAATTTTTATCATAAGATATCTGAAGCCCACCCACCCATTCTGAAGTGAAAGGTAAAAGCGTCTGACAGGCTAAAAGCAGTTCTGTAATCTGTTTTGGTAGAAACCTAATCCTGATGAGCTGTGCCACAATAACTTGTTTTCTTGTAGTGCTACCCAATGTGATAAGAAGAAAAATGGGATTCAGTGTAGTCTATTATGGCTGAGGACCAGGCCTCAGAACTATGTATAGAGCAGCACTCCACGAGGTTCTAGCTTTGAGGGAGGGATCAAGACTTACAGGGTATCTATGGATCGTTCACTGAATTCAGTGAACCTCTCAGCTATACTGCCATACTGTGCTTTGGTTTGCACTGTGCAGCATCCTCAGAGCACATGAACTGGATTCCCTTTGTGTGGAACTTAACTGGAAGATGCACTCCAGGAGTTCACCAGTGGCAAGTTGGCAGTCAGTCTGTGAGAGCAGAACACAGCTAGTTTGATGTAGAAAAAAATATGCAATATGAGCAGGGAGGATGTCAGGTCCTCACCAGCTATTTCACTTCGTAGAGCCACTTCTGCTGGTCTGCATTGCTTGCTAACATAGATGTAGCTTAACTGGACTAAGGGATTTTGGTATCCTGTAAACATGGCATTTATATTTTGCACCTAGGCTCAAAAATTGTATGCAGTATATGCTTAAAAATTATATGGAAGAATAACATTTTTGCTTGCACTTAGTTCAGTGGTTTTGATGCCCCTGTCATCTATATCAAAGGAAAAGAAAGAATCCTAGTGGATTGAATACTTTGCACTTGTCAACAGTACATCAGGATAAAATGTATCTTTAAATATAAAGTATAGCTAGTCTAGTTCATGAGCTGATATAAGGAGTTCTTGAAATGACCTTGGAGGCTGAGAATGAAGAACAGACATAGTAAAAAATGCTTGTCGCCTTCTGAAGCCAGTAGGCTGGATTTGACCGTCAATGTATCACAGAACATCACAAGCTTTCACACTGAATACAGTCATTTTAGGTGGCTGTGGAAGGCATTTCTACAAATTAGTGAGACTGAAATGTTAGTGGCTTTTTTTTTTAAACTTGGCAAACATAGCTTTTTACATTTCTGCACCAGAGATATTTGCAAATCTGCTTAATTGTAGCAGACCTGTTAATTACGAAAATAATTCAAGGGTAAGATAAAAAAACAAAAGACAAGACATAATGAACTTTAGATTTTTTCCTCTTCTGTAATCCTGTGACAGTAATTTTTTATTCCATGTGAAGAAAATAATGTCAGGAGGATACTAATCATCAATTTGCTACTGCTGAAACCAGCACAGCTGGCAGATGAGTATTTTAATGTATTTCTAGATTAAGCAAGGCAGTTTAAAGAAAACATCATGCAAAAATTCAATCTGCTATGGGTTTAAAATAAAGTCCTCATCTGTGCCATGGTAGAGTGAATAGCTACCTTATGTTTTGTCATATTGCAGTGGATTATCTTTCTAATGAAGCTTGTATCCCCCTAAAGCATTCTTGAGATATTTTGTGTTCACGCTGGTCTATGATAATGCAATGAGTGAGTGCAAGAGTGGATTTTCCTTTAGTAAGGCTCTATCAGGACTCTTTTCCTAACAAATTAAACTGTAAATGAAAGCAATTCATACATGCAAGGCAAAACAAAATGCTATGTATTAATTTCAGTGAGCTATTTTTTTCTCATCAGATTGGATTCTTTGCAAAATTAGTAAGGGTTTTGGAAAGGGAAGGATTAGAAGTTTGTTTCTTGTTTATATTTGTTTTAATACCTCTTTTTCTCTGCCAATCCTTAAAAAATACCCCCATATAGTATAACTTTAGCTGGACTAATACAGTTGGAGCCTAAGAGACTACAAATCAATATCCAACACTTTAATGGACCTAGTTTTCCATCTTCAATTTCTTAACTCATCTATGGTCAAAGATTTCTCTATCTTCAAGAAGCCCAGAGTTGAGGGAGAACTAGATATTAATTACTCCTGAGAATTAGCCACAATGTAGTGGCATTAAACATCTGTAAGAAACAGCTTCTGAACTGTAGAACATGTAAAGAACATGTAAAGAAGGTGCAGAGAGCATCTATTTTTAGTAATTTGTGCCTGTTGTCAGAAGTTTGGAATGGACGAGATGTTTGTTCACACCATTTCACAGAGGAGCGCTCGGAGTCTAAGCTTGGAGTTTGGAGCAGGAGGAGGGTTTCAGACCACTTTGCACTTCTCTGGGTCCATACAGAGTCAGTATTGACTGACTACATACTCTTCCATAAATCAGACTGGTTATCCATGTACCTCCAGGCAAGTATGATTGCTCTTGGGAGTTTATCCCACAGGCTAATAGATCACACAAACAGGAAGCTGATTTTCCCTCTTCTGCTCTTGGCAAGGGTTTCAGTCTCTTAATTGCAGTCCATTGTGACTCATTTTATTGTACTAAATAGTGTCTATGTCTGAGGTACTTCAAATAAGCTAAATATAACAGAAGAAAGGCATCACCATGGCTGTGACTAACCTTTTCACAGGAATTTTTCCTTGCATGCCTCTCTGGGAGAAAGGACAGGGCAGAGGGCATTCACCTTTCGCTTGGAAGCAATAAACTTCTATAGCCTAAACAGCTGGTCATTTTTTGTGCTCTCTCGCACCAGTTGATGCATTTAAACCCTGTTACCTATTTGCCTGCTTTTTTTTTCCTTTCCTGATAAGAAGATGGCATCCTGTCTCTCCCTTGGTGGTGGCTGCTTTTTTCCCCACCCTTATAGAGCCTTTTCGTGGACTCCTTTTAGTTGTGGCCCTGCTAAGTCATTTCTGTGGATCTTTCCTCCTGCATCAGTCTCAGTGCCATCCCTTTCTTTGGTGACGGCAGGCTGGCATTCTCTCTCCTCACCCCAAAAGGTATATTATCAGTCTTAGTCGAGGACATTATTCAGGGCTAATCCTACAAACCATATACTAAAAATCTCCTTCTGATAACCTTATCCTACATTTGAATATGTGTTTTTTAACCAAGGACATCTAGTTGTCAAGATTGGGTATGGCTTGTGATATCATGGGTTTGGATGGGTGCTTTTTGGGGAAAAATACTAATTAAGACTGGATGTAATTTAGGTCCCATTAACGCCCAGTGGAAAATCCCCAGCTAAATTAGTTCATCCTGATCAGCCACTGTCTCTTTTTATCTCATTTCATGCCTTCTCCTGTTAAAGATAATCTTTCAAAGGCAAAGAACCTAATAGTCCTTAAGTGTTACCATCAGAATAACTAAGACTGTGCATGGTTAGACACTTCAGAGTGATCCGATACTCTTTTTTATCTTAGCCTCTCACCTTTTGTCCGCCTCTATCATGACACAAGGTTAGCAGCTAGGTGCCCCAAAGTTCTCCATTTGTTTAAGTTCTATATATAAGCAATATATAGAAAGGGGAGGAGATTCGGTCATTAGTCAAATCTGCAGATGGCAGGCAGTTATTTAGAATAGTCAAATTCAGAGTTATAAAACGTAGTGAAGTGAGTGCAAGGTCAACGATGTGTATAAATAATATACACTGAAGGGAAGAAGGACAACAGCGTAGTGGCCTGCAGTAAGGGTCAGAGACTGTCCGGATCTGATCAGCCCAGCCACACGGACCCCTTCCTTTTAGTGGAGAGGTCCGTGCCGTCCTTGGCACAGCTGCAGAGGAGTGCTTCTGAAATTATAGTCAGACACCTTAAACTCCCTCTCACTGTACCTGACCGCTGTTCTTGTGAACTCAGAGAGGTATCTGCATAACTTTGTGGACAGCCTAATGAGGTTGGTACTCGCAGTGCCTCTGGTGATAAAAGTAAACAAGAGAGTAAGGCGGATAAAGAAGAAAATAGAAAGTAATATATACTATTATTCTCACATGAACTACTGCACAGGGGCCTGTTACCCTGTCTTAGGAAGGATATTGTTAAATTAAAGGGCAATCAGAAAAAGGTCATAGCATGATTAGGTGTTTGAAAATCTCTCTAATGACAACGCTGAAAGGATGGGGAGTGTCTATTTTAGGAAGACCTGTACAAGGAGCAAGGAGAGAAAACTAAAAAATAACAGTTTAGAGATGACAGATAAAGAAACTCTGCTCTCACTACCTCATAAAAAAGAACAAAGATATGTTTTTCTGAAATATGGCAAATTTAAAACTTGCAAAGGAAATACTTTTTCAGACTTGGTGGAATTAAACTATGGGGCTTACAAAGGTGTTCCCAGAAGTTTTACAAGAATAAGGAGCTTTACCTCTGGCTTTTCCCATGTATATGCCATTTTTCTGCCTTCAGAGTGCCCCTTGGGTAGACTTTTGTTATGTGAAAGAGCACGCACTTGCAAAGGAGGGCAAAGGGAGGGAATGGTCTGGGCCAGGCTGTATGTTGTGGTCCATAAGAAGATTTCTGAGATTTCAGTAACTGGGAGAAGCACGGTGAGGGTTTTGCTCCGAAGCTCCAGTGGCAGTGCTGGCAGCTGGACCATCTCCTGAGCAGAAATGGGAAGCCAAAGCAGCAAGCCCCTTAGGGGATGGGGGTGGGCAGGGGGGATTTGGATCATGGGTGGGGAGATATCAAGGCCATTGGGAACACTGAAAGGTCCTTGCATTAGTTGGGAGGGATGCATAGAGGGGGGAGTGGAGCTCTGGCTTTAGGGGCTGGGAGTCCAGAGGAAGGAAGAACTGGGAGCTATTGGGGGTAACGCCTACCCCCGCACTTCTGCTTTTTACTCCTGTTTGCCAGTGGAGATGGTTTTGTCCCTCCCAGAACTGCTATAATCTCCTCCCTATCTCCAATACCCTGATTTTCCTTTTGGATTTAAAAAAGTCATTTAACAGATACAAATATGAAGAATAGTCAGGATTATGAGAGTAAACGCTAAGAGGAAGTGCTAGAAGGAAGAGAGAACCTCGTGAGATAGGTTTTGAGATACCCTTTAACAATCTGGAGTTGGAAAACCTCTCCTTTGCTACTGAGGATTTGGTCTCCTCTTCTGTAGTGCCAGTCACCTTCTGCAGATAAGGCAATGGTCTGTATGACAGGTCTGGGTCAGTATAAATATTCTTAACAGTATCGCAGCATTAATTGAAAACTGGAAGTGGGTTAAATTCCCCTGAAGAATGGCTGTGAAATATATTATTCAAATCAGGAGGGAGTAAACTCAGTTTACCTGTATTTCATTTCAGCTGCAACTTCTGTTCCCAACAAGGTGTGACTGAGTTCCCCTTGATCGTGTGTCTCAGTAAGATTAGCAAAACTTTTCTGAGTGATACTGCAGAGCTGGAGAGGGGAGGAGCTGGTTTTGGGTCTGATTTTTTGAGGTATTGAATAGTTGTGTATCACGCTGACTTCAGCTGGAGCTGTGGGTATTCAAGGCTTCTGGTAGTAATAGCAACGCCCTGACTGCAGTGGCATTTTCCATTCAAGTGAAGACTCATTCTCCAAAGCTATTACTTTCAGGTTGGAATATTTCCCAAAAGTTTAATCAATCTTTATGGAATTACATTTTTATTAGTCATGAAATGTATTTTTTTACATTGATTATTTTTCTCCAGAAAGCAATTAAGTGATGCATGAAAGGCAGAGAAGTAACAAAATTAAATTCAAAAGGTTTAAGGAATAATAATTTAAATCATAAAGATCAATCACATTGTAAACGAAATCCAGCTGACTCAGAAATTCCTTACCACAGCTTTTACAAACTTTTACTACTTGTCTTCCTACTTCTCACATAGGAGTGGGAATACTCTGCATCTCAAAGAACTACCCGTATAAAGTTTGGTCTATCTTAGAAATAGTTAATTTCCATTATAGTCTACTGGGGGTTCAGTATTTGCTGAAGATTGCTTAAAGTGAAGAAAAACATAGCAGGATAAACATATCAGTAATCTGTAAGTGGGATTGCTAGGAAAGATTTGAGGCAAATGTTGGAAAAAGACTTCCCGTGATGAAAAAAATAGGCATCTTCCCTTGAGGTTTTTTTTTTTTTTGAGGAATTTGAATTCTCTATTAAGAATTTTGATTTTCAATGAAAAAGTGACCTGTTGATACTTTAAAGAAAACAAAATATAGTAAAAAATATTTTTTGGACAAAGCCAACTATTTATACCTGTGTCTTTTAAAATATATCTTGGTATCTACAGCAGGCCTGAATTCAAAGGCTGCATACAGGTTTTTTTCTCTGCTAGCAGTGAATGTAATGATCAGTAGTTTTCAAATTACTGTCTACAGACACCAGGGAATTTGCTAAGCCTGTCCTGGTTGTCAGCAGAAAAAAACGTTAATTAACAAGTTAACCAGGGATGGGACCAGTGGTGGAGGAAGCGGCTCGTGAGAAAGCCAATTATGCAAAGTGCGCTGTGAGATGGAGTTTCTCGAATCAACTAATCCTCTGGGAAATTAAATGGTGATGGCACTTCATGAAATGCCCCTGTTTTGGCTGTGCTTTTCACAGTTATAGCACCTGGGAGCCCTTCTCCTAGACCCAGGGACCCTGATGTGCTAGGTGCCATACAAGCCCAGAAGAGAGATGGCCTCCCTTTCCAGGGAGCTGCTTGTATGATAAAGCAGCCTGGTGCAGCAGGGCGTATTAGCTCAGGTTCAGCCCCAGGTACAGTTGTGATACAGATTTCTGGCCTAAAGCATCAGAGAGGCAGACTCAGAATTGCTTAAACCTGACATGCCCCAAGTATAAGAAAACAGATGGATAGAAGAGAGCCAAGAGAATACAAAGAAGCGATGAGACAACTCTGGTTACCTTGATAGACAGTTATCTCAGCACACACACAGCCTAAGTACTTTCAGCTTTTATTATTTGTGCTGTGAGTACAGGTTTTACATAGATTAAGACCAATTACTAAATAGCAATAGCAAAACATCAAAACACAGGCTTTTTCCTAATGGTCTTCCTATATAAAGTTTTGGCAATGTTTGTTTCTCTTGCTCATAACGTGCTTAGATTTACTGACTGGTAACCAAAGAAGTGTAAATTCTTATAAAATACAAGAAGTAACTGTGTTATTTCACTGATCCATAGTTTGGTTGTTTTCATTTTTCCTTTAACAGATTATAAAACAAATGCAACATGAATGAAAGTAGGTACAAGAGTAAGCATTACTGAAGAGTAGAAGGCAACTTAGTGGAGATAAGTCTTACAGCTCATATATCTTTGCTATCGGTAGCGATGCATGAACAGTAGCTAGGAGCCAGGAGGGGTAGAAATATTCTTACTGTTTAGGTAAACAGTTTTTAAAATACCTGTTGGCAGTCTTCTTGCTCATAGTTGCTAATGTATTTAGTTTAACAGCAACCTTGACACTGACAGCATTTTCTCCTACACTAACTACAGTGCTCTGAATGCCATAGATATGCAGTGCAGAATTCCGTAAAAATATAGAACAGACTGAAATTTAATACAGCTCTGCATGGCATGATCTCTTATTAAAAAGAAGATATTTATTTAACATCCTGCCAAGCAAACTAATGGGTTTATTCTTTTCTGTACGCATACTGCTTCTTTTGCCATTAGAATTACACATGAAGATAAAGCCTGAAACTATCATTTCAGTCAATGGAAATTTCTTTATTGACGTAAGAGAGTATGACATGTTCTTTAGCAGTATAGCAGAATAGTCTTGTAATTTTATCTGGGCTAGTTACTTGCAGCCTATTTTACTGTCAGTTCTGCTACATCTGTTTCTGAAAAATCTGAATTTGTATTTACTGAAGTTTCCTGTAGTTCTCAGTTCATGAGTTAAAAACCCAGCATTTTTGTTAGCCTTTTGAGGTACAGAAAAGGCTGGATTCTTTTCTTTAACTATAATTGTTTGTTTTCTCAGACATTTCTGTCCCCTGTTATCTGTTGATATACTGACTAAGCTGCTGGCCAGTTACACCAATTGAAGTGAATGGCATGCCTCCCTGTAACTTCTACGATTCTGGTAAGAGAAAAGCAGCAGCAACTGGAGAACTGAAATGGGACAGAATTTTATGCAGTATAATCTTATAGGCTATAAATTTATGTCTCGGTTATCTAATTCAAGTGCCTAAAACACTTAGGAGAAAAGCTGTCTTTGTTAGAAGCTTGCCTCTGCACTCTTAGCTGATCAGTGCACTGCTGCCTGATCTTGCTGCAAAAGGAATAGGTTGTTTTCAGTTCTCAAAAAATGTTATTCAGTTGACTCTGAACACAGCTAATTCCCACACACAATGCCAGTGAACAATGCTGATTCCCAGACAGATGATATTCTGGTTATTTTGAAGTTAAAAAGAGGTTTGTTTGGGGGATTTTTTTTTTAAAGTAAGTTTCTCAAGCTTATTCGGCAAAACCAGTAAAAAGTAGGGCACAGTTCTTCACTTCATAGGTCACCTTAAATCACAGATTACTCACAATTCCAATGTATTTTAAAAATGAAGATTAAAAACAACTTCTGGAAAACTGAAGGGTGGAACATCCCATACGTGTTTTAATAATAATCCTTCTCCCAAAGTGCCAGAACATTTCAGCATGGAGCAGATACATGACAACACTGTAAATCCCCCAGATTAGCATAGAGGTTTAATGTTAGTATATTAACCTACTTTCTAGGAAGTCCAAGAATTCAAAACATGCCTAAAAAGCCATTTATATTTCCTTATTCTCTGCTGTAAAGAGCTTCAGGGGTGGCTATGCACATTTGGCCATATTTCTTTTAACGTTCCAAAGCTAGTTGTTCCAAAACGTAGTTGTTTGTTCTTCCTTCCAATCTAAAAATAGTTGCTGAATCGGCAGCAATTAGAGAAAAGATGTGGAGGGGAAAAAGATCAAACCTGGAAAAAAATACATCATTAAGAAAGACTGAGAAGCTTAGTAAATGGTATGTGAACTGGATTAATGAAAATATTCAAAACTGGTAATCACATGGCATTGAGAAGATCTCAGGCTTATTAGTGGCTAAGAAATATACATATAAGAGTCCAATTAATGATTAAATTTGTTTTTACTGGCAGTTCATTAAAGACACCAGATGGCCAGTGAGTTCTGGTGAGAGAACTGTAGTTTTCAAACCAGTTTTGAGTTTGTTTGTTTGCTTGTTTTCTTGTTTTTAATGAGTGAGTAGGTGCACGCATACCATAAAGGGTAACGTTTTAACCTAGTCTCCTTCCATTGTTTAGAAACCTCTAGCTCAATATGGTGAGCAAACAGGTGTGCTTGTGTTTGGATGTTGGATATCACACTCAAGAATACAGCATTTTTAAACTCTTCCCTGAATCCCACCTGTGTTTCCATCATGGAATCGCTCCTAAGTGACTCAAAGCTGTGGCTCGACTAAGCAATATTGCATGTTTTAAATGACCACATACAAATTCTAGCCAAGTGATATTCTGATTCCGTAAGTAAGTGATGTGTTGCATAATCATACTCTTGGAAAGGGCACCAAGAGCCTCATTTAGCGCATCTGTCGGCCCCAAGGCATTCCTGACAGGGGTTTGTTTCACCTGTTCTGGGAAACCTTGGTCAGAGGATAAACCATAAACTTCCCTGGTAATCTCTTTCAGTGCTCCATCCATGGAAAGCACTTTCTTATGTGTAATCCAAGTCTTCCCTGTCACGCTTCACACCCATGAGTACTTCTCCTGTTCAGGGTGCATCCAGAGAAGAAAGCGTTCTGCTCCTCCTAACATAACAGCTGCCTGTTATGTACTGGGAAGTTAGTATTTCTGCCCCAGCCTTCTTTTCCTTAGCCATTGCATCTTTCCTCATGTTTTTTAGACCGGTGATTGCTCTCAGTGGTCTCTTCTGAACTCTATCACGGTTTGCCCTCCTTTTTTTGAAGAGTGAGGTTGTCAAAACTGGACACAGTATTTCAGTTGAGGCCTGGGTAGTGACAAGACTTGTTCCATGTGCCTTTTGCAACAGCATGACGCAGAAGATTAATGTCCAGTTTGCAATCCACAATGACTCCAGATCCTCCTCTGCAGAAGTGCTACTACCCATTTTTTATTTAGGTAATTATACCTGTTGAGGAGCAATACTGAACTCTTGTCCCTATTAAGCAGCATCATCTTTTGCAGATCATATCTCCCATTTGTGCAAGACCATTTTTTTATTCTAAGCCTGTCCTCCAGTGTGTGGGCTGTTCAAACCAGCTTGGAGGTATTGGCAAATTTCCATCCTTCTCCTTTTTCAATTTGCTCTCTCCTACAATTCTGCAAGGAACTATTGAAAATCAGCCTTCAAGAGCAATTTTTCCAACCAGTTTTCACAAACACCATTGTGTTTTCATGTAGACCTTAGTTTGTTTTACAATGGCATGTGAAATAATGACAACATCCTTATACAAGCTGGGATATCGAATGTGTCCTGTGTCTCCCTTGCCTGTGTCCCAGAACCTGTGCACTCAGTCCCCGTTACTCTACTGGAGAAGGTTTGATGTGATTTTGTTTTAGAAAAACAAGCCCTGGCTCTGCAACCCCTGTTTTCTTCTAAGTCCCCTTAAAAATGAATTGGTTCAAATAGTTTTCTGAGACCCGAAGCCCAATGGCTCTTGTGTTTTTGGGCTCCACCATATTGGCCTTGAAAGACAAGCATTGCATTACATGTCTTTTCCCTGTCTTTTACTCTGATATTGCAAGTTCATAGAGATAACTTTAATTGCCTGTGAGCTCAAATGGCCAAGTTGCATACCTCTAAAGTGAATGATTAAAACATCTGAATGCATGAATGCAGCTATAAAGCTAATTAACATTTGGTTTTAGTCCTATATCAGAGAAACAGGGGTCTTAAAAGTAAAACAAAGCTTACTAGATGTGTATGAAAACACTTGAACTAACTCAAAACTCTGTGGAAATGCTTCACTGAGGAAACTGTAAAACTTATAATAAAAACATTTCTTACTGCAAATATTAATTCCAAATCTATATTTCCATATGAATATATAGATTCAAACATACATTTCCATTTTCTATCAGCTTTTGAAATAATCCCCCCTAAAATGATAAGAAAAATCTTTTTTGAATTCATATAAATTGTCCTAAGCTGGGAATTTCAAAATGCTTTAGCCAAAACATTATTGGTTATATTGAGAGTTTGTTGGTTTTGGAGTTTTTTGGTTGTTTCTTTTTTTTTCCCCAAACAAGCTAACGGTATTCATTTCACAATATAGACCCGGATAATTCCCTGAAGTGTATTATTGATTGATATTTTGAAATAGTTAATAGCTTGTTTATTACCCAAAAGAACAAAAGATGATCAATGGTGATTTTATATTAATTGTAGATTACAAACCCAAGTTCTGAGGATTTTTTTGGTTGGGTTGTGTGGTCTCAGTATCAGGCATTTTATAATCTAGCTGCAAATGCTTACTGATGATGACAATGTGTCAGTGTGTTGATTTACAGTTGACATTAATATAAATGCATATCTGGGTGGCCTGTAAAAACTAAGTGCCCTAAAATATAAATTAAACATGGTCATGAAGTGATGAGTCAGCTGGGTATGAAGAATGGATAAAATAAGGTTTGCTGATGAAAAACAAAAAGCTGACAGCAAAGAGCTGGGAAATAATTTCACAGCATTGGATGAGCATATGATTAAGTGGCATTAGAAAGTCAATGCTGATAGACACAAGGTGATGTATATGAGAGACAAACAATCCTCATTTTACAGGCATAGTGATGATCCCTGAACTAGCCGTCACCACTTCGGAAAGAGATCTTGGAGATCTAATGTATCTGCAAAAACTTCAGCTTAATGTTTGGTAGCAGGTGAAGCAAACAAAGTGTCAGGAATTGTTACAAAAGGAACTGAAGGAAAGAGGAAGGAAATATGATGATGTTAGTGGCCAAATCTGTATTCCAAACTGCAAATCCTTTATGTAGTAGTAGTTGCCCTAGTTCAAGAAGAGTATAGGAGAACCAGAAAAGGTACTGAGGAGGCAAAAAGCTGATCGATGGTATGCAATCACTTTCAAATCAGGAAATGACTGACTAGAACTGCCCCAACTAGGACTGACGGGGACATGACAGGTGAAGCAGAGAAAATAAATAAGCTAGGAGGATTCATGGTCCTTTCTTCTTGTAAAAGAATTAGAAGTTATCGAAGGGAATGCTCAGGTCTCAGTTTCAGAACAGACAGCAGACGGTAACTTCTCACACCGTGCATAGATCAGCCAGGGGGTGGTTGGCCACACTAAAAAGCAGATGTCAGAAGCTGTCAGAACTCTAAGAAGCAAATAAACAAACTCATGGGAAAAGTCAGTCCAGGAATATTATTTCGTACAAAGTATTACTTCTGGCTCAGGAAATCCTTGATCTATAGGTCATTGTGAACTTGCAAAAAGTACAGGGGAGTTACCATTGTCTATTTACACCATTTCTATACCCTCTCCTGGGTAGTGTTGTTGACTTGTGAAAGGACACTGGGGGTCAGGCATGGTTGCATGGAGTTTTTCTGTGGGTGATGTTTGTCAGTGTTGAGCTATTGCCCTTTGCAAGGCCAAAGTGAAAAAGATTATTAAGTTTGAAACATAAACATAAGCTATGGGCTAAAATTGATCTTGCTCGGCTGCTGTTTTATTCTTTGATGGTAGACAAGTACTTTGGTTTTGGTAGTGGAAGAATTGCATCTCGTGCTTGTTCTGTGCTGAAATACATCTGTGACTTCTATGATAATTTCAGACAGGCTGTGCAAAGATGAAATCTGCAAAATAGCAAGTGTTGAATGGAGCCTAGCTATTCTGGTGGTCATTCTTAGAGATTTCTTGTAAGAAATGCTTTGTAATTCCTAAAGCTGGCTTGGAAACAAAAAACATAGCTGCCTTTTCTCTTTCTCTTTGCTAGGACATAATGCTGGGACTGTCCTTTTATTCTCAGTTCTATTCCAGTATATGAGGTAACCAATAGCACACTGAGTAATTTCATAACCATTTCTGCCTGTGTCTATAATAATGATTTTTTTCAGTGCTCTTTCATCATTTTGATCTCTGCTTTAACATTTTGAAAATAACACACTATCTGTTTGGCTTTACAAATGATATTTTTAAATCATTGCTATCTTAAGCAATGACTGTCTGTAAAGAAGTGTGGATGCCTTTTAAAGGACAGTACAGTGGTACAGGGATACCACATACTCCAGTCTCCAACATTGTACTCAGTCTATAATCAGAAAACATTTATTTCTAGCAAACTCATCAGTGCTAAATTTCGGTAAAAATATAAGGGAGGTCTGTCTAGGAAGGGCCTGACAATGTCCATGTCCATTTATTACATTTCTCTCTTTCCCTCCTTCCCTGTCATTGATTAAAATACCTAAGAAGAAATGAAATCTTCTTCAGCTCTGTATTAATTGGTTTTGGAACAACCTCTGGTGGGGAGAAACCCTCTCTTAATATTCATTCTCTGCACGGGGTGAATACTACTGAAAATATACAGCTCTAACCATCTTAGTTGGTGTATTGTATACTACTCACTCTCAGTTAAAAATCCAGAATGGACCAGAGTGCTTCTTTTAGCATAGTGTGTTTTTCAATATTATGGTGATTATTTCTTCATATTGTAAGACAACCCCAGTGGTAATGTTCATCGAGCATTCTCCCTAATCCACTCTTTACCTGGGAGCAGCAAATTGGACCAAGAAAATCTCAGCACTACAAAGCTCAGATACACATGTTGTCATTTGATGAACTATTACTACACGATGTCAGTATTAAACCTATACTTGTGCACTTAGCTTCCTGTAAGTCACCAAGCAGTCTTCAGTTACCAGTTTTTGTAGTTTCCTTGGGCTACAGAGTGGAATCTGACCGAGGGGGAATTCATAATTTCATCCATTATGTTCTGCAGTCTGCTGAAGGCAATCGAATGCTTGTGATCCTAAATGTAGTTTTTCAAATCACTTACAAACTGGGAAGTGAATGTAATCACTTCTTGTGTGTACATATTCATAGGAAAACCTGCAGAATCCCCACGCCTTTCAATTAATTTGTAACAACTTTTACTTTAGGAAATGGATTTTAGATATGAGCACTTGCTAAAAAAGCGATAGGGGAACACAGTGTAATAGGAAAGGCTTTCTCTAGGTTATTGTTGAAATAGATTACTGAAAAAACACAGGGAAGAAACTTCATTGTCTTAGACTTTCAAATTAAATGTATCAGTGCGGCCTGAGATGTAGAAGTTCTCAAAGAGATCAGTTTTCAATTTTGTAAAAACGGGAAGTTTTGGAGCTAGTTTGTGTTTATTAGAGACATTAAAGTTAACATAATCTGTGTTCGGTTCTTGAAAATGCTGAAAAGTAACAGTGGAGCATCAGTATGGATTTTTACATTCAACCTAAAAAAATGTTTGTCTAAGGAGTTATTTTGCAAACTGTTCTTGCATTTCTAGAGATATTTAACTGATTTAGATACTAGGATGGGAAGGATGGAAATCCTAAATTCTTTTAAATTCATGTGAATCTAGTTCTGGTATTATTTGTTTCAGCAATAGGAAACTTTTGATGAAATAGCTATTTCTACAGCAAATGTCAATCCTTCCACGTAATTTCTAGTTAAAGTCAGGCAGGGTGAAAATGACAAGCTCACACATGCTTTTTACGAGTGTTCTGATGTGTTCAACAAGTATTCAACAAACCGTACTGTCTGGGTAGGATCAATTTAGGGTAAAAATTCTTAGTGTGAATTAGGCAGATCCTAAGATAGATCTCCCACTTTGGTAAGCACCTTAAGTGCTTTTCCCTTAAGGGAAAAAGTACTGCTTATCTCTCATGAAAAGTCTTGAAGGGTGTTTGGATTTACTTTGGTGTTTTTCGAGGCCAGGTTGGATGGGGCTTTGAGCAACCTGGTCTCATGGAAGGTGTCCCTGCCCAGGGCAGGGGGGTTGGACGTAATGATCTTTAAGGTCCCTTCCAACCCAAACCATTCTATGATTCTATGATTCAGTGATGGAAAACTCTTGAACTTTTTATTGGGCTGGGAAAATGTTTTCTGGACAGTCTGACAATATCTACACGTACAACTAGACGTGACAAGCACAAAGGCAAAGACCCAGAACACTCTGTAAGCTGAGAAAATCTGGAGTGGAATCTGTATATGAATGTCGTAACTTGTGAAAATAATAGGAAGAGGACTATTCATGCAGAAAAAAAGAGATATGTGAGTATCTTTGGGATTCACACTTTGGCACCGTTATTTTGTAATAATCAGAACACCGAGACTGAGTTAGACTAACAGTAAAAACTGCAAATCATCAAAATTCAGTAAGCTGAGACAATTGCAAAAAATTCTGCTTCTCTTTCAATTGTATGTGATTAGGGTAAAGAACTGCTATGAGCTGAAAAACCACGGGACAAACATTTCTGTAAAGTAGCTCAAAAGTAAAGCAAAGTAAATCCAATAACAGCACAGTATCTGTTGTCTAGTAAATTGATCAAACACTTAAAAAGAAATATTTCTAACATATCTAAGGATTTATTTTAGAAATGTTGACTGTTCACTTAAGAAAATAAAGTATTTTTGACATCTTGCAGCTGTTAGGAGATTTTTCTATTATTGAATACTGATTCATTGATTAAGGATAATGTAAGAATTACAGAGAGTTTAAAAGATGCCAGCAATTTCTATTTTATGTAGATAAAATATATATATTCAAAGTGTGATCATTTCAATACTGTCTCTTCAGCAAATAGCTGTATTGTTTTTAGGGAAAAAAATTAGGACTGGGATAATGCTCAGTTAACTTCAGTTAACTTCCTGTAATTGTCATGATTTTTCACAGATAATAAACAGCCAGTTTGCAATTGCATCATACATCTATTAGCAGTCTTGAGTGTGTCTCGTATGGCACGCTGGCTTTGAACACATCCAGCTTATATAAGTATTCCCTAACCTGTTGCTTTCCCACTGCTGGCTGTCTCTGTCCTGAAACCATGCTGGTGCATGGAGAGGACTGGGAGCAGGTTTTGACTGTGACTGAAGAGGCGTTGAGTACTTTGGCCTTTCCCATGCCACCTGTCATTAGGTTGTCTCTCCCATTCGTGATGCCCATGTGGGGATTAGTCAGAGGGGTGGGTGCAGCAAACCTTCTTGGCTGGAAAATAGGTGCATCTTCCCCACAAATGCTGGAGTTGACAACCACTGACTGTGGCTGTCCTCTTCATAGTGCTAGTCCCAGTCTGAAGACCTTGGCCATGCTGCCTGATGTCTCGCCTCTCTTCCCCCTCCTTTAGCAGAGCCCTGAAACTCTTCTCTAGGCTGCAGGTGGAGCTGGAGTGACAAACCCATCCTGCTGGGAGTTCATGTCTTCTTTCCTCCTGCTTTTGGCTGCACCATCCGCCTCTCCCTTGTCTTGCCAATGTGTACGTTTTTCTCTTGCCAATGTGTACGTTTTTCAATATAATAGTTCAAGGTTTTTTCACTTCATGCTCAGCATGCAGCTTTCTCATGTAAGGTCAAAAGAAATAGCAGAAAAGGCCTGATTTAAAAGGGATGAAAGAGAACGGAGGCATGGTATACTTCAGCTAGGTCGCTGCACCACGGTGCAGTTACAGAAAATTCCAGTGTCTGGAACTGCTGTATAGCTGGTACCTTTGCAACCCAAAATATGCAGACAAGATGCAAGAATTTCTAGCCCTGGCATACCAAGACAACTTTGTGTCTTCTCACCTCTGAATACGAGTCCATTCCACTTCAAACTGTAGTAGATCCCAAGTTTCTGACCTGACTAAAACCATGCTGAGAATTGGTGTTCCCGAGCCTCAAACCAGTGCTGGGTTTTGATGTCTTCTCAGAAGGATATCTCCCTCTCATCTCTCAAACTCAGGGAGTATGAAGAGGACAGATGTGTCAGCTCCACAGTGAGGAGAATAAAGGTTAAAAAGTAGATGACCTTGTTAATATTTAACATGTATGCCACCGGACCTGACTTTTTTTCAAAATTAGTATGTGTTTCTGGTACTGTGTGAATATTTAGGTGCGTGCGAGGAGGCAAAAACCCTGCCTTGAGAATTCATACACTAAAAATTACAAACCACAATGAAGAGAAATTCTTATAATGATTTTTCTATTATTTTTCCAGTAATTTCTAATAATTCCAGAAATTTCCAATAATTTCTATTATATTATGCAACTGGACAGTAGCTTGAAGTATTTAAATTCAAAAAAATTAAAATAATAATTACATGCTTATCACTAACAATTAATATTTGAACCATATAGACCTATGAAGGTATTTTTAACATAGTTTCAAGTTACTCAGAAAATGTCTTATTGGCTGAGATTTTTGCAGGATCTTTAGTATGAAGACCTGTTTTAAATGAAGAGAAAATAATGAAAGTCTATACTTCATGTATTCCATAATTTTCTGAAGGTATGCACTGAGAAATCATTTCACCTGTGCAGAAATGCTTTAGTCAGAATATTCTACTACTATATCGTTTGTCAGACCCTAAATCCTGTGCAGGCTGAGAGGATGGTATAAAAACTATTTCAAATTGTTTTCAGATGAGAACATTATCTGAGAACATTCACATGCTAAGATGCAAGATAAGCATTGCTGTTTGCTTGTCTTTCACAGTTGTTGTGGGATAAGCTGTATTGATTGCTGTGATTTTTTTACTGGCAATCTGAGAATTTTGATATTAACCTTCAGTATTTGCAATTTTTTTCCAAAGAGGGTTAACAGTTTTAGGTCCCTTTTCTGGTATACCTTTTCAAAAAGTTGTAGGAATTTATCCAGGAGAGCTGAACAGTTTCTCATGCCCACTCAGGAGTCCAATTTTCCTGATATGCATAATCTTTCTTGTCCTTTTCCATCCAGGTATTACCTCCTTTTTTTTGGCTGGGGCTACAAATGCAGCTTACCACCTCGTTTTGCCCTTCCACTGGGAGAGGACCTCACATCCAGCCTTAGGATTACAACATTACCACCTGTTGGCTTTGTGCTGTAGCCGAGTTGCATGAAAAACTGAGTAAGGAAAAGTTACTCACTCTTTCCTTATAGTACAATTGCCAAAGAGGCATCAAATGAAATTAGCAAGTGGCTATGGAAGAACAAGAGGAAGGGCTTTTTCAAAGAACTGTTTCTTTAATCCTTTTTTTCCTATATGTGGATGAGAAAAGCTCAGGCAGGTTAAGAGGCAAAGAGACCAACTCATGCAAAACATAATTTATCAGATGCTATTAAATACAGAGATACCTGTTGTGATTCCCTCAGTCACAGAGCACTGGAAACTGTGGGGGCACCATGGCAGTGTCACTATGTGTCTCGTATTCTGGGCCTCTGATATTGGACATTGTGGGAGATAGGATATAGAAACAGGTATTCCTAGGCTCTTATGCTGCAGGCCTCTGAAGGCTCACTTAGGCTGTTGTATTTATGGAATAAAGTGGTTGGCTCGTAGTCAAATCACATGCGATGGAAAGGTAGGCATGAGACTCCTTGTACCCACAACTGTCTTTGTTCCTCGATAAATGAGTCTTGGAAAAGCCACCCACTATTCATGCGTTAACTGCATGATCGCTGTTCGAAGCTCATATGCATCGATGTTCACTCTGTCACTCTGCTCCTTTATGGGTTTGCAGAGAACAGGTTGGAACCAGAGGAGTTCTTGGCCTGGCTACGGCTCAGGCCTTTGCCTCCTTTGGAGCCTGTACCAAACTCGTGCCGGCGTGGTTAAGGGGTCAAGTGCATCCATCACAGTTTGTGAGAAGCACATTGTCTTTTGCGTCTTGTTTTTGGTCTGCGCTCTCGCCAATGACTGTTTCTTTCCAGATTTACAATATTCACAGACATTCTTTTTCTTATTTATCCATGTGTGAAAATATCAGTCCATGGCTGTTTTCTCCTAAAAAAATTACTGACATTATTCTTACTTTAATGATTAAATGTTGTCCTATTTTTGTCGTTTTGCAACTTCTGCTTCCTACAAGAACCCACTTTTGATGCTGATGGGATGGAGCTTAATTAAGAGCTTCTAATATTAACTGTGAATATATGGGGCCAAACAGGCAGTCTTCCACAACTTTTAATTTTTTATGTGTGAAACTCCTATTAACAATGAAGCATCTGTTCTCTTAAAGGAAACCATTTTTCACACACGTCGGCATTGGGAGCTCTTGTGATCCATTTATAGTGCAGGTGTAAATGTTCTATCTGGTTCAGAAGCCTTAATGACACTTTGCAAATCTGCTATTTTTCTTTATGTAAATTATTTAATCTACACAGATCTGTTGGTTTAGGTGTGGAATAATTAGTGTCTCTAAACCAACACAAGCACCTCTGGTTTTGGCACAAACCACTAGCCATATATTCCACTTATTCCCTGCTACAGTTATAAATGGTAAACGGCAGGCCTTTTAAGAAATTCCCCTGTGGTGCAGCTAGCAGGAGATTGCTCGATTGTATAATAATCAGATCTGACCAGATGGTGATGAGGCTGGGTACTAAATGCTTTTTAAGCTCTCCTGCTAGGTTTTCTCATTTAAAAGTGGAGAAATCCCGCTTTAAGGCCTACATGATTTCAAAGACACCTCGCTATGAGGCATACAGAAGTGCCTATTCTGTCATATGCAACAGCACTTCACACTTCCAGGCAATGTAGAGAAGGATCATGACTTATTTAGGAAGCCAGTGTGGTGTTCATGGAGAGGACCAGCCTGATAGCTCTGGAGGAGAAAAGTTAATTAGTGAGGGAACACATGCAGATTAGATATGGGAAGTAAGTGTTGAAGTACTCTATTTATCTTTGTCCAGCTGCAAAATGTCGCAACTTGGGAGCAAAATATCATAGCTGAAGGAAGGACACTTAAGCTGGGGTTGAGCTCACAAATGGACGGCCTACACTGAGGTGTTTCATGGAGGTATCAACATGTGAGCCAGGCGTCTCTGCTCCTGCTGTAGTCACTGAAGATGAAATCAGTACCGTCAGTGGAGACCAGAGAGCTCTCAATCTCATGAGCTATGTGGGCAGGCACCTGCACTGACTGTATCAACTAGATCTCCATCAGCAGTGATGGGAGCTTAAACACCTGGTGCACATTGCAAATAGCCTCTTCTGGACACCTAAATGTGGGTTGTTAATCACTGAACTGCCTCTCGCCCCTCATTCCTGCTCAGTGCATGCAGGGACATTTCTGATATTTTTGGGAACTGTGCAGATTTGTACAAAAGCTTCTTGCAAGCCAGGGCTGGCTCTAAACTGGGAGTCAAAAGTTTGTCAACTCAGCTCCTTGAGATGGCTGGTTCTGTCTACCATAATCTGACTCTTTTGGGTTAGGCTCCATAGGATTTTTTTTTCAGTATCAGAAGTTAATCAGCTGGTTGAAATGTTACTGTTTATAGAAAGCTTCAGTATATCTCCTTCTACTGAATATGAGTTACATTCAGTAATAGAATCCTTGTGAGCCTTTTTCAATCTGTCTATAGAATCGAAGGCTTTTAAAATCAATAAAAAAATCTACTTGCTTTAAGTTAGCCCTAGTTTATCTTTACCTAGAACATGAAGGTTACCTCTGTAGCATTTTTAAATTGTTTGGCTACTTGAGGCATCTTCACTGAAGCAATCCGATCTGTACAGAAGAAACAAAGGTAACAGAGAACAAGTAAGCCATTAGCTTGTGTAGAAATCTATTGTATTTTGGCAGGGAACTGGGTAGAATGGGATTACTCATGATAAAATAACTAGCAAATCTGTATGTAGGACATCTATTTAAATCTATGAATAAGAGTAAAAAAAAAAAGTGCGAGTTTTGGGTGGTATTATACTTCATGCATCTTACATGTAATATACTTCATCACACAGATTTCACATCACAGATTATTTTCATTTACTGTTTTGGGTTTTTTTTCTTTTCTTTTTTTTTTTTTCCTTTTCAGTGTCTAATACTTCAGGTCTGAATTATTAAGAACTGGAGTGTGAGGTCTGGCACTGGTGGCTTGACTTTGAGGACTGAGTCTCCTTTAAGCTGATAGACATATGGGTACTCACATCTCTGAAAAACAAGCCTTTCCAGAAAAATGAGTTACTCTGGTCACCTGGAACACAAAATTTTGCCCATAGTCTTTATGTACCTCACCTTGTTAATTTTTTTTTTCTGATAACTATGGGACTTTCACATCCAGCCTTGCTATTTCAGGTTATTTTGTAACCTGACACTGGGTAGCATGCTGTCTTTTAAGCTTGTATCTTACATGGGCAGCAACTAATATCCCAAAAGAGATTTTTGCTTCTTCATTTAGCAACTGGTTTTTGACATTAGATTTTTAATATTCCTTTTTAAGTAGAAGCAGCTCATACCCTGTGCTTGCAAGGAATACTGTTCTTTGTGATTGAAATATATTGTGTTTAGTGCAAAAGGTCTTTTTCTCCCTCTGTCTAGTGATGGCAGGCTGAAGCCTGAAGTCCCATGAACCTACTTTGTGCTAGTTCTGTGTCTCCTGGTCTCATTGCTGTGATGTGCTGTCTCCAGACACCTTGTCTGCTGTCACTGCATCTCTTCCATGGGATGTTCCTTCTCTCCTTTCTTACATTTTATTCAACACTGTTGGCTTATCTGTACGTCTCACATTTTGCTGTCTCCATGCATTCCTTTAGTGTGTTTGAGCTGAACATTTTATCTTAAGCTGAGAATAAATCCCTGCTAATTCTCTGAGCTCCTTTAAAAAATTTATTCTACTGTTCCCCAGACCAAACCAAAGGTTAAAGATTAAATAGAGGAATAATATAATTTTGAACAGTCTTGTTACTTAAGTTGCTTTCACGTGAAAGCCCTAGTACCTGTTGCTCAGGGTCTATTCAGGACAATACGCAGTAAGAGATGCTGCTAGCAGAGGCTAGCTATTGATGTAACATTAACTTTTTTAAAAATTTGGCTTTCTGCAGTAGTGAGATCTGAGGAACAACAAAGGAAGTGTTCAAAAAAAGCTAAAACCATCTTGAAAGTGCAAAGCGCCATCTAAGATTGCAGCTCTCCTGTACAATAACTCTGTACTTCCTACAGTAACTCCTGACCCAGCACCCTAATTATTAAATGGATTACCTGTATTTTCAAAGATGTGGAAGACTTTCTTTAGTCACCTAAGAAACTTCTCTTACTGTGAGAGAAGGCCACAGACCCTTTTGTTTTGTGATCCTCTTGAGAGTATTGGCAGAGGAGAGAAGCAGTGGCTGCTGGACAGCACAACTGAGTTATTGGCAGGTGAATCACTAATTTCCCCATCAGCACCTTTTGTCTGACAGCTGCCACCCTGCCCCAGAGGAAAAGAGGTCCTGGCTAGGCAGCACGTGCTGCCAAAGCTCCTGGCATCCCTCTGGAGCTGGGCGCGGGGTGGGTGGTGGGGCTGGGCTGCCCATGGGTGCATGAGCCCGGAGCTGTGCTTTGATGTGCACATGGGTGTAACCTCCTGCTGCTGGCAGGAAAGTCAGCAAAACACGCAGTGAGCTCCCAGGCAAGGGATGCCACAGCCTCGCAAGCAGCCCCGGGGTGGTTTGCAGCTGCAGCATGCCCTGAGCGGGTCAGAGAACAGGGCAGGGCTTAGGTGCAGCTTTGCCTGTGCTGGGGAGAGAGGAAGTGCTGTGCTATTTTTTCCTTTTTTCATCCAGAGAAGTGACTGACTGCTACAAGTGGAAGGGAAGGAAAGCAGGGCTGTGCTTGTGTTCTCCTTGCAGGGACGTGTGCAGGAAAGACAGATCTTACGCTTTGCAGTCTATGGTGTGCTAACCCCTTGCAGCCAGAGGGTTAGTGTGCCATGACCTGTTAAAGGCTCATCCCCCACACCTTGTATCCCCTTGTGGGTTAGATACACAACAACAGGACACATGCAACCTCTGTTTTCCTGTCTCCTTGTCTTGTTGTGATTCTGGAAGTTCTGACGTAATTTTTTTGAGGTTAGAGTTTTTTTTCTCGTGGCATGAATTTAGTTTATTATTTGCCATAGCTGTGGCAGTCAGGCTCTGGCCTTTGTTAAGAGCAGAACCTTCAATATCCCCGCAACTTATTCATCACAGACGTTTCACTTAAAAATAATTCCTTCTATTTCAGAGTTGTCATTCCTGTGTATTACTGACATTCAGAGCTGACCCTACTGCAGGCACAATTCCCTAATGCCAAAAATTCTATTCTGGCAGTCTTTTTTTCATCCTTTTTTCACTGCTGAGTACCTGGAAACAAGGCTAGGACCCTTCAGTCGCTTTTGTTTGTTTGTTTGTTGTTTTTTTTTGGTTTGGTTTTGTTTTGGGGTTTTTTTGTGGCACAGTATTGTTCCAAAAGCTTAATGTCTGCTGTCTTTTTTTGCCATAATCTCATTTATGTACTTTAATATTTCATGTGTTGTGAAAACTGCACCAGCTGGTATGTCTTCTGAAATGGTATGCACTGATTAGAGGACTTGCTGACCTACCAGCCACTGAATAATTAGATCCTCAGGTGGGGAAATTGCACCAGACTAAAATGCTCTTCAAAGTGCTATTCAGACAACTTGCTGAATACTTTTATGTTTGTTTGTATAGATATTTGGTGTGAAAGATTGGTGACTGAGGCTTTAAGTTAAAGCAAAACCAGCTCTAAGTATTCCAGGGGAGAAAGGAGTTACCAAAATGAGAAATGCTTTCTCTGCCAGAGAGATAAATAAAATGGAGCTGTGCGCAGTCCTGAAACTGTCCTGATGGAAAGAAGTGGTTCTCCTAACCTGTACACCATCCAGATCTGCAAAAGAGCACTTTGAAAAATGAAAAAAACATTTGGAGGATTTGCATGAGTACATTTAATTAAGCTGTTGAGGTAGGAAGAGCTACTTAAGGGCTTTTTGTCAGCTAAGAAACAGAAAGACATGTTAATGGGTTGCAGGTGAGTGAGGATACTATGGTAGTCTTCAATGTTACATGCAGTTTTGCTAAAAACTAAAATGAGCAAAGCTGAAGAGATTAATCAGAGCATTTAGCAGCAAGTAGTGCCTAGTGGAAGCTACTAGTTCAGCTGGAAGAAGCATGGTGAACCAGGCAGGGTAAGACACCTTAGGTTTGCTACTCAGGAGTGTGGAAACCATTTTTGCAGGAAAGGAGAGCAGCCAACTGGCCTTAGCAATTGCCTCCCCAAGACAGGACTGTAAAATTGCTATATTTTTGGTATGAGATAATGTGTTTTTCTATGAACAGCTGATGAATGCCCAGCTTACCTACCTTGTTGGTGTTTTTCTTTTCTCTTTTTAATATAATATGGTATGTTAGATTAGCTTCTTGAGCATCAGAAAGTTTAGCTCAGTTTTTCCACTATCAGGGACAGGGTATTTAATCAATGTCTCATTAACAACTCTTTCAAATTTGAACCTTGTTCCTGCCATTCAGTGCCTGGTAGAAAAGTTGCAGGTATATTAATCCAATTTTGTTTGACTTTAAACTTTGGGATAAAACCAGCTCTGGATGTACAAATGATTATTTTATGTGAGTGCATACCAAGGATTCCTTTGCAGTAGCACAAGAAATCTACTTCTAAAACAACAGTGAAAAGAAACAAAAGAAAATCCTGTTCCACTATCCAAACTCTCAGATAACTGTCAGGAGTCTATCAAAGTAGTTCTTCATGATGCATCTTAAGGTCATGGGATGCAGCTCAGTGTTCCTCAGTGGCACAGATGAAGGGACTGTTTTGCAGGTGATCAGATGATTGGAAAGGCACTTCTGTTCCTAGTCCTACTGTTGTCTTACAAACGGAGTTCGTTACCCGGGGTGCAACAAGCAATAAGCACACAGAGCAGAGATACCAGTTTATTTCAAGTTTTGCACAACACCAGGTGCTGGGTGGTAGCTCCACAAAGCTAGCACACTGCTCATTCATACTGGTGCAGTATTTATACATATGCATAAGTAATTACGCAAAGCAGTTTTCTATTGGTCTACATTTTCTCATCTTATTCTTAAAGCTACAGTACTACTTTAATATTCTATGTGTGCCCAAAGGTGATGGTCTCTGGTTGGGCCGGGGTCTCCAGCTCAAGGGGTGTGACTTTTAGTCATACATAATGAGGATAGTTCGCGTGAGGGTTCTTCTTATCACACTTCTACTAGTAGCTTCAGATTGTTCCCAAAACATCTTATTTAGCTTACATATTTCTCCAGGATGTATTTCATTCCCAAGGACAATAATTTTTGATTAGATGTTCCACATTCCAGTCTGAATCTCCCTTATCAACTTTCCATAAGTCCTGGCCTTCCACCAGCTCCTGATTGACTACACTATGAGTAAAGTTCCAGTGATTTGCAAAGCCTTTGAATAAGATTAATTTAGCTCAGAGTGAGGAGCTGTGGTAAAATTCTACCACAAAGCCACCAGGTGCACCATGGGGATCTCAAATGGTGAGGACAATGGTTCCAGGTGAGAAATCATGCTTTGCAGCTGTTGGCTGTTAAACTCATTATTGTGAAGATGAAAAAGCCTAATTTTGGGGCTATCGAAGAGACTGGAAGGTGGAATGCCAAGTGTTACCACCTGCTGATAAGCACAGGGTGGAGAGAGAGGAGAGAAGCATAGCCATCGGTGGGGGAAAGTATGCGGGCCTAGTAAGTCTGTGTTTTATATGTATTGACAGAAGTGAGTGGCCAAGGGGCCTTGCCTGAAGGAGCTCTCTGGAAGACAGTCCCTTTCAAAGGTGAGGCTGCTGCGGGAATTTGGGGGGAGACTGTGGGTATAAACACAAGGTTGACACCCTGCTTTGAGCACCCATATGTCATGTGAAGGGCGCTGCTGAAGTCCACTTCATGGAGACTGAGATTTCAAACACTGATGTTGCTTCAGTTTGAAAAGAAAAGCAGAAGTGTAAAGAGTCCTTGTCTGGAGCTAACGAAGCTGGGGATCTTGGCTACCCGTAAGCCTTTGCAGACTTTTATCACCTGACATGATGCTAAGCCATTTGTCAGTGGAAACCCACCCAATTTTCTAGGCTTTTGGCAGATTTCTATACAACTGAGCACGGTGCCATGAAGTATTTGGATTTCAGCTAACTTGCAAATTCTGATGAAGGTATGTTTTGATGATAAATTTTTCCCAAGAGCTCTTGTTGTGGCTTTAGTTTCTGTATGGATTTAAGACACAGCCTGATAAACAGTTCATGGTAGTATTCTTATATGTACTTCTTGGGAAAGTTCCAGAAGACAGCACTTGAGCAGTCTCATTTTAGCAAAGTTCACTGAAACAGTAACAGATCATTAAACACAGAGCAGTTTCAGTTAACTGGTCATTGAGAAAACTTTCTGAGATCAGAGTATGGCAGGACCAACTTCACACTTACTGGGGTTCTTCATGCAGGAAACCGTATTTAGTGCAATTTAGGTAACAGTCTGATTTAAATCCCTTATATTTATTTAAGGGTATTATTTGGAACAAGCTTGGACTTTGTATATTTTTCTTAAGGAAATATTTTTTTTCAGCAACAGTTTAGCTTTAATCAATGAAGGCTCAGAGAGCAGGTAATTATCAATTGTGTCTCTCTATTTGTCTTTGGAAAGAGGAAAAGACTTTTCCTTGGCATCTATTAGTTGCATTGCTGCTGAGGGGGCTGGAGATGGGAAGGAAGATTTTTTTCTTTAGTTATTTTTGAGAGGGGGAAAGCTGACGAGTTAAGAGGTTGTAGGGGAAGGCAACAGGGAATTGAAATGCAAGTTTCAGGAGATGTGTCTGTCATAGCGCACACAGTGACACTTTTAAAAAAAAAAAAAAGAAGGCGGGATGCAGGGGTTTCATTTTTGGTATCCAATACCGAGGAAAAAAAGAGGTAAATATTGCTTATACTGAACATTTTAAAATGGGGGTATCTAAATAAAAAGTACTTGCTGTGGTAGACAGAGGAACCTCTAACAACCTGTAAACTATCAGTTAACAATGACCAGTTGCTAAAGTCCTTGTGCATCTTTTGATGTTGATTATAGATGTTTCAGCTAGAATAATAAATATTTTTGTGGTGTGATAGTGATCTGAAGACTTCTAGCTTGTAGAAAGTATGCTGAAGAGACAAAAATGCCACCTATTGAAGCAAAATGCAGATGTTGCAGCTGCTTACAAGGAGTCATGCTGCTCTCACTTGGTTTTTGTACTTTATTGGGAGATTGATCTCTCTCTGCTCAAATCCAAATTGTGTTAATGTCAGTGCTCTCTGGACTTTCAGTGTACATGAAAACAGAGCTAAAACACAATTTAATCCCCAGAACTGCAAGGCCAATAAGCATCCCGCTATAATGTGGAATGTGGTACATCTCTGTGACTGCTAGAATCCAGTTTATGCGGCATTAGACTGTACGTTTTCCTTGAGTTCAGAAATGAAAAAGAAAAAATGGTAAGGTCAGTGCCTGGTATAGTATTTAGAAGCTCTGAAACCCTGAGCTGGAAGTTAGCTTAACAGCATTGCAAAGTGGTGCCCTTGCATTTTATGGGTTTTAGTATAAATGTCCAATGGAAAAAAGATTGCTATGGATAAAGAAAATAGACTTTGGTTTTGAATTGAGGTTGTGGATACATATTTGGAAGTTTTAAGGTATATCTGTGTGTGTTTGCCTTGGTTAGCAGGGGTAGAACCTATATTGAAGACACTAGGTGTTCACAATATGGAGAAACATCAGCTGATCCCAGAGTGATGTAACAAAATTGTGTATTTCAAAGAAGGTTGCATAACAAAAAATGTTCTGTTCAGGAGTTGGGAATATTTGCGTCAAGGACTGGAACAGTGGCATTTCTAAACAACTACCTGCAGCCACAGGAATATGTTGGCTGATGGGAGACCTTAAATTATCTCTGGAAAAAGTCTACAGGGCTCAAAAGTTAAGATGCAGGAACTGCCAGACTTCTTCAAAAGTTTTGACCCATACAGATGTGCAGAGACAGCATAAAACAGCTGGCTTGAAAGTGTGTACCAGTAAGGGCTTCATGAGGGCTGCATCTCAGGCATTACATGCTTGTGATCTTGGGGAAAGACATTTAATGAAGTTAAAAGGACACCAGAAGATCTAGGTTTTTACACTAAGGTGCTTATTGTCATAATGCCCTGATAGTACCTAAAAGCCTCAGATAGTGTCTATGCCCTGGTCCGTTTTTACATTGTTTCTTTTGTCTGCAGTACCCTGTACTAAGAACACATAATATAATTATGTATTATAGGTGAAACAAAAGCATAATGGCTGGTAGTTTAAATAACATTTTCTATGCCTGTGCCTGATAATAAGCGTAGGAATTTAATCACCCACTGTGTCTTTCAGGAGCATGTAAATAGTGTTCTCTGTTGGTTTAGGTCAGCAAACTTTTATGGGTTCAGCATGCAACCATTCTGAGGGGAAATTTTTACTCTTCCAATGTCGAAGAGGTATTTAAAATTATTTAGTAAACTTTGTGAAGCTACACTTCATGCATTTAAATGAACTAATCTCTTTATACCTATAAGAAAAAGCAATATGAATTTGGAGACACATTAATCATTGCAGTTTGTCATGAATAATGCATTTGTTTGTTTCTGCATGTTATCTGATAATATATGGTAAAGCATGTTTACCTCTTTGGCATACACATTGCAGCTTTTATGTAATGTATTATGTGTGAAACTTAGTTGGAATTTTTTGTTTTAGATTTTTTTTTTTTGAAGTGCACTTCTCACTTGTGTGAGTGTAGCCAGTACCTTCCCCTTTTCTCCAGCTTTCCCACTTGCCAACAGATGCCCCCTCCCCAATATTTCAGCAAAATTTTGCAAAAAGGTAGAAGCCTGAAAGATAATTAAGCTTTCAAAGCTTTGTCAAAATGGGTAACTTGGGGAGAAGGAAGTCTCTAGAAGTGTCTCAGCTGAGGGATGGGTTATAGTATGAGCACTCAGGTTACAGGATTCCAGGAAATCCTGGATGAAAGACCTGATGAGGAACATACAGCAGGAACGTGCACTGCTGTAGATAACGAGAGCAGTGAAGCATAACTGTAGCTACAGTTCCTGGTGGATCCAAGCGATGCTATGAGCTGATGTCACATCCAAACATGAAACTAAGATGTGGCCAATGTATGCACTAAGGGACCAAGTTTTCAGTGAAAAACTTGGAGCTCACTTCTCTTCCAGCATAGATAGCCTCCGAGATCTAAAATTATGTGAGATCTAAATCCATAGGAAACCAGGCTCTTTCAGTGGCAGTGCTTGTAGAAATACATGCTTTTCTTTTATCTTCTTTTATTCCCTTCTTTAAATGCAATAAAGGAAATATTGATCTGGAATGGAAAACTCATCTTCTAGGTGGACACAGCCATCTGCAGAGCTGTGCTGTGCCACTCATTGAAATTAAAGTAAAATTTTCTTACGCTACTTTTTCTTTTCACCTGTACTCCTGCAGTAAAGCAAAATATTGCTGTTAAGGAATCACAGCAGGAAAAAGGATCATATTTATGCTACTAGTTTGCTGCTGTACTAAAATAGCGTTGTATGAAGAGGGGATAGGGAGAGAAAGTGTTAAAGAAACATACTGTCACACTCTTCAGGTTTCTTGCTAGGCATGATCCTCAGCTCTGAACCATACCAGTTTATAACAGCTGATAAGTAGGCTGTTCGTGCTGTGTCGGGTAGGTCTCTGAGTAATTTCCATCAAGGGAGCAATTTATAAGACAGACTTGGAAAGTCCAAGCTGACAAAGGTGGACTTTTCGTAAAATATGTAATTAAAATACCATCAAAACCAGATCTGTCTTGTGCTTGTCAAATACTTTATTTTTGGTGTATCATGAGTATTTTTTGTGTTGACAGTAGGCCTACAGTAGAAAGAAATATTTTCTATAACTACAGGAAGAGGTAAATCATAGCATGCTATTTGTCACATCAAATAAAAACTAATAACCTAATTAGCTTTTCTATTAAGTGATATTGTTAATACTTGGTTAAATAAAGCACCAGCAAATAAATATTTGTCCCTCGAATATAAAAACAAGTTATAAAATTTCAGTAGACTATATGATACAACTCTATGACAAATAAATTTTTCTAACAAATAAGTGCATGTTTTCTCAAAAATACCTGTATTTAAGTATTCAATTACCTATAAGTATTCCAGTTCCCACCCCCCACCTCCAATTGCAGCAGGAGGAAAACAGGTCTGCCAGATCAACACTGGAGGACTTGATTCCTTAGAAAAATGGGTAATAAATTAAATTGGACAAATAGTAACTCAGTTCAGTTTGACAACTGAAATATTTAGATTTAGGTAAACCTGAAAGAAATATGTTTGCCTTTTTCCCCCTGACTGAAACAGGGGAGAAAAAACAAAAACTCTCCTGTGGAAAATAAAGACTTTTTTTTTTTTTTAAATGAAATTACATTTTTCATATTTTTGACCAAATGAACTTTTCAGTTTACAGTGATACTTTTAGGATGGTGTGGTGTATTGGCTCCTTTTTTATGAAGGAGTGCAATATATTGCTTTCTGGTGACTATTCCACAGAGGGAGAATATAACTTCTTATTGCTTCAGATAACTGGGTTCTCTTGAAGCAAAGTAGTAGAGGTCAGTGTTTTTGCCACAAAAGCACTGGGCTCCAGCTCCTCAATGAATATGGGGTGGGTGAGTTTTTTTCACCGTCAAGTCTGTTTGTAACACATGGGTTTCAATAGGCCTCAGATTACTGACTCACATTTTCAGAAAGTCCTTCATTCCCCTAAACTCATTTCTACCAGTCCCTACAACAGTTAAAATGAGACCAATGTCCTTGAATTAAT
This sequence comes from Mycteria americana, assembly GCF_035582795.1. Classification (NCBI taxonomy): domain Eukaryota; kingdom Metazoa; phylum Chordata; class Aves; order Ciconiiformes; family Ciconiidae; genus Mycteria; species Mycteria americana. Next base: position 25,435,336 of record NC_134366.1, on the reverse strand, counting down.
TTTCTGACATCTGCAAAGTAATGATTTAAAGTAGAATTTTAACATTCTGAACTTCCCTGTCATCTTCCTGACTTGAACTACTTCCCTTGAAATTTCCAAAATCCATGCTTATGTTTTCTTGTTGTTGTTGAAACAAATAAACTAATACTTCATGGACTTCTTAAAAAATGGCGGAGGTTTTTGTGGCCTGGTGGTTGGGGTTCTTTTTGTGGTTCTCTTGTTTGTTTGGTTGGTTTTTTTCTTCAGGGCATTTAGCATTTTAAAAAATATTTTATATTTCAAAAATTTAGTTATCGTTAATTTCAGTTGCAACAGTGAGCATTCAACACTTCCAAAAGCCAGATCTCAAGTGTCTAAAAAATGAGCCTTAAAATCGAAGGAAGACAGTGGTCAACCAAACATTTTTATGATGAATAATTACTCGGCATCTGGGTAGAATGGAGTTATCTAGGACACCATTTTACTCCCTTAACCTGTTTTTCCTTTTCATTCCATACATCTTCCGCCTCCTGCAATACATGACAAGTATTCTGGAAACAAAAGAGTATTATACAACATGAATTCATCTTGTTGCCCACAGAGAATCCTTTGGAAAAATAGTATACGAGTATATATTGTGGCTACTGGGGGCAAATGAGAGAGTCTTGCTTTGACGCTGGAATTTCTTAGTGGACGGTTTTGGTTAGATTTTCTTGTCTGTACGTTTTGGAGTCTTTGTGAAGTAAAACTCCTGAATTCTCTGGCAAAATAGATGGCAGAGAAAGAGATGTGTTAATAAGGTGGAACCTGTAGAAGAAGGAGCTGCTGAAGTTTACCTACCTAGTCTTATTAAGACTTTTTTTTTTTTTTTTGGGGGGGGGGGGAGGCCTAGATTATGAAAATTTGGATGAATTTTTACATGAGAAGGAAAAATGCATGTCCTTGATACTAAGGACAATTTTCCCTTCACTAACTTTCAGGTACCTTCTCCACACCAGGAGGGCTCTAATGATTCTCAGTACAATGGCTAGAAAATGTTACTAACATGGAGAAGTGTTTTGTTCTGTGAAAAAGCTGAGCTATTTTAAACTGAAAGAAAAATAATAGAAGGGCTGGGGGGCTCTGAAATGAATGGTTACCATTAGTGAAATTATAAGTAATCAAAATGTGGGTCTCATCCACTGTCAATCAACTTCAAATGGAGGCAGCATTATCACTGAGATCTATTATATGAATGAGAAGAGTGTTAAAGCAGTTGATGTAAATAATTTCCAAATAAGACTTCAGGCTTATCAGAAATTAACAGATTTTTTTCACAACAGTTATAGCAGTCCTAGATATTTAGAATGAAAGCTCCTCCTAGAGAGCTTCTGATATTTGCCCCATCTGTGTTAGAGGGCGAAATCCAAATCAAACAACAGTGGAAGAAAAGTTTGGACTAACACTGACGAGGATGAAAGTGAAACGTAACTCCTGCAAATATGTGGGCACGTTTACTTTTAAACTCACTTGCAGTTACATTTATTCCTCTGAGCAAAGTTAAATAGCTGTACTTGTTTGCAGAATCAAGGCCTAAATCTGCAAAATACATTTTGTTTCTATGCTACCAAGTTCCATATGAACTCATGAGCATTAGTTGTGTTGTGAGAGAGTCAGGAGAGGCCAAAGAGTTTTCTCCTCATGTGAATTCCCATTTTTTTAAATCAGATCTACTCAGCTTATTAGTTTTAGGTGTTTATGCAGAGATAAGGAAATAAGGTACATAGATAAATAAATACAGGATCTAGACCCAGAAGAGTTTTCTTATGCTCCTGCCATTGCCATTTTTTCCCAAGTCTAAAATATCTTCTGTAAGAAGGTGCAATATGAGCAGCAAAGATTTTGAAGACCTATATGTGTATATATATAGTCTTGGTGCACAGTGGTATCGTCAAACCTTTGGATGGTCCATTGTCCTAAGCAAAATGCTTACTGACTCCCCACTTACAGCTCCAGATAGCCATTAACCTCACCTTGAAAACTCAGGTATCCCAGTGAAAAGCAGATATAACAAAACTAAGGAGGTGGAACTGTATAAATACATATGTATGCATACCTGCACACTTTAGTACATATATAAAGCTAGGAAATGGCTGCTTCTTTTTTTAAATTACGGCAAAGTTATTTGGAAGTGTATGTCAAACTTTTTAGAGGACCAGGAAAAAAAATTGTATCATAGACAAAGTCTCAGTGAGAAGAGAATAATTCTCTTCCTGGTACGTTGCTTTCAGAGGATACAAAGGATTCTTGTTTATCAGTTTGTTTCTAGTCTCACTGGTTTGTTTTTTTGGCCTTTTTTTTTTTTTTTAATGGAATATGTCTGCTAGGCTCTACCTGGGGGATTGTGTTTCTGAATGTTTTCCGTACTGTCACTGAATGCCTGTCTTTCAGCAAAGTTTGGCTTTTGAATTTTCTTGTCTGTATGGTGGCAGTTAATCTGCTCATTAAGAATTTCAACTTGAAGGGTGACTTGCTGTCTGTCTCTGTGTAATTTGATTTAGAAGATGAAATTCAAAATGTGTACATGTTCCACTGTACCTCTCAAACAACCTGCTCTTTGACACAATAAGTAGTGATCATCTGGGTCTTCTCATAGAAATGAATGAAGAAAATAAATTACTGGGCATTTTCAAAACGCTGATCAGTTAACTCATGATTATAATAGAAGTTTGAATCTTTTAAGCATTTAGACTGCAGGTATTTTACCACTGTAATTTTCTCCCACTGTCCAAATATAGGAACTAAAGAGCCCTCCCCATTCATCTAGGTGTGGGGGAGGCTTCCAGGACCCAACAACCTTTGGTGGTTGTGCAGCACTTCTTGGATATTCTATCTCAGGCAGGAATTTTCTAGAAGGATCAACCAGATTCCTGGTAGCTGACATGACCAACCACAGAGGCTATGAGGCAGGAAGACAGATGGGAGTGGACAGCTGCTTGGTAGGCATATATCTCTGCTACAGGCAAGGCAGTCAATGGTAGAAATCTGGGTTGGTGGTGTAAGATGAATGATAAATTAAATTGCATCTCAACAAGAATGTCATTCAGAGCTCTTCTTTTCAGTGTCAACATAAAGATGCTTCTTACAGTTATTAAGACACTGCTAACGTTCTCCATTCCTACCTCAAAAGCAGAGTTTTGGTCTACAGTTAAATATTCATCAGTTTGATGTTCTGTGAACGTGCAGCTTCTCTGCAGGCACCTCAGGATTGTAACTCAACTGATTCCTCCGGTCTCAGTGTTCTTTCACTCACTTCAGGAATGGAAATACTTTCTGTACATGCTTCTTCCCTTAAAGAGTGATGGAGAGGCAGGTCCTAAAGGGACTTTTTCCTGGTGATCCATTTTAGCCTTTCTGGGACTTGCAGCTTGTTAGGAGGCTTTACATTCATTGTTCACATAGGTACCTAGTATAGCATGCCAGGGTCACCTCCCCAGGGGATGGACAGCTGTGATACAGGTGTATGGGATATCCACACCCACCTCGAGGAGCAGCTGGAGACCAGTTGGAACACACTAAAGCCTCTCAAATGGCCTCTCAAGTATGTATGTGTGGGCAACTGAAGCTCTGTAATCCTCATAAACCTTCCAGGACTCGACATGCCTTTGGGATCTCTCTCATCTGGAGTTTCTTAGCTGACTGTCTACATTTCTTAGCAGTTTCTGGCATGGTTTATTGTTGGCTGTTGCAGTGTGACATGACACCTTTTGGCTACACAGCTCTGAATATGTGTGACTTGAACAGAATGCAGCAGTACTGTGACTGCTGTCGTTTATTTTACCTTTGAGCTGCATTATATCTTCCTTCCCCTTATGATGTGCTGAAGTACTATGGTTTTGTTGTTTTTTTTTTTTTTTTTTTTACTTCTTGCCAACACTGGTTTCAAAATTAGTTTTTTTTTTAAATGTGATATGAAGTTGAGCGCTTGTTATGTAATTGGTAATGGTCCACCTGTAATGGCTGAGGTTGGCATGACCATTTGTTACATGGCAGCTAGCCATTTCCCACTGTCTGGTCTGACTGTCTGGTTTATTGTCAGGAAACTGTCCTCCCTTTTTCCTTGATCATTTTGTATGGATCGGAATACTCTCAAGTTTTCTGAATAATTTTTGCCTAGCAGTTTGCAATATCCTGCAGTCAACCACTGGTATGGATTACAGCTTTTCAGGCTCTTGTGTTACCTTCCCTACTTGTCCATCAGCATCACTTGCCTTCAGGAATCTTTCGGGTACTGCATCCACCTTCACTCCACCAGTCTTAAGTGATGTACAGTAGGTGTTGTGTTGGTCCTCTTACTGAGGTTGCTCTATCTACTACAATGAAGAACAAACCTGCTTGGGGAGGGCTTATTCTAGGAGTTGGTGTTAAGAATATACTTATAAGAAAAATGATTAGAGTAAGGATGAATATTCCTTATGCAGATGGTAATCCTTTGGTCATGGCTTTAGAATTACTCAAGGGTAAGTCAGTAGTACTTTCCAGAGAAGGAACAACTTAGAGACATTCCCTACCCGAGGATTCTTTCAAATGTGTTCCTGCAAACACTTTGCTGTGATGACCTGGTTTTTCCCAATGAAAATACTCCAAAGAGCATTTTCATAAAGGAATTCCCAATCGGCCTAATACTCAGAGCAGTGCAACACTCATGCTCAGATAGAACAAACATATAGGGAAGAGAGATGTTGTCATTGGATTTCACTAGCACTGTGTGATATCACCAGATTTCAGTATGTGAACTGACAGAGATGATTTAGAGTGCAAATAAACTATTAGCATAATTAGATTAGACATACCATGGTGCAATTAGAATCGCCTCTGTCAGACCATTCTTCATTAACAGAACTTGTTCAGAACATACTGTCTGCTTCCTGGTTCTCCTAGACTAATTAGTTACGTGTATGGATGCTTGGATTGCTTAATTATTTTCATTGTTCACCATTAACATCTTGCTGAACTGGGACATACTCTCACTCGGAAAGAGGCTGTGGAATTGACCTGGGTCCAGGAGAGATGGAGTCCAGACATCCGCCAGGCTGAAATGACAGTAAGGGCAGAAAAGAGCTTGGAATAGAGCAAACATAAATGGAAGGAGTTAATAGTTTTACTGTGCGAGGAGGAAGATATCAACCAAACTGCTGCTTGGAGACAGATCTAGCTGCTTACAAACAGAACTGAGAAATGGATCTGAGATAAAAGAGGAAAGTTATTGGGGTTAGAGGGAAGGAAAAGATGAGGCACAGGACAGGAGTCCTTTTATGATTTTTTTTTTTTTCTTTTTAATAACAAAATGTCATGCTCTTGTAGTAATCTTCTGATGTGACAATTCAAAGATCTCCACAGGCATTGGCTTTCTAAGCCTTTAAATTAAAACTGGTCATGTAATAGACTTTCGGCTTTCGTTGAAAAAAAAAAAAAATTAAGAAAATTTGAAGTCTGTTTAGGGAGAGAACCTCAAACAAATGCATCTTTAGAGATGTCAGTTGAAATGTTTGTTAATCTTCCCTTTAGAAAAAGGCAATTTTGGAATGAAAAATGCCATTTCAAAATAAAAATAAAAGTTGACATTAAATGAAATGTCAAAACAGAATGAGTCAACATTTCTAAAATATCTCCGTTTCTCAACAGTCTTCAACTGAAGCTATTTTCCAAATGTGGAATGAAGGCAATTTCCTGCTCGTTCCATCCAGACTGATGTCATGCTACATTTATTTTATGATCTACTATTTGCCAACAATTTTGACCAGTACTAGTCTTGCTTTTCTGTGAGGGAGGCTTACAAAATCACTTCTCCCGGCGCTTAGATGCGGTTTTACCTCCAGGAGAAAGCGCTTGCTCGTGCATGCTGACAGAACAGAAACTCATCACACGGTGAAACACAGTGCCCTCAGTCGACAATGCAGCTGTCTAGTGAAGATGAGCACGTTGGAAAGGCATTGTGTTTCAATATCACCAGAACGTATAATTTCTGATCTTACAAAAAAAAAAATATTATATGCATTTTTTTTTTTTCTGTTCCATTGTGGTGAAAATGCTAGTATCACCTTTCATCTTAATGACTAAGTATTCAGCTATGCATTGTTATCCCTTCTAATCTCCTCTCTGACCTTTCCAGTAAACAAAACAAGTGGTAGTTCCTTATGGAATTACAAGAAAAAGAACAGTCTGGCAATATACTTCTGGTAGCACCTGCATGCTTCTTGGATAAAAAAAAACCCAAAGAGCTGACTACGTTACCTTCCAACTTCTAATATACGCCTTTAAAGGCAGAATCATTAGTTCCTTCAGTTTGTTTAATCATTATTCAGCTGTATCAGATTTTTTCTCATAAATAAACTTGTATGAACTCTTGATAATCTGGTCTGGTAAAAATTCTTAACTTCTTGGTAACTACTGGACAAATTGGAGGGCCTGTACAGATTATGTTGCCAGTTGGAATTTCAAAGGTTTAAGAATCTCTTCTTGGACTTAATGTGTCATTTGGAGAAATTTGGCCCTCTTTGACTAATTCTGACAACTGCATTGATATAAAGGAAATAATAATGATTTTCAGTGAATTTAAAAATTGAAGTAATTTTCCCATGGTATGCTGAGTAAAGGGACAGTCTGTTCTGTTGTATTCTACATTCAATATATCTCTCAATTCTGTGTAGTAAATTGATAAAATTTATGTATTCTTGTAATATAAAAGGATGCATCCATACAGTACTTAAAGGTGGTGCAAAGAGGCAAACTTAAATATTCACCAACCAGTTTTAATCGATGTATGATTGCTTAAAGACTTTGGGCATGGATATATTCTTTTAACATACCATCATAATTACTTTTAGTGCTAAATCAGCAATGACAGTTTGAGATATTGTTCATATTGCTTTTCTGTTCTTCTGTCAATCTGTCAGATGCAGGAGAAGATGTTCTTACTTTCTAAACCTGGCATTTCAGCCCTAATTAGGAGGGCTTGTGCTGTTGGTTTGTTCAGAGCCCTTCCACGGGCAAGTTTTTGCAGTCCACATGAAGCTTTTGCAGTCCTCTGCGAATAATTTAATGGGTTGGTGGTTTCATTGCAAAATTTTGAGTGCAAACTGGGGAGTTAATGTTGAGCTCATTTCCTGTAGTGCTTTCCTCTGTATTTTTTCCACAATCTCTTCGTTTTATTGGACTTGAATATTGGATGTGCCACACTTGAATATGCTATTATTAGAGCTACGCTATCCAGATGATAAGCAGATCTTTTTCATGCAACTTTTAAAATGAGATCAGTAAATCAATTTCAAAGTGAGTTTTACAAAGCTGAGATTTGTTTGCAGCAGTCACCTCAAACAATAAAACCTCTCTTTTGTAATATATAACACATTTAATCCTATATATAATTTATGGGTGTACCAGTTAGTTCATTAGAAGTCTGACTAGAAAGCAAAGGAATGAGAGGCTGACTACACAGAAATCCACCTTATTGAAATGTTATCTCTTCATATTCATGGTGTAACTATCCATTAACTAAAATGCACCCTATTTTTTTTTTTTAAATGCTAGCATACACTTAAAGAATAAAAGATATATAGTCACTTTTCTAATCGTCTTTATCTTACAGCAGGGATTGTATTATCCCACGACTTGTAGAGCACCCTGTACAATGTATTCCTCATTGCAATAGAAATAAATAAGTAGAAATTTTGGAGGGTCCTTGAGCTGATTGTCAGTGACATATCCTTAAAAATAAAACTGACTGTAAATAAGGTTTTGGATAGTACAAAATACTACCATTCCAATGTGAAATTGTAGTCTCAATGAAGACAGTGAGAGATTTTTGAACTGATTCAAGATTTTATCTGAGAAATGTGTTTGTAACGTGCTACTTCTGCCCTAATCCTGTAGTCGGTCAGAATGATGAAACTTTATGGAAGAATTTGTCTTCTTTGAGGAACTTAATACTTGGATACCTTTCTGTATTTATAGTGCAGGTATCTGAACTGTTCCTCAGAAAGATGTTGTCTACTTCTAACTTTTTGATGATTTCCTTCTAGAAAGAAATAATTTTTCTGGATGGTGTCTTGCAAGAAACTAATATTTTTTTCTGACAAATCTTTTTTAAAGTATTTCATCTTCTTTGACCATGGTTGTTAAATTCCTCTGTTAACCTCCTAATTACTCAAAAAAACCCCAAGAACCTTTGATTCCTCACTTTAAAATTTTGAAAGAAAACTTTTATAGCACAAGAATAAGTGCTTTGTGTTTGCATCTTTGTGGATTTTTTTGCTGTCATTATTAGTCTTGTCCGACTACATTTCTGTCCTGAAAATTAGTTACCCCAAATGCTTTTCTGAAATTGAGCTTACAGTATTACGTTCAACAGATTTAGGCTTTACAAAGTCAACTTTAAAAGCTCATGCTTAGTAGCACTATATTCCCAATACTCTGTTTTATTTTCAGTATTGGCAGTATGAACACATAAGAATCATATTAAGAAGCCATTCTCGGACATGCAGGATGCGTATACTACTAGAAGCGATGCACCCTTTAGTCTTTGGATGGAGACTCGGCTATTTGTCTAGTGAAGTTATTGTCTCTTGCTGACTTCCAGCAGAAGATCATCTCCATACAGAATGCATGCAGTATGCAGGGTTCTGTGTTTAGGAGTGGCAGGAAACAGTCCAAAAAAAGTTTCATTCTTACTCTGTTTCAGGGCTAAGGATTTACAGTAGAGGCCCTCTGCAATTCATCTTCTCTCCTTTGGAAATAGCTGACACTTGTTATCTATTCACTAGCAAATTGCTTTTTGCTGATTTTTATATCTCAGCAAGTTTCACTGAGTATAGGTTTCAAATGCAGGAGGCAGAAAACCTCCTCTTTCAAAATCTTTTGAAATCTAGAGAACAGCGCTGTAACTACAAATCTTCACCTGTTACAGCATATCTTTCTTATAGAAATAGCCTTCATCAGCACATAACTGGAAAGAGCAAGTTAGGTTCATAGAACAGTATGTGGGAAGTGTCTCGTATGCTCTTTTCATGTTAAAGATCTCGAGGCTCACATTTCAGATACTGCTGCCTTTAGAATTGTTAACACCATGGGACTTTTCAATGATAGGGAATTGTGTCACTCGAGTTTCAGGTAGCAAGGCTAAGGAACTCAAGAGTAAAACTTCAGATACAAAGAAACAGTCGTAGAGCCATACTAACTTTCTGATGAAATGTGCAACTTCCAAATGTTTATGCTGTTAAGCAGGAAAAAGTGTCAGAAAGAAAATGTTGGATCAGGACAGTCATTCTGAACTTAAAAACCAATGAGCATATATTAATATTGAAGAAGTGAAGAAAAATATTGAAGAAATGAAGAATATTAGTACTGAAGAAATCCTCTATTTTGGGTGTGAATGGAATTGCAGAATGGTAAATTAGTCTAGCATCAAATTGGGTGGTGCAGGGTAAGTGAAGGACAGGCTCATGAAGGACACAAGATTAGTCTTAGCTTAAAGTCAAGAATACTACACCAGTTTGGTGTTGCAAGTCAAACTAGTTCTACAGGAAAATCTTATCAATAATGTTTTTATATATATATATCCCCCTCAACAAGTCTCCTTGGAAAACCAATGTTATTTTTTTCAGGCAAATTCTCAAGGCCTCTGAGGAATTTAGGACTACTTAACTTTGCCTAATCATCTTTTCTGTAAGTAAGCTTGTTCACAATGTGTAAAATTAACTTTCCACTGGAATAAGAGATAGAATTACAGTGAGTCAAGCACACAGATTTTATTTTCAAAAACATTGACAGTGATATCTCATGTTTTGGCCCTATTTTGTTTGCTCTCTAGAGCCTTCTGCAACCTCTCCAGCAGGCATGGTGCACTGATAAGCCATACAGACGAGGTCAAGCAATGGAACTGAGAGCCAATGGAAGACAAGATGGTTCTTAGTAGTCCTGCTGACCAGCTTGGTCACCATCATTAAGCATCCACAGACTTGTCAGCAGTCCTTGCTCATGTTAGCTAGATCACTATGGAGCAACAAGAGATTGTCTCATTTTCTGACCCCATGTCTGAGCAGTATGTCTAACCATTAGTGTGTCAGGACGGACCATGAACAGACCTTACAGTGTTTGGGAGCAGAGTTGGTGATGCTATAGAACTAATATATAGTAAAGAGTTAAATGCTGAGACTCTGAGACAGCAATTTGCTAATTAGTAGTATTACTGAAGTTCTGTTTAATCGCTTCAACATTCAGGGGAGTGAAATGCACCTGAAGTACCAAGGTATAGTGCAGTAAGCGCACTCATTACCACTGTGCTTTGATATATGGATCAAAGACTTCTTGCATGTAGAGATGCAAGCTGCCATTGAAGTCCATGCTAAACACCGGCTTGATCACGTGCAACTGATTGTATTACGTGTTGCATGTCTTTGAGGAGTGCATTTAAGGACCAAGCTTGCTCAATGTTTATTGGTATGATGATATGAATAATTGCTATAGTATTGAAGTCAGAAACATTAGGACTTCTTAGCAGCGTCAAAGAAAAAGCTGTATTATAAGAACAGAGAATATCTATGGCTTTACGCTTTATCCTTCCACACAGTAAAATCAAACCTATGTAGTAATATTACACACGTTATCCTCTTAAAAGAAATTGAGTAGTTTCTTGTATGTATTTACATTTCCCAATATATTTATCCTGTTTGTGTGGAAAAAATGCCCTAGGCCTCTTCCAAATTAATGAAAAGTTAATGAGCATAAAGTGTGTCAATAGTTTGTACACCAGTATGTTACAAGGCTTCAGCAGCAGTAATTGGGCTAAGTTCAATTACAGGTCTTTTAGAAAATAGAGATGGTATTTTATTTGAGACTTCAGCTAGTAACTTACTCAGGCCCGTGTTTTAGGAAAGAAACGGAGTTAGGTATTCTTTTTACTCCCCAGGCAAGACTGCAAACACCTCACTCCCTTTGGAGAACTGCTGCCTAAATACCACCCCTGACCTCAGTCTTCCAGCAGCCGTAGGGCTGAGCCCCTCGCCTGGCACCGAGCACGCGCCCCTCGTTCAGCCAGAGGAAGCTTCTTTCCACGTCGTGTTGACCCCTTTCACTAGGTTTTACCTTTTTCAGCTGCAAATACAGCTCAGCGTTTCCTGCCTGGCCAGAAGCAAGGCAGCCCAGAGCTGCGGCTTGCTTGGTGACGCTCCTGACCAGATACAGGCTGCTGGGGGCCATGCGTTTTGGTTCAGGCCCGATGTCCTGCTAGCATCCATAGGGACTGCGGGCAGGGGGAGGACAGGGTGTCTGATAGCCTGGGGTGGCACATGAGCGTCAGCCCCTGAATGCCCTCTGTAATGGTTCAGAGTCAGCCCTGGGGCAGTTCTGCAACTCGTATAAATGATGCCTTCTTGAGTAAAGTGCTTTCTTCTTACAGAAGTAACAGAGAGCTCCTTTTTCTTTCAGCCTTATGGCTCTGGGACTATCATGTGTGAATACTTACATATGGAGTAAAATGTGAATACCCTCTGCCCTGGCCCAGGGCAGGAGTCTTAGGCAGCAGGCAGCCCTAATAATGTGAAGTTGCAAGCATGTAGTTTGCGTCACTGGTGGAAACCCTGTTACAGGACTGATTTAAGAAGGGGCTGGTAAATGACTCTGAGGTGCTCAGTGGATTGTGACATATGCTTGCCCAGTGACAGCAGAAACGGAAAGCTGATGAGCTCTGCTTAGGCTGAATCTGCTGAGCTTATGCAATAACAAAAAGAAATCTCAACTCTGTCAGAAAAGGTTTCTGTCAGGTAGCTAAGGCTTCCATTTTGTGTTTTATTTTTGCATATAGTCCTGTGAAAACTTCCTACACTAGCAACAAATGCCTTTTATTAGAATCAGTTATGCCTGTAAGAAAACCTCAAGCACAGCAGATCTAATTCCCATTACGTTACCTGGTTTCGATTCTGCAAGAGTGAGAGCATGGCTTATGCTCCATATAGGGCATGGTGCAGAGCTTTGCTGTAGGTTTTGTCAGCAGACGGGTTATTTCTTCTGTCATATACCCTGTACCTGGGTTGCATGACTTGCACGTAGGAGAGCACTTTATCTCCATGTCCCAGAAACCTGGTCCCTCTGGTGAGTAAGTGCAACCAATCTTTGCTCTCAGTGTGGGCAGAGATAACAGTGGAGGGGAAGATGCATGTATGTAACAGGGGAGGAGACTGGTTGGGGAATACTTTCTCTGATCGTAGGCTGTTCACAAATCTGGTGTAATATGATCAGCACAGGGTAATTGTTTTTTCTGTAGTATTGATAATTTGCGGTTAAAGTATTTTCCTAGTGCTTGAAGAAAGAACAGGTAAAATGCCCAACTGGAACAGGTGCTACTCAGACAAGGTGTTTTTCCTCCTCTTTCTCCCCTGGCCTGACATTCTTCTTTCTGTCTTCATCCCGCATCTTCTCTTCCCCTACTGCTCTCACAGTTGCTGAATAACATCTGCTTTCTCACCCTTCCTTCTCCATGCCATCAGGTGCTCTAAAAGACTCCTTATCACCTCCCAGCAAAGAGTATATCAATGCCATCTCCTACTGCCATTCTAATGACTCAAGTTCTGTCCCTCTTCTTTGAAGGCCTCTTATGCCTGGCCAACATAATATATATCAATACATCGACCATCTCCTACTTTCTTCCGCCTCCTGATTTTTATTCAATGTGCAGTCTTAATATTAATAACACAGTTATTTGAAGTTTAGCAACCAATTACAAACTATATTATTGTACATGTGTACAGAAGAAAGTTCTTGAGTAGATTTTCTGGCATAAAGTGATGAATAGAATTCTAGAGGTTTTCCCCTCACTTCAAGTTTTTCCTTACACTTAAAATATCTTGGGACTGAAGTGTAAAAGTAATGTACTTAAATCCCCCAAACCATTTCTCTCCTGAGCATTATTCTATGGGAGAACAGGCCAGTGACAGGTAAGAAGACAGTGCTTCTTCAAAACAAAAGCCTTTCCTGTTCTCCCTAATAAATATTCAGTGACAAACCAAAGATTAAGGAAATTGATACACAAAGATGGAGCTAGCCTGAAGTGTTGGATAAAAATCATTTTACCATTAGAAGGGAAAAGTATCGCCTTTAAAATTTTTAGCTGTATCCAGAAGGGATTGCATGGCTTCTACAATGCCAGGATTGAGACTTCTGGAGAATAATTAAATTTCACTCACAGACAGTAGCTTTCTATTTAGCATATTTTCCCCATCCATATTACAGCCATTTTACTGCCAGTATGATTTCCTGTATTTATACAATAGATTAATATATCAAGAGATATTTGAAGAAATTGATGTCAATCATGCATTTCTCAAAGCAGTATAAAACGGATTATTTACTAAAAGTACGTGCACTTAGGCAATTAATTGTCTGCGAATATTCCGTATAAATAAGTTGTAGAGTGGCTGTGCATTGACCTTTAAAAAGCTGACTTTAGTCCAGCTCCACCATCCCTGAAGATTGAACTAATATAGAACTAAACTTGAAAAAACATCATAATAAGCAGACATTGACACGAGCTACTCTTGTGGTCAAAGCTAGACTAAAATTTCAGTGTGTGGAAAAGAGAGTTAAGATAAAGCAGTTTAAAGCTGATGCTTGAAATGAAAGGAGTAAAGTAAAACAAAGAACACTGGCCTTAGGCACCAGCTTCAGTTTAGCTAGGGTCAATTGTGATTGAAAATTATGGTTTTAATAAGCTATCCTAAATGATTTGGTAATTTATTTCCATTCCTGGTGGACAGGTGCCTGCTGACTGACACTTTTACTGGCTGTGCCAGATAAGACCAAGAATTGAGTGAACTCTAGAGGCTGAACTACATCATTATTAGTGATCCCTTTAGTCAGAATTAAGATAAATTTCAGGGTCAGAAGTAAGATAAATTTCAGTTTCCCCATTTAAAAGTGAAAAGAAATTTTTCCAAATCAGAGTGACTGATCTGACACTGGCTGTGGCCAGGATGTCTGACAAACCCAACTTTCATCAGAAAACATAAGTGTCAATAGCCTGAAATATTTCTCTGGAAGCATCATGGATTCCCTGAGCCTTCAACAAATCCAGGACAGGGTCTGGGGATCCAGCTTGCTCTGACTATCCTGTAAATTAAGCAGACCCAGGACCCTTTTATGGCATTAAGGCAAACTGCTCAGATTATTTACTACCCCATCCTGAAGAGAGTGTAATTGTTCCCTTAACTGCTGGCACTGAGCCTTTCGGGAACGGTCATTCCCTTGTACTAGCTGTCACATTTTCCTGGGAATTGTTTGGAGAGGTGCCAGTTAGAGTCAAAAGCATGCCATGAGTGACTTTAACTGTTCATCAGTACAAGCACTTGGGTTCCTGCAGCGCTCGCTGGCACTGCTTCATTTACTGATAGGGACACAGGCTGTGCCTACAAGAAGCATCATGTTGCTGCTCCAGCCCATAGGTGGATTTTTGGGCAAAGCAGCTTCAGCTTAGGCTCCCATGTTGAGTTCAGGCAGGCCAGAGGCTCAAGGTGTGCTGCCATGCAGCCCGGATCCGGCCAGGTTACAAGCTGACCATGTTTGCAGAGTTGGTGTTTACTTCTGAGTCACTTGTCCTCTGCTCCCTTTACAGCCAGTGGAGGTATTAGGGCATGAGTCACCTAAACCCAAAATACATGAACTGTGCCTTACAGGACCTATTTCTCATCACTGGCTATAAGGATAGAGTAGGTGACCTACCAGCGCTTGAAGTGGGATGCTATGATTGCCACCACAGGTCCTGTGCTTTCTGAGCATGACTCGGCAGCTGAGATCCAGGAGGGCTTTCAGTTCAAGGAAGTTTGGAAAGGTTTCCGTTTCATGTAGATGTCAGATTTAAACTGGCTTTTGAGAAAAATGAATTTTTATGTGAACTAGAACACCAGCTTTTTGGACAGAACTATATTACATCTTCTTTGTAGAGATAATGACTAATCATAGCACAAGACTCTGGAGGTTAAGTCTTGTTTATTTTTCATCAACCAGTCTTTGAAACAGCCAGTACTCCAGAAATACAAATGATGCAGTGATTTTAATGAGGCTCTGCTCCTTTGTCTTTGTGTCTCTTGCCCTACTGTGCTACTGTTTACATTTTAATGTAGTTTCATGCCCAATGTTGACCTCCTATAAAGGATTTTGGACTGCTTTTTGAAACAGTACAGCATCTAACACATGCATTTAGCAGCCATTTACATTACAGGTGAATTTAGGCATGTTGCACTGGTTTATTCAAAGCACCAAATGAGCTGTACCAAACATTCACAAGCCAGGAATGACACTATGTTCACTGTTTGCAATCATAACTGAAGAGCTCAGAAGTCAATCTGAGCCTCCTATACCAATAATTTACATCAGCATATTGACACCAAATCCTTTCAAGGTTCATTGCAAGTTCTCAAGACCCTCGCTGATGGCTGCTGCTAATACCTTTTCTTGAATATTGAAGAAATCAGAGGAAAGTATTCTGGACTTTTCTTGGGCTCATGGAGCCAGTCCCAGCAAGTACATCTTTGGAAAATATTTTGTGATAAAGTAGGAGGGCCAGTGAGGCTTGTACAGGGTCAAACAGGGATCACAAAATGAACATTTGAGGTTACCTTCTGATTAGTTAAAATCATGCTTTGAATATTTTTAAAGACTTTGATGTTATGATCAGTTCAATAACTGATTTTCTATTGCAATGTTTTAGGTTAGCATTTTCTGCAACGTATATTTTGATAAAAGGTAGTGTTTAACACACACTCAGAGAATCAAAGTATGTACTTCTGCTGTGTGTTACAGAAGTTCCAAATGACAATAATGTAAATTGCAACACTTAGAATAAAATATTTTAGTTTATTCCAACATGAAAGCTCTCTTACAAATAATTATTGATGCCAAAATTGGACTAATTTCTAGGAAAGCTCCAATTCTAACTCCTACTTCCTTATTTTGAGAGTATTGTATATATATTTTTATCTACTATCCCCACAGAAAAATAATCCATTCACATTGCATACAATAAGCAATCCTTCAGTGACAGTGACCCGTAAATTTAAAGCCAGTATTTGGAAATACTTTCTTGTGTGACATGAACAAAACCAGCTGTGGAACTCATTGGTACAGGACACTCTTATGGTCAAGAGTTTAAAAACATTCCCAAGGAGATTAAATATTTACTGTTAGTACAAGTAGTATTTGCAGTTATATAACTAGTGCTACAAAAGAAACTGTAAAACTGTTTTTATCTCATTCCTGAGAGCTAAACTTTGTTGGGAATAAAGGATAACAGGTGAAGGACAGATTATTTCACATTTGTCTCCCAGGGGATTCCTGAATTTTCAGTTCAAACTTCTAGTAGAGTTGGAGATAGGACACCAAAGGTGAATTATGCCACTGTACACATTCATGTTGGCCTTCATATTGAATATTGTGTGCATCCAAGTCCCCTCATCTCAGAAACAATGTGTTAGAACCAGTGCAGGTTCAGAGAAGGGCAACAAGCACAATCAAATGTGTGGCCTGTTTCTCATATTTGAGCAGGCTGGGGCTCCTCAGTCTGGAAAAGAGATGACTTAGGGATGTAAAATAGAAGACTGTGGAATTATGAATGTCATGGAGTAGGCAGAGAAAGATTAACCTGTCCAATACAAAACACAGGAATGAAAACTAGTAGGAGCTGGGTTCAAGCCAAACAAAAGCAGGTGATTCTCCAGTCAACAGATAGCAGCCTTGAGTGAATACTTGCAAAGGACATCGTGAACGCAAGAAGCTTGTGTGGATTTAAAGAATGACTGGAAAAGTACTTAGATAAGAGATCCACTGTGATTTATCAAACAGACATGCTATGTCAAGCTTAGGAAATACCCTGAATGAAAATAGTTTGAGCCTATGAGAAAATTAGGAAAGGAATGTTATATGCTTTCCTTGTTTTTATTCCTCTCTAGCTATCTCCTTTGGCTAGATGGATTCTTGCTCTGAACCGGTAGAGGAATTCTTATGTTCTTCTTCTGGGTCTGATCCCAAAGGACAATTGATACCTTTTTCTGTATGAACTTGTGGGTTCAAAACAACAAATGATACATGCATCGATTTTTTTGCTACAAAAGAAGTTGACATAAGCAGACTAAAATGAACTCCTTAGTGATACTTCTGGTTTCTCGAAGTAGTCCCTACTATTTCCCAACCTGCCACACAGCAGGTGGGGGTTGCAGCCACTGGTTAGCAGATGACCCTGGTTACATTTACTGAGAACCTTATACAGAAA
The DNA here is from genome assembly GCF_035582795.1 of Mycteria americana. NCBI lineage: Eukaryota > Metazoa > Chordata > Aves > Ciconiiformes > Ciconiidae > Mycteria > Mycteria americana. The sequence continues at coordinate 25,418,064 of NC_134366.1, read as the reverse complement.
AATATTTTCTTCTGTTACAGAGAATCAAAGAAGTCAAACCAAGAGCTATGCCACCACCTCAAAGTAAGCAGATCCTTTCTGAAATCTGACACTGACTACTTTATATAACTCTATAAACTACTGGAGACAATAGTCTCGGACCCATTGCATGAAATTAGATAACATTGGCTTCAAAATACAGCAGTGTGTCTGTAGTTGTGAAAAGAAGCATAAGTCAAGTAAGACTGATTTTTTTTTTTTTTTTTTTTTTTTTTTCTTTGGCACAGAAATATCAGCTGTCCTATCTGTGGCTGATGAACACTGTTAAATAAAGAAACATATATTGGACCATGCAGAAAAAAAAAAAGAGGGGAAGGCTATAACTGGTGCAGGCTATTCACTTCCAAATATCTGTAGATGATAAGCTCATGGAACTTTTTGAGATTATTCCAGTGTATATCTTTGAATTCTTAGAAACCATCTGAACAGACCGCTTAAGTGTCACTAATACCATTAGGGTTTTAATCGTTATTAATTCAGCCATTTTAACTTCCAAGCAGCGAGATGCAGTTTTACTTACCAATTTTATTCTTAAAATGTTTCGAGAGGTTGCTGGTGCTAGCATATTTGAGTTTTACATGTGCCTCAGCATTTCTGCAGGTTAATAATGTCCTGAAGGCTACAGGATTTCCTTTTGGTTTCCAAAATTACATATGCATTATTGCAAATGAGTTCTGCCACAAAGGAATTCATAATGAAAACATCAGAGGGAATTAAAGTGCTTCTTATAATACTTGAGCTTGCTCCATTAATCTGAGGGCAAAATGAATTGAGTCATTATGTTCCCAGATGGTATTAGGGACCAAATGGGCAGCCCTGTCCCAGCTTGATTTTTTTTTTTTTCCACTGAAAGTATTTTTTGCTGGGGGAGTGGGTCAAGTCCAGGGGCAGCAAATCCATAGTGGGTAATTGAAGTCCCTGAGTAATGTTTTAATTCAAGTTTTAATCTTTATGCACAGAGACAGCAGGTCATTGTTAACTAGCAAGAGAAGCAGAAAGATTAAGAATGTACACAGTGCATTACCTTGAGAGGAGAGTGAAGGAGCGTAAGTGTCTTTTACTGTAGAATCATTTGGCTTTAAAGAGCTGTCTTCTCATATATATATGCATGACTTCATTGCAAATTCGTTGATGTCTGAAAGGTGTCTGAAAACCATCAGGCAGCATAATATCTATAATAAGTGTTATGCTAATTGTAATTGTCAAGGATATGAACAAAGCAGTATCTTTAATTAAGCCAGCTGATCCACCTGGAAAAAAGAGACAAGATTTCAAATCTGAAATAGGAGCAACAAACTTGGAGCTAGTATTTATTAAAACAGTTAAAAGGTGCAATCTGCCACTGCACTGTACATATTTTATAGGGAGATTTTAGTGCATTTTTATTTATTTGTAATGAAGAAACATCTAGGTGTACCTTTCTGCAAAAGAAAGTTCTCAGTTAGCCTCTTCAAATAACATATTAGATTTTAAGCAGGCTGCTCTCATACTTAAAACACCTCTTACATATTCATGATGACTGGGGTGCATATACACTGGATATTATAAGCAGATACAATTCTGCTCTTGCTGTCCTTCAGGTGGGTGTGAATTCACTTTATCCCTGCTACAAGATGGAAAATCTGTGTAACTATGTTAGATGACGCTGAATCTGGATATATACCACACTGGAAAGCTGGATTTGTTTGTCTCTAGCGGGGTCTGCAGTAGTGTGGTTACACAGTATTTCAGTCTGGAGCTCAATGAGCTTGCATGTGACCACAAGAAACCATAAATATGTATCCAAATTATTTCCTTGCATGTGAAAATGACAGTTCTGAGAAGTGTTGGAATTGGGGTGGTGGAAGTCTATGTGCTCTGCATGGCAAAGCTGAATCTATGCTTGTGTTCAACAAGAGGGCTCTGCCTGTGCCGCTGAGCTAGGAATTGTGTGGTCTTTCAAAATGGGAACTAGTAGAGGATGGGTGAAGTTGTAGCTTCTTTTCCTGCCCTGAAACTTGTAGCTTATTTCTGTAGAAAACACTTTCCTCAAAAATGGCATAGGCAGAGCTACAGTTAAAGCTGTCAGGTTTATCTTTCATATAAAAGCTTTTTTTTTTTAACTGGGAATATTCCATTTGTTTGTCAGTGTGTTCCTTGGCAATGGCTTGGTCATGAAAGGCTCCCCTAGAAACAAGGACGGAAACCTTTCTGGTCTGTAATTTCTGAGGCTAGAGCATCCACAGCCACAGAGCAATGTGCCAGCTGTCTCATCAGGGATGCCAAGGCTTGCAGGTCCCAAAGCAGGGAGGTTCAGTTCCAGCAGAAATCCACTTTTTAGGAGTTTTTTGGTTCTCCTCATTTCTGCGTGGGCATCCTCAGATCTGAAGAAATGATACATTTCATTTTGAAATTAAGGGATGGATCTTCTCCATGAAAAAAACTTTTATAGGTTTTCCTATCTGCAGTATTTTTAATTAAAAATTAATTTCATTGAAGTTAAATTTCATTTTTAATCAGTCATTATAAATCACTTTTCAAAGAGTTATAATTTCCTGAAAACCTGAAATTGTTATGCCAGGTCTGTTTATAGATTCTGGTTACTGACATAGTGAATGTAAAATCTTTAAAAAAGGTAAGTTAACTCCTCACTCATGACAATAAATTAAAAATATGGTATTTAAAGTAAGAAATAAAATTAGCTGCTCTTTTAAATAATGTTCAGATTGAAAGACTTTCAATTTTTTAATATAACTATGAGATTAGATGATTTACCACTTTCATTCTGACTTAATGCTGAGATTCTCTTCAAATCGGAAATTCCAGCAATTTGGACTTTAAGGAAAACAATAAATATCATTATAAACACTGCCAGCAAAAATCATAACAGTTGATTTTAAAAATCAGTCATTCTTATGGAAGCAATACTTTTTTCAATGTAACTATTCAACAGAAAAAGCTTTGGGAAAGTGGAATCTAACTTCATGTGAAGTTTTGTAATTTCAAATAAGAAAACAGAAAAAAAGGAACTTTGGAAATTTCCTTCACAAGGAAATGTTAGAAACTCAGTTTTAGGCCATTTTTTTTCTTAATAGTTTAGGTAGATCTTTAATTTTTTTTTGCATTATAGTGGATTCATTTTTTAAAGCCAATGATTTAAAAGTAAAAATGCTCTAGTGTAAAAATGTAAGACATATACCCTCTTTCAGTGTGCTCTAAAATTTCTTTTTAATCATAAAAGTGGGCAAGCAGCCACTGAAACCAAGTGATATTGCTGCTGCAGCATTTTGACAGAAAAAATAATTCCATCTAAAAATATTAATATTTTTAAACTGAAATGCAAGAAAGAAGTGAAGAGACAAGCCTTTTTATTTAGGCAATGGGTTACAAGAAAGCTTTGTGCATACAACTTCCTTCCTCCCTGTAATAAAATTGGGGTCAGGTTCATCTTTGCTCTCTAGCAGATGCCCAGGATGGAGGATAAACGAGGATGAAACAGATCTTGAAGAGCCTGGCACGTACACCACCTGGGCTCTGCTGCTTTCCTCTTCAGCAGGGCAAGATCCTGGGCAGTGAGACAGTTGAAAAGCTGTGGCTCTGCCTTCCCAGCCTGCATGTCCCATAGGCTCTGGGACAAACCGCATCCCAGCAGGGTGTGAACTCTGCAAACCCTGCTGATGTGGAGGTGCGCTTTGTCACTCTGAGGTGATACAGATCCACAAGAGCACTTTTACGGGTGAGATGTAAATAAGACAGCTGAGGTCCTGCAATGCACAGTACCTCCTTGAGGAAGGAACGCATTGAACATCCCGACAGTCTTGTGTAGTGATGATTCAGGAAACTAAGAAAATTTTGGACCTCCTGTATTTGGGATAATAACTTTTTTTTTTACTGACTAGTGTAAGCTAAAGAATAACTCGGAACACAAATTTAATCTAGACGACCTTGAGAGTAAAGCAAGAAAAGCTTAGTCTTCCCCCTTCAGATCTCCTCTTTGTGCTTTGTACATGTTACTTTCAGTATTAACACAATTTATTTCTGAGTGACACAGAATGCTGATGAGAATGATGAGCTACCCTGTGACATTTTTAGCATAGTCATGTAATAAATGAAAAGAGAAAGGCTAGAAGAAAGGTATTTTTCTGTTTGAAAAAAATAGGCTGGTATCTCAGAACTAGTTATAAATGGGATTGGGTTTGGATCAGAGATCAAAATCGGAGTGACTAGATCACCCTCAACAGTTTCTGGTCTGGGTCATCTCAAGGGAAAATAGGACAGGTTCTTACCATTGCCACCAAATATATATCCTTATCTTGGTTACTGCATCTCACTTGGTACTTTTATCCGGATCCACAACCTTTTCTCTTTCTTAACCTTCTCTGCCTTCTGCTTTCTTCTTGCTTTCTTCTCCTGCTGGTTTTGTTTCCATCTGCTCATTTATCTTTCTTTGCCTTTTCCTTTCTTCCTCCTTTATTTTTCTTTCCACACATCTCGCTCTTACTGTACCTCCTTTCTTTTTTCTTTTTCCTCTGACTGACTACTAAAATCCCCAGATCAACCTCTGCTGCTGCTACTTGGTTGCTCCTCCTTGCAGCCACTGGCACTGGTTTTGCACAGTTTGCTGCACTTCATGTCTCCATGGTCAAGGCAAGCAGAAAACAAGGCTTTGAAAACCCCATAGTAGTGAACAGTGTGATCCCAGGGGTTGCATCTGGATTGTTTGCTATAAAATCAATGCTAGAGAGCAAAACAAGGAATTCATGCCTTCTACTAGCCAGACCTTGGCTTCCTCCCTAGACAGGAGAAGGACAGGGGAGCTGGCTCATACCTGCAATATACTTCCAGCCTAAGTATCATGTTATCATTTTTACTGACTGTAAAGGGAGACGAAGATTGGGAGAGTGTGTTGTCCGAAGCATTAGTTGATCTTGGACATCTGAGGTGGTAGATAGGTCCATCTCAGACACCAGAAGGGATGGAGTGAACGGCAGCCCCGGGACTGGGAGGGGGCACCAGCAGCACTTCTGGGTTTCTCCAGGATTTTCTTACAAAGCTGTGACATTCCCAGACACTTCATTGAGGGTGTATGGGAGGCGAACGAGGAAAGTAGCCTTCTAGTATAAAATAATTAAGTACGATTCTTATTTGCATCTGTTGGTTAAAACCAGTGAACAGAGTGTTCATTCCAGGATTTCAGGATTCAGAAGGAATCCTTTTCCTTCCCTCCACAGAAGGAAGATATTTAATTCCCTTGTGAAATACTGAGATGGTTTTCTGGAAGTCTGATGCCGTGGATTGCCAGGCACTTCAAGCTGCCTTTGAACTCCCGCGGAAGCGAGCTTTACTGGCAGTGCTCAGGAAGGTGCAGAGGGGCTAGATGAGAACATGCCGCGTGCTCTTTCACAGCTTGCTTTCCATTGCTGATGGCTCTTGTTCCTTCCCCTCCCCCATTCCTATGCCTCTAACAAGTCTGTGCCGTTTAATTTGCTCTTTTAACTGAAAACGCCTCATTAAACATCTTTCTATTTTTTCATGAATTTCATATGCTTTTCATACACAAAAGCATCAGTTTGGAACTCTTGCTTTTCACCTGTTATCTCTTTGTGTCAGTCATGCGCAAACTTTGAAGGTGCAGTTACGAATCCGTGGCCAAGCACCTGGTTAGCTGTCAAGAACAGAACAGGTCATGTCTGCCAACTTGGGCTTTGCCAGCTGTCCTGCTGAACATCCCCAAAACCCAACCCAAGCCAAACAAGGCCAACATCCCCCGAGCATTCACTTCCTCTTTCGAGTTCTCCAGTGCTTGGACAAGGAAGGAATCAAGACTTCTGTTTAAATTCTCAGAGGAAAAATAAAAATACTCCAGGCCACACTTAGAGTGGACAGTTGCCCCACAAAAATAGTCGTTGAACTGTGGGGAGGTCTAAAAGCGGAGCTGACAAGAGGCAATGACAAAGTAGCCAGCTGTAACAAAACAGAAGGAATTGAGGCTTAATCTTGCTATAGTTCTGTGGTAGTGAGGTGAAAATTCTAAGAGGTTTTCGAAGTTTTTTTTTTTTCCAAAAATTGTGAACGAAATAATAGTTATCCTGAAACAACCCTGGAAAAATAAAATGAATCTTGGTTATTTTCCCTTTAGGCAAGTGCCATTGTTGCTAAGCTGTCCGTTGGCGCCAGAGTATGTAACATCTCAGTCATCAGCAATCTGGCAGGTATTTTATCCCTTATATTGATCCAACAACTATATGCCAGGCTGTTTGCACCATCTGCCACACCAGAGTCAGCAGGGGGGACAAAAGGTGGACAGCTGGTACTATCAGCCTGCAATACCATTTTAAGGGAGAAATACCAGAACCTGTGTCAAAAGGCATAGAAAACAAAGAGCCTCGGTGGTGCAAACCCTAAAGCAAAAACATTTTGGATGCAGCAGCTCATCTTTCTTATCACCCTCTCTATGTTTATTAGAAACACACTTCTAAGAATGAAAAGAGTCATGGGGTGCCTAAACTGAACATAATCAGTCTTCATTATGCATACTTTTGGTTTTCCAAGGAAAGCAAAGTTGCCTAAAATTACTGGTGATAAAAAGCCAATCTGTAATGAATCCCTCAGCTGCAGAGAACCGCAGCAGAGAGATTTTCTGGATTGATTTTTGCCATAGAATCACAGTTACCAGGGAAGCATTCATCAAATGCTGGCCGGAAACTGACCTCCATTACTCTGCTCCTCCTTGCAGGTTTGTCTTTGGTAAAAAGCTATTTCACAGTCTTATGAATATGTTGGCAAGAGAGTAATGCATAACCCAAAGAAGGATGCTTGGAGAGATTTTTCATATGTCCAAAGGCAAGTCAACCAATATTCAACTACATAGTGCGTCAGCCAGGCCATCAGACAGTGTTTCAACCAGTCAAATCTGCAAATCAACCAAGAGAGACATTAGGAAATGCATAGAACTATACATTAAAGGTTTTGGTAAAGGGCATACTGCAGCAAATGTGATTCAGGAGTTACTGCACCATTTTGAAATTTATAGCCAGTCTATACCTTCTGGATTAAAAGTGGTGCCAACATAACATATGCAGCTGAGGATTGTGCTTATATTCCTGTACTTGTTTTGCAAAGTGTTGCAATTTGGTTTTGACAGACTTGAATGATAGCTGCAGCACTGAAAATAGAATCATGGCTCATCAGAACATAGTCACTTTGCATATTTCACTGAGGCCAGCGTAATGCAGAGTGAAGACCAGAAAGAAAATAACTTGTTAAAGATCAGCTGAAGCAAAACGGTCTGCTTCTGGAGTTTAAAGATGAAGGCTTTGCTATTATACATAGGAATACTGAAAGCCAGGGATTTCTGCTCTGTGGAAAATGTTGAAATTTCAAATTTTATTCCACGTTATAAGAAAAAGTCATCTGACTAAAAACCTGATTTTGGAGATTTTTCCAATCTAATGACTTTATGTGTAATTACATAATCCATCATCATTAGAAGAATGATATGACTAGAATATGAAATATTTTTAATGTCAATCTGTAAAAATAGCATTAAGGCATTCTGTTAAAAATATGACTTTCTTTCCAGAAAAATCAATGCATTCTGAAGGAAGCTGTGATTTTGATCAAAATAGTATTTTCTGATAAAGGAACAGCTACTGAAGTAGTTTTGACCAGCTGTAAGAATAATCCATAAAATTTCCAAAGTCACATATCACATGGGAGACAGGGATTTTATATTATATTATTGACATTCGGAGTGACACAGAGCTGCTCTACAGGTTCTAAAATGTTTGCAAGCTTCTTCTAAAACCTTCACAAAATAGCAATGACAAAGTAAGTGAGGATACTGTAATGAAATTTAGCCTCAACTGTCATAATTAAAGTAGGGGAAAATGCAATTCAAATTTTTTATTGCTATCGCATATAGCAATATTGGAGTTGTAGAAGTTGAGCTGTGATTAATCAGATATCTGACCTGTCTGTTATCTCTCTGCAGTAGCCATCGCTAGAGTTAGATTCAGCTCAAGCCTTCTTTTGCCTAAGTTAAAGGACAATAGACAACAGTCTTCTGAAAATATTCTCATTATGGTCAGCCTTCTGTCAAAACTACTTAATTACAACTTCTCTCAAGAAAAGTTCTCATATCATATAAAGATATTATCCAAATCTAAATAATTGTTAAAAATAAGAAGAGAGAGAATGAGATCCTGTGAAATGGATACTGTGATACTGGGAAATATCCTCAATCTTCACGTATTTCCTCATTAAACAGGACATGCTAAATAGCGCAAGGTTGAGCCTGTGTTAATTTTCTTTGTAAAAGAAACGAAAGAAAGAAAGAATGAAAAATACTGCAATCCTCTTCTGTTGCATGTCGAATAATGTCATCATCCCTATTCTAGATATTCCTGGCTTTGAGTGACTCCTCATTACTCTCACCTTCACTGATGTCTGCGGTCGTACGGAGATGCTCTAGGTCTGCTAACCACACCAGAAGCAAGTGATGAGACTGGGGCCTATGCGGCCATATCCTGTAAAACAACATCGATGCTGTACATAATTTCATTAATTGTGGATTTAATTCTCAGGGTTAAATGCAAATACTAGCCTTGACCTTCTCTTTCAGGTTTGGCCTTGGGAAAAAAAGGTTATGCCATTCAGGAATTTAGCTGTGAAGCAAGAAGTGAACGCTTAAGACTATTTTCCACTGTTTGCAACAAGATCTTTCAGAGTATCTATGAACTCGGAAAAATCTGGGATCTGAAGTCGAAGCACATCTTCTTTTCTGCCTATCTTTCTACTCACCAGAGGATCAATTCTTTCTTGTCAAGTGCTGCTGTTGTTGAAGGACCAGTTGTCCCTCAACAAAATTTGAGATTTCTCTTTGCGTTTTTAAGGGGTAAGGATCTGCCTCCTACATGATCCTGGGTTAGAAAGGAATAAGTTTTTTGTGAGGCGAAGCTCATTTCATATTGTTGCAGGAACCTGAAGCAGCTTTCTTCTGGGACAGTCTTTGGAAAGCAGCACTTCCAGTTCTGCTTTTCCTTTTGCCTTTGGGCAAGTAAGTCTACCGCAAGAAATTGCGGTAAGACTGACATATCATAAATGGGGATGCTGTGCAAAAGAATAGATAAATTCTATCTCAAATTTTGTGCGTTAGATGACAATGAAAATATTATTACCAAGTATTCTTATTACACTCTCATGAGTGTACTTTACCTAATAATCTTATTCCATATTATATCAAAATTCAGATGAATCCATCATCTGAAGTAATACCTGCTTTCTTCAGTCTGAGTCTCAGAATAGATGAACATTTTTTATCATTGTCAATAAGAAAATTACTTATGTCACCCTTGATATTGAAATGAAACTCAATTATGTTGACCTTGATATCCAAATGAACTAATATAAAGATTACACGTATTCCAGTCTTTTAAAATTACCAGAAATGATCTACTATTGTATATGATAGATGAGTTATTAAAAGAAGTCAGGTGGAGAACTGAGAAAACTTTTGGTTAAATTAAATAGAGTGTTTCACTAGTAATTTATTTAATATAGGAAGAAAATCATAACTAAGAATTGTCGGGAAATTGAGAATGACTTAGGTCAAACTCTTCACAAATCATCATTCTTCCCCGATAGAAATGAATGTGAAACTAAGCAAGTGCATAGACTGTAGTTTCAGGGGAGAGTTTAGATCAGAATGCTAAAAGCAGAAATTACTACAGCCTGGAAAGCTAAATATGTTAAATTAAGAAGTGGAAGCATCATTCAGTATCCTAGAGAATTTGGTAAAAGAATACTGCTTGCAGTTGCATTTGGGGAGCGCCAAAAGTGCTGTGCATAGCATGGGGTCTGTAAGATCAGGTTCTGATCTTAGGTTCTACCAACTCTGAGATGGTACCAGTTGTGAAGGTGCAACAGCCTAGGCTGTAGTCAAGCTCCTTATGGTACCGTGTGGGCACAGCACTCCATGGGTGGGATACCTTACAGGGTATGAGAGCCTATTTCTTCAAATTTGCAAAGCAGCCCCATGCAAAAATCTGTGTTCAGCAGGATTCAAAGTGGTTTTCTTTGCTTGAGGAAAAATCCTACTAAACACAGAGAGGCCTGGAGTTTTCATAGGAGAGAGCAGCTGTCGATTAGAAGAGACCTAGAATATCTTTCAGTAATTGCTTGATGAGAAGCATGTGTCGGTATTTTTCTTCCTGTGTTCATTTGCCTTTTTGTAGAGCATAGGGATGTTATTTATTTTGTCAAAAGAAAGAAAATGTCAAACCTTTGAGCTCTCAGCCTTTCAGCAGGTGAGCTCGCCACTGTATAGAGGAGGTCCGTGAGCTGAACTTTGGCAGGGATATTAATATTTTATAATGCTTTGAATCAGCATAATTTACCTTATCAGTTAGGTCATGTTACAGTCCTGTACCTTTTAAGCCCTGAAACATCATTGCCAGTTACAAGCCCTGCTATCATTGAGGGCAGGAGGGCTCTGAAGGTAATTTCAACTCAAAGCAAGCTCAGACTCCTGGATGCTTTAAAATGAAAACAGAACTCATTTTTAATCCTTTTTGCTGAACAAAGAAGGAATGCAAGTAGATAAGCAGGACGTGATATTAATAAATAAAAACAATTGAATTATCTCTCTGAACCAAGGAGGAAAATTGGGCAGAGCCTATCTCTCTATGTTCTTGGTATGGAGGCTTTCTATAAAGGGATCTCGGACTATGGCAAGGGTTCTCAGGCTTTCTGATAACAGGAAATACTAACTGGCAGCGAAGCATTTAGCAGGAGCAAAGGACTCCACAAGGAGTAAGTTAGTTTATCTTGGCAAAACTGAAATCCTAATGATACCATTTGCAACAACAGAACAGCAAGTGCCACTTACCAGTGACTAGTTATTATATTTCCAAGTACTTTATTAAAAGTACTATTTCAAGACTAAGTGAGAGGAAGAACAAGCAAAGCTCTTGACATGCTCACTGAAATTCAGCATGTGGTATCTGCCCTATTGACTTGCGGTTGGTAGGATTCCTTATTGTGCTTATTTCCCAATCTTATTTGCCACGTGTCCCTCAATTAAGGTTCCTTGAAGAGTCCTACCAGTGCTCTTGGGTAACCCCTTCTGAGAGGTATGGAGGCAACATCCACTTCATTGCTAGAGTCAGCATATATCAGCTGTGGTGGGAGACAGGAAAGCCCAGCTTTCTTCTGCAGCGTCCTGCAGTAACCCTGGATGACTCTGGGATGTGCTGGTTGCAGGGTGGGCCTCTCACCTCTCCTTTCCCAAGATAAACCTTATGATTCTCTTCAGTCTTCCTAAATTTTGGAAATGCTGATTGATGTGCTTGCCTAAAAGCATGAGTAGGAATTATCTCTAGCAGCTCATGTGAACAGTCTTATCTGCCAAGGCACCTCAGTTCAGACCTGCTTTAACCCTGCTGTGTCAGTCTTCCTTCGGTGTACCTGCTCAGTGTTGCAAAGCTTAGTGATAATTTGGGGATGCAGAGAAGCAGATCAAATATATTTTCCCCTGTGCTTTGTGCCATGGTCTAAGCATGTGCTTTCAGCAGTGATATGATAGTACCCCCTGAACCACCTTGCCTCATGTGTTATACCAGTCTATAAATCTCAAAATATTTTTTCTTTCATAATAGGAACTTCAAGAGTTCCTATTTTACAGCCATAAATATGCCTGCACACTGTAGGCACCTGTTGGAATACCATCAATTGTGATAGCAGTAGAAAAACATCGAGGGCGTAAGAACATGCTGCTCAGACTTTTTCAGTACTAAATTCACATATGTTGCCTCATCTCTTCTATTTAGAAATCATAAATTCTGTTGCATGAAAGTTCATATTCATGGGCCATTAGCTTTGTTTCTCACTTAGGGTAATTAGTATAGAATCATAGAATCATTTAGGTTGGAAAAGACCTTTAAGATCATCGAGTCCAACTGTAAACCTAACACTCCCTCCCTCCTTCAAACAGCTTGGACAAACAGAGCTTGTATTAAAGCACCTAGCAGTGCTCCACTTTCTTTCCTAAAGTAACAGAATAATTTGAATGTGAATGTAAATACTCAGATTTCATGCACACATTATCAGGTATTTGCTGTCAGAATTCCACAATACGCAGCCTACGGCACTTTGAAGAGGCAGACTCTGTAAGTCACCTTCCCTTTAAAAAGCTGTGCCAGTGTTTTCCCTGATAGTTTGGGCACAACATTTATCCGGTTCACATTGATATAAGAAACAAGATCTCTTGAGTTATTTTTTTGGCTTCTAAATTCAATGATTACGACAGACTTCGTAGTAGTGTCCCTTTGCTACTCTCCTAGTAGGACTGGAAAGGCGCAGGGAAACTTGTTTATATGCTGTTCTGTTTTTCCTGTGCTCAGAATGTCCCACTATTAAAGTGGCCAAGCCAGCACAGGAGAGTACGTTCTTAAGAAAGCAGGAGTTTACATCAAAACCTAAAGTAATACAGCTTGTTTCAGGCAAACTCAGTAAACATTTATATTGTGCCAGTTCTGCAGTCAGGAATCATTTTTAAAATCTGACAATGGCTAAATTAGACAGTTTTCCATTACTGCCTAGAAAAGTAAAAGCGTAATTGCCACTTGCGTCTGGTAAAATGGATTCTGCATTGTGATATTTAACACATACTGAATGAGCAAGCTAAAATCAATAAAAAGTAGACTGAAACTTTTTGCTTTCCCTCCCTTTTCTTATTGTTGCCTAGGAGCACTAGGTAATTGATGCAAGTATTTATTGTAGAGGTTTGGATGACACACTCTTCTTGCATAATGTTTCTCTACAAAATCTGTATATTCCAGTCAGCATTCACAACAAATGTAGTGAATGAAGTGCAGAAGGTTTGCTATATGTAGTAAGTAAGGCAGGCTGTACCTTTTCAGAGGCAGAAGCTGGATGCCACTTTCAGGACTTCTATAGGCCAATATGAAAATATAATTCTGGAATATCAGGACCACAATAACCTCCTCCCAGGGGGGCACATCGTTGTCTTGTGGGCTCAGACAACAGAGGTTTTGGGTAGCTGTTGGGTAATTTGGCTTGTGCATTGTTGGTAAGGGGCTTCCCCCCACCTGAGGTCCCAGACTTGTGGGTGGTAGAAATGGTGGTAAACAAGAGAGAATTGTCCCATGGGCTAGCTCTAACCTGCAGACCATCGGCTGGACACCTCTGTGTAAGCCAGTCACTGGTGTTGGCGTACAAAGAGGGTACTCTTTGAAAATTAATCATCGCTAGTTTTGTTTTTATCAGTCTCTGAAAAGATGTGAAAAGAAGGCAAAGTAAAATCCCCATAAAACCTTCCTTCTCAAACTAACATTTTGGGCAGTTTTCACTCACTGGTGTCATTGATACCACAGCGTTTCTCTTTGCTCAGACATGGAATAGCTATGATGACATTGTGTATATATATTAAAGCTGAAAGAATAATCTGAAGGGAATAATTTATTTGACATATTGATCTGCCCTCTCACCTTTTTATCTGCCTTGTCCATTTAGACAGAAAGGTCTTTGGTCACATCCTGACCCCAGTAAAGTCAATAGTAAAATGCTGATAGACTTCAGCAAAGCCTGGATCTGACCCTGGGGGTTTTCACTTAGCAACTCTATGGAGTCTGGATATTTACAAAGCAAAATGGACCAATTATTTAAACAAGGATACAAGGAATGAACAAATAGTTTTGTGAGCACCAAAGAAGAGATGCTCGGTCTGGGCCCTGGGTCAATTCTGCAGTGTGTAATAAGAGGTGAGTGCATACCTCAGGCTTTCCCTGAAGCTTCTTTTTGATAGACTGTTTTCATGAGGCTATTGGGAAGATAATAACAGTCTCTGATAACTTCAGAGACCTTTGCCCCTTTGTCAAATCTGGTTTTAGTTAAGCAATAGGAATGAAAATTACTGAATGGGAGGGAAGGGAGGAGACGCAGACACAGAGAGTGATTGCATAAGCCATGTATTCTAGGAAGACAGTTTAAAACTAATCTTTTCAGAAGAATTTTAATTGGTTGCCCTTTATTTCTGTTTTATTTTAGAGCTTATTAGCATTAGTCTCAAAAGGGAATTTTAATAGATCCTTCATTTTCACTAGATGCCGTTTTCTAAAGTGTGCCATCATGAAATCTAATAAGCATATGTGTTTCTTCGCTCTTAGGGTTCTTTTAAAATATATTAGTGTGGAAGTTTGTCATAGACTATCAGAAACCGAAGAGAAGGAGTGAGGGAGAAAAGTGCCTCCCCCCAATTCCCGTTGCTTGTCCTCTGCATGCACCAAATGATAAAACAGAGAGATCATAACTTTACATAGATATCCATATGGCTAAGCATGGATCAAAGGGGCTTGCTAGGTGTGCAGAAAGATATGGCCTTTTTAGATTTTAGGAGAAAAATATTTTGGAGAACTACAACTCAAGTAAATGAAGGGTATAGTCAATGCCTTTCCAAAGAATCCTAAAATAAAGCAGGAAAAAGAAGGAACAAATTAAAGGTTCTTTGAAAAAGAACAGCCATAACACACATGGATAATGATGACTCATAATGAATTGCTTGAAGATCTCAGGTTTAAAGACCTGTAGAAACGGAGAGAGCAACTAACAGAAGAAAACCAACTTTATCTGTTATCCAAGTTGCACCCATTTTGTCCAAGAATAACTAAACTGTTAAGCTTCTTTTAAATCTGTAATCTGTCTTCAACAAAAACACAAGTTTGCAAAATTTGAACACTGATTACTTGTGTAGGTTTTGAGCACCCTCAATTCCTGATAATGTCAGTAAGTGTATTCAGCAGGATGGGGTACCGGGAAATCAGAAAAAAGCTGCCAGGCATATTGGAATGTCCAGGAATTTTCTGTTGATACTGATATTTATAATTTTCTGAAATGTATTATGCTTCCTGGGTATGAGTTTGTATTTTACACCTTGACAGCAAAAAACGTGGATGTAATTTCAAACTGTTATATACAGTGACATGGTATTGAAGAGCTCTGAGGTATTGATCAGAACATGCAGGAGAATAAATGACAGACTCAGGCATGGGTTTAAGTGATGGACTTTAGCTTTATGGCTTTAACAAAGCAGCCAGGCAATAAATGTCTAAATCACACTTACATAGTTGGCAGTTAGAAGTCAGTGCATGGTTACAAGAGTCAGCCATAAAATCAGTGATTTGTGGTGGAACTCCCTCTTCAGCCTGTACAAGGACATAGCCTTTATCCCATGTGAGCTGGTGCAGAGGTTATCAAGAGAGGATTCTCCTAAAGTCTCACCTTTCTCTGCTGCTAAATAGGTCTGGATTCAATCAGCCTAGCTGTAGATATGTAGATGTCCAAGTTGGAGGAAAATATAAGAAATTAAAGATGGAATGGAAATACCCTCAAGAGCTTCCTGTTGTTGACTGACTATAGAGGAGTTTGGAGCAACTGGTAGCCTAAGCTAGGCACTTCAATTAAATGTCTAAAATTAGACTGCATGAATCTACCTATGGTCCACCAGCTAAGTCTATCTCGTTTAGCCCTGAGGAAAGAATGAGAGATTCTAGACAAATTTGGTTTACCATTCTGAATATGGAAATTTCATATCTTGCTGTTCTTATATTATAGGGAGGGGAAAAAGAAATGAAAGTCGGAGAGTGACAGAAATACCTTTTAGATCCCCAAAGATCCTCAAAGTGCCTTCTACTGCTAAGGATTGAAAGAGTGTCTAAGGGTAAAGACTAGAATTTTGCTTTCCTCAGACCTAATCTGCTCCAGCCAATGAGCCAACCTGATTTTTGGTGAAGGATTGAAACAGAAGTGTCTAGCCCATGTCACATTCTCTGCTACAGTCATTCCCCCCTCCCATTGATGAGGATAGGAGCACTGAGGATAGGAGGCAAGTGACTAGAGATAGGTGTATCATAATTGTAAGCAAGTGGAAGGGTGTATGAAGACTCTTTGCCAATCTGCTTCCATATATCATAAATTTGTGCTGTATAGCCTCATAAATTCCTTCCATTATGCATCATTGTGGAACCCTTCCCATGTTTTTAAATCCAAGGGGAAATTACTGACAGAAGGCCATTCCTTGGTGGCTTCAGAAGCAATTAATCCATGGTGTGCTCTCTGCTGCATTAGAGGCAGTCTGCCCGGGTCTTCCAGTTCAGTGTAATTCAGCTTGGCCAGCTGCAGATCCAGAGTGCCTGCATATTCAGAAATGAATTTTTCTCTTGGTATTTAGAGCAATCCCAAGGGATGTGCTTGGCTTGTACCCTGACCCACTGGTACGACATGCTTAGATCCTGGTGGAATCTGACTCCCAGCACCCACGAATTCAAACTCAAGGCCTTTCAGGGGCCAAACATCTCAGCTGCCTCTGAAGCAGTCCTACAAGAAATGCAGGAGAGGCAGCTCAGATAGCTAATGTTGTCATGCCCTTGTCAAACTGATTCCAACCTTATGTGTGATTAGCCATCCTTGCATCCAGGACCACGTACCTAAAAAGGCCTTGTCAGCTTTCAGAGGACAAACGTGTCTGTGGCTATATTCCTTCAGCGTGACCCCGACCCTCTTTCTCTGCTGGTTCGTTTGTGAGCACATTAATTTCAGTGACATGGCTTCTTGCATAAATTGCCCATTCAGTCATTCCAATGCATGCCTGGAGCTGCTCCTCTGCTGCCTGAAGAATGAGCTTGCTAATCCTGGAAGCCAGCAAAAAGGCTTCAGCAAACGCTGCTTTAATCAGTTGACTCCCATTCCTACAAAGGTGATTTCTGAGTAAATATCCTATAACCTGAAAGCAATATTGGTTTGGAATATGCATTGCCTTTCTTGTCTTGACGCCAACAGCAGCTTTAGTAAGAATACCTCTTTTTACTATATTGCAAGACTGTGTCAGATCAGATCTCCCTGATCCG
The DNA here is from genome assembly GCF_035582795.1 of Mycteria americana. Classification (NCBI taxonomy): domain Eukaryota; kingdom Metazoa; phylum Chordata; class Aves; order Ciconiiformes; family Ciconiidae; genus Mycteria; species Mycteria americana. The sequence goes on along the minus strand of NC_134366.1, from coordinate 25,401,124 downwards.
ATCACAGCTCAAGATCACGGATGAAGTAGATTCAGTGTGAACTACTTATTGCTCTTTGTTGTCTCAAGCTTATAGATGAACCAAACATGCTGGAATAAGACTTGTAGTCTCCTACATTTGACAAATTCCACCAAATGTTTTTGGAAACCTTAATTATCCGGGGTTTTCTGCAGTCCTAAAGTTTAAGACTGGCCACACAACTGATAAAGCTCACATACTAGGTGAATGTTACAGAGCTCCCCAAATTTGTCCTTCCTACAAAACATAATTGTTGTCCTGGATGTCAAGAGTGACAGATTGTGGAAAAACCTCCTTATGCTAGCTGTTATTTTTGCAGGTACTCATTCGACGACATCTACCATCATCTAAAGCTGGAAGCTGGGCTGCTGACCAGTACTAGAGTTTAGGGTTGCCTTTGGACCTCTGCATTTATTGGTCACATTTTCAAACCTGAGTTCAGGAGTTTTGGATGGTGCTCTGACTTTCAGATTAGAAGACTGTTAGTATTCAAGTAGAGGGTTTATAGCTAACATTACTTGAAGTCTGTTGAAAAGATAATTCTTCAGTTACCCTATAAATGTCTCTCTCAGAGGTGATTTTTTTTGAATTAACTGTTTTTCTATAATATTATTGAAAAAAACCAGAACTGAATTTTCTGTGAGATTTCAGAAGCATTATCTTTTTCTCCCAAGTAGATTTGGTTTCTTCATTTTCAGTTTGTTCCCATTATTTCTGGGCATCAAGATGAGGTTAGAAACATAAAACCTAGGAAAATTATTATGCAACCATATTCCCAGGACAACCTGATACACAAAATAATAAATCTTTCAAAATCAGAGAAGGTCCCAATGCAAAGTCTAAATGTGGATCTCTTTGCTAAGGGTAGCTGTCTAGGGCAGTTATGTGTACACCATAATTCCAGCTCCACTCTTCTTTCATTGCCTGAGTTACAGCCTAAATTGCTAGGAAAAGTTTAGATATGATCAGGATAATCAGATTTGTAGAGCCTTATTTGGACTGAAACTTTAAGCTTTTAAACATTTTTCCATGGTAGCTCTAAATCTTGTGGTTGGTAACTGTGTAACGTACTGGATGCCAGTAATGTCAAATATTTCACACTAAGTTCTGATGGTGTTCCAGAATAGGGGCAGTAGTACCTTTGCAATTTAGGCATGAAAGACAGGAAATGTTAAAGTAAATGACTGAAATAAAAACTCTGTACAAATGTGTTTGTCTAATGAAATAACCCAAAGTATGTCTTGCACAAGTAAAGAAAAAATGATAAAATCTCCTCATCCAATTAAAAGTAAAACAGTTTTTTTTCCTAAAGGAATTACAGAGAAACAATTCAGAGAACAGGTACTCACTCCACAGTATCTTACCTTCCAACACAATCAGTGGACTAGTCCTGGCAGTTTTCCGTATCACGATTCAAACTGCAGGAAATATGATATAAAGTAGTTGACAAAGTTTTGCTTTTCTGTTCACAGAGATTTATCAACAATAAGAGTAAACCTATTCAAAATCACTCAGAATTATTTATGAATTAGAAATATCTGTCTCATGCTTACAAAGCACTGGTTGCATAAATTGAAATTGTGTGGTCCTTCCTGGTGGTGGGCTATGTGCCATATTTCAGTTTCTCATCATGATAGCTGTAGTACATCAAGTGATAGGATGGATTTGTATATGTAACTATGTAAATTCAGAGCTTGGATTATGCACTTTTTTTCAGAACAACCTCTCTGAGCTTCATCATGAAGATTTCTGTTAAACAGCTTAGGTGGCCAGCATTTGTGGCAAAGCAGCTGAGTGGGAATGGTGTATACCCCTGCACTCTCCTTGCTTTCCAAACCCAAGGGTTGCTGTGTTCTCAATGCGTTTAGGAAAGTTACTGAAAATATAGTTTTGTACTTGTGAGATGAGTTGAAATAAAAGTCTCCAAAAAACTCCACAATATTTTAAAAGGCAATTTTAGTCCTAATGGAGCCAATCAATAGATGTACCAGTCTCACTAGATTTGCTTCAATTCCCATTTGACTCAATGGAGAGAATCCCATTGGCTTTAAGTAGGAATTAGATTAGCAGGATTTATGAAGCAATTGTGTTCGGTCTGTGTTAGGAATAGGAAACTCTTGAAATTATCCCCTTTTTGAGGAAATCAAATCTCTGTACCTTGGCTTCAGATTGCATATTGAGAAAGAGGCAGAAAAAGCCAAATTTCCACTTAACTCCGCGTATATTGCAATGTGTGGAGAGACAGGAAAATGCCTTCCTCAATAGGAGGCTGATAAAATCAATAGTCCCATCCTTAACTTTAGAAAGTAGTAAGTTGAAATATTTGGGGAGCAGGAATTAAACATGCCCAGTGCTTTCGAATTATGGGTATTTTAACCTTTTTTCTTACAGTCTTTATTCATATATGCATCAGGCCTTGAAGCCAAATTCAGTAGAAAGTAGCTTGTGGTCCTGAGACAAGTAGCTCTGGCTGGTTTCATTTTAAAAGAAAGAAGAAGCAAAAATGTGTGTACAGACAGGCTTTGCAAAATGTATCTTTCCATGGGAAAAAATCATGTACTGTAATAACTGCAGCAAGAACAGCACATTTTCTTTTCACCTGTTCCACAAAGCCTATGTGTGAGCTTCTTTCCTCTCTTGCCTCTAACACAACCTTCTAATTTAGCCAACCTTTCATTTATGAATGTGGTCTGAGCACAAAGTTCAGCCTATTTCCAAGCTCCTTGAGGGCTCAGAGGCAATCAAATCCATCTTTAAATGAAAATGATGAACATAAGTCCAATAAGTCCTATATTTTTTTTTTCTAATGACATCAACTTCTCTTTTGCCTGGCTTACCTAGAAGCCTGCATGCTCCTTGTCTGTGAAAGAGCTCATACTTCATTCAGCAACCTCAGAGAGTTTGATTTAGGATGTGGATTTTACTGCTGCCTATTTTTATAGCAGAGTTTTATATATATGTGTCTCTACAGTTCAGTGAGGTTAGAGGTGTGTCATCCTGTAGAAGCATCAGTGCTTTCTATTCTCTCTAGTTTCACCAGAAAGGCCTTACTACTTGTGTTGAAATTTTCCCATTATTTAAAGGACATTTGATGCTTTAATAAATGCATCTGTATTTCACAAACACCTTGGCATCTGACCTGTCATTATACAGGTGTAATGCAACATGGAGAGAACATAGGAGGCTGTAGTCCCTTTCCCCAAATTACCCAGGGAACTAGAGAGCAGCTGCACAGTATTGTTGCCTATCTTTTACATCTCGGCTGGATCCATCTTTGTTACCAGGTCTCCTATTGAGAAGTCACAATTCTTGCAGCGAATGATAAAATAGGAACTGGTTCCTTTTACAGTAAGACTTTAAAAAGTCTCTAGTATTATACTCAGCCGTACGCAAATGAGCTCACCTGGAGATTACAGTGCTAGTAAGGAGAGAGAATGTGGACAGCATTGTAGGTCTTTTTGGGCTTTGAAAATTGTGACTTGACTGTAATATTATGCAGTCCTTAAAATGCATTAAAAATGAATAGTCTAAGGGCAGTCAGTTGCATACTCAGAAAGATTCAGTATCTTCAAAATTATAGTCTTAGGCATGTTTATCCAAACTAGTGATCAGATGGGATAACTGGATGAAAATTCCTTAAGTGCTTTATAATGGCTGTGGCTTGCAGAGTAAATCATATACATTTTACAGTTAAAAATAAATGGAATTTATGTTGCTACAGAAACTACTGCTGCTGTAGTTTTGGGAGAGGTGTGTCCCCCATTATCATGCTTAAATCCAGACATCAATAACAACCTATAAAATACAGAAATGCCCCAATGTAATTCTGAGTATTTTGAAGCTGCTGCATTTGATAGCTAATTTAAATGTTGTAACCCTTAATTATTTTATTTGTATTATATTTTTTTACAAAATACATAAAGCAATAGTTAAGTCTGATAGTGATGCAGCTGGAAAATTGTGAAGATTAGAACCTTGACCCTGGAATTTTCTTGTGGATGTGCAGCAGGATATAGTGTTGTGATGCCCAGTTGCATGCTGTCATTTTGGAACGTGTAGCTGCAGATGAGGTACCTCTGCTTCCTGCAAGGCGTCGGGAGAATTAAGACAGTCTCAGAATCGTGACATAAAACAGAGGGTGTGACTGGGCAGCTATAGGAGTAGGTTTGAAATCCTCTTGGGGACCCAGTCGCATGAGTGTGGAGTGGTTGTATGGAGTCAAATGAAGATTCATGCCTGGAACTATTTTCTGAACCTGCCTCTTCAAAAAGGAGAAGAAGAGGCCTCGCTTTTGTTTGGGAAATTGGCAGCTGGAGAAGCTTTGTTTTTGAAATAAAGCCTTTATTTCCAGACTCCATTGCCAGGACTGTTTATGCATTATATCTTATGACTGTTTAGGCACAATGCGTAGGGAAGGCTAGGCACAGGAAGCAGAACCAGATATCTCTTTCTTATAAACCAAGGGTCTAGTCTCCTGGGCTAGGTGATTTCCTACACTTTCTTTCTTTCATGCAATGACCCTTGTCTTTCCTTCCACAGCATGGCTCTGTGCCGCGGGGAAGGGTAGGAAGTGCATTTCTGCTGCCTTACTGATTCAGCTCTGTTTAAACAGGAGGGTACGAACCTTTAGCTGAAGGAAGATCAAATCTGTCATATTCTAAAGAAGTCCCATAAACCACTGAACTGCTCAAGCATCCGTCTCTGCATTTCTTAAGAAGCTCTGTTTTGCTTGCAGTATTAAGTATCATCGTCAGCTCTTAAGCCTGCTCTGAGAAAACCTACTGAATAGCATTTAGAAATCTAGCTCATAGAAGCGATAACCTTGAGGATCCTTCTCGGGCTCTGATATCACAGAATCACAGAAAGGTTGAGGTTGTAAGGGACCTTTTGTCCAACCCTCCTGCTCAAGCAAGGTCACCAAGAGCAGGCTGCTCAGGCACTGTCTGTGACATGAGCAGCGGTTTATTAAGGTGATAACAGTTCTTTCTTCATGTAGAAACAGGACTTTTAAAATTTCACTGGAAAAAATATCAATTGTATGAGGAGCCATTCAGGGCTTTTGAGGATTAAATTTTTAGCCTTAGATCTGTACTCAGGCACTGTCTGGACATAGCCTCACTTTTGGTGGATTGCTCTAGTGCATGTAATCTTTCAGATCGCATATAATGGGTATCCAGAAGGTTAATGTCTACAGACCCCAAGGGGTATTCTGTGGGCTGAAAACAATTCAGCTTAATAGGGAGGGGGCCCTACTGGTATTAGTTCATCAGATGTCACAAGCCGTTGCAGCCTGTAGGGAAGGATTTAGTCCCTTGAATCAGGTATACAGACATTCTGCTATGGAAGACTACACTGGTGAGGACTGAAACAACTAATGAAGATGCTCTTTTGGAATATTCCTACATTAAATGTCTGCCAGGGGAAAGGGGAGATGTGACTTGTTGTGGATGTTACCCTGAAGCACAGTGGAGGATTTAGTGGATGCTTTTCTTTCACCCTGGGAAAAGTCCAACTCTGCTCATTTATTGTTTCCTGCTGTACAGATTCCTATAATCTTAGTTCTTTGGATGCTAGCCCACTCAGCACTTCTTTTGCTTTAAAGATGGCCTGTCTGGTGTTTATTTTGCCTTTTGACAGCACAAGTTTAAAATTTAGAAAAGATTGGATAGCAGGAGTAGCAAATACAGTGATTACATAAAGTGCAAAAGCTGAAGTTCCCTGCACCTTGTAATTTGGCCATTTCCAAGGTAGTTAGATAAGAATCCCTGTAATGCAGTGCTGGACTTTTGAGTACAATATTATTTTTGTTGGCTGTGGTTTCACCCTATGGCACTAGTGGCAATCATTTTAGCATACTCATTTCCTGAACACGTACTCCCTGTGATGCAGTCAATAGGAGAAGCAGGTTAGTGAAACAGCTGCTAATTTTCCACCATGAATAAATACTCCATCCTACTTGGTAGACTTTTTTCCCCTGCAAGTTCAATAAATATTTATGTCGGCCCTGCTGTCAAGTAGCACTCTCAGTAACAGACAGTTGCTAAATTAAGATACTTTCCTTGGCAGTAATGGAGAGCTAATAATGCAATTGCCATATGCAAGCCTTGGAGACGATTTGCCTTATAATTATCATAAGAGGTTGAACTGCAACTCTAAGAATAATAAAACACAGAGGCAGACTGTGGTACCACCAGATGAATCGAGGTAGCACTGAGACAATATAAAGAAATCAGGTTCCCTTCCTCAGTAGTGCTGTTTCACAGGGGCAGCTGCAAGTGAACTTCAAGCAAAAGCAGCAGAGAGGTTGGGAGATGGTGCTGCAGACTATGACCTGCTCACAGAGGTATTCCTCCAGCAATGTGTCCCAGCAGAGCTGTGCAGCTGTAGTCATGCTTACCCCTCATAAGGTCCCAGCACAGACAGATGTGTGCTAGTAGACAGAAAGCGCAAGGAAACTGCTACACATTCAGCCAGACCTGTTTTTTCCCTTCCATTCATCCCTCAACTTCTCTCAGGCTTTACTGTTGTATCCTCAGTAAAATGGGCAGATGGAGAATTAATGCTCCTTTTTGCAGCTACAGTTCAGGAAAGAGGTCTTGGAATCATCATTGACAGATCTCTGAAATCATTGTCTCTATGTGCAGCAGTGGCTAAAAAAGCCAATAAAATATTGGACATCAGCAGAAAGGGTATTGAGAACAAGACAGACATCAACATTTTGCCATGGTATAAAACCTTAGTGCACTCCTGTCTTCAGTGCTGTGTGCAGTTTTAGTCTCTGCATCTCAAGAAAGACATGGTGGAGTTAGAGAAGCTACAGAGAAGGGCAAATAAAATTATCAAGGTGGTGGGGCAATGCTTTATGCAGAGAGGCTGAACAGACTGGGAGTTTCTGTGAAGGGAATGAATATAGGGAATACAGAACCATTATTCACCAAATCCCACATGACCAGAATTAGGCTGGACACAATGAAACTAGTAGATCAGTTTAAAACAAATAAAGAAAGTACTTCTCCACACACTCGCTTGTGTACTTTGTGAACTTCACAGAATGATATCTCACCAAATTGCTGAGGTTGGAAGGGGCCTCTGGAGATCATCTAGTCCAACCCCTCAGCTCAGAGCAGGGGCAACTAGACCTGGATGCTCAGGGCTGTGTCCATTTGGGTTGAATAACTCCATGGACCGAGACTCCGCAAACTCTTTGGGCAACGCGTGCCAGTGCTTGATCTAGCCTCATACTAAAAATGTTTTTTCTTATGCTTAAACGGAATTTCCCGTGTTTCAGTTTGTGCCCATTGCCTCTTGTCCTGTCACTGGTTACCACTGAGAAGAGCCTGACTCCATCTTCTTTGCTTACCACCATCAGGTATTTATACAGATGGCTAAGATCCCCCCTGAGCCTTCTTTTCAACAGGGTGAATAGGCCCAGCTCTCTCAGCCTCTCCTTGTATGAGAAATGCTCCAGTCTCTTAATCATCTTCGTGGCCCTTTTCTGGACTTGTTCCAATATGTCCATGTCTCTCTTGCACTGGGGAGCCCAGAACTGGACAGAGTAATCCAGATGTGTCTCACCAGTGCTGAGCAGAGGGGAAGTACCACCACCCTCAACCTGCTGGCAATGTCATTCTTAATGCAGCCCAGGAGGCTGTTGCTGCAAGGACACATTGCTGGCTTGTGTTCAACTTGGTGCCACTAGGATCCCCAGGTCTTTTTCTGCCAAGCTGTTTTCCAGCTGGGTGGCCCCCAGCATATCCTGGTGCATGGAGATATTTGTCCCCAGGCACAGGACTTTGCATTTCCTGCCTGTCAGGGTGCCTTGAAATGGCAGCACAACCATCTGGTGTATCAACCACTCCTCCCAGCTTTATCATATGCAAAATTGTTGAGAGTGCACTTTTATCCACTATCCAGGTCACTAATGAAGATATTAAACAGTATTGGCCGTAGTATCGATCCCTGGGGTACATAGCTGGTATCTGGCCTCCAACTGGACATTGTGCAGTTTGCAGGAGACTGTGGAGGTAGGCAAGTATCAGCAGATCCCTAAGGTTCCTATCAAAAAGGAATTAGGCAAATTCATGGACAACAGGTCCCTAAGCAGATACTAAAAGAACACATCAGGGATGTGCCCTCTGACATCCCTAGTCCAGCAACTACGCATGCTGGGAAGAGGATTGGACTGCAGAGGCTGGCCAGCCTTTGGGGGGAACTCTGACAGCATGAGAGGGAATACTGGTCTGGACAGGTCATTAGTCTGGCCCAATATGATATTTCTCTTTCTTTTCCTGCTATCATTCCAGGCCAAGGTCTGTATGATAACAGTTCAGAAAGAGCAAGCCCATTGTTGCATTAACTGTGGAACCGACTGCTTTCTTCTCTTTCTCTCTACAACCATCTCTCTTCAGCTTCACTGATTTCAGCTTTCATTGATTTCTTGACATCTGTCTGGCACCAGTAGCCCAGCTGTATGTAACCTTCTGGACCAAGTAAGCTCTCTTCTCACACAGCTGATGAATTGAGAGATCCTGGCATACTCACTGGCCTCTCTATACTCCAGGTGTACAGAGAGGTGGCTAAGGCTTTCTCCTAGAACAAGCTATCCCAGAATTTTCCTGGATTCTTGGTGAGGAGCATAGTACTGGAAAAGTATGTCTTACCTATTCTGTGAAAATTTTGAACAGGGAGGCTGTGCATGAAGGTAGTGGAACATGACAGTGTTGGCAATGGTCATACCAAGTGGTGGTGTGGATAGTACATGGTCAGATGTTGGCGTGGCACATAGAAGAACAGCCACCCCTATATGAGGGCATCCTAGAGGGTCCCAGAAAAGTCACTTTAAAGTCTATCAACTGGGGTACTCATCAGATAACCCAGAAGGTGCTGCATGCCCTAGGCAGAGTAGCCAGTCAAGCAATTTGGCCTTGAAAGCTCTGAAATAAATGCACAGATACTACCAGTAAGAACTTTGTTGCCTTAATTGGGCTAGGGATTAGTCATCTTGGAAAGGAAAAGCTACACAGTTAAAAAATTAGTGATATACACACACACGCATATATACACACACACATGCACCTGCTCTCAGTCACACAGGCACACGTACGTATGTGCATACACATCAGCGCCTCCTAAGAAATAACAAATGGTTTGCTGCATTTCCAAGGCTGGAAGCGTGAAGCTCGGACCATGCTAGAGGTGGTTCCATTGGTTGCTCTTAAAAAGTCAGCACTTAACAGATAAATGTGGCAGATGAAAGACCACTTTCCCTTACTCCCACACACATGCTTGAAAGAGGAGATAATTCATTATATACTGCAAAATGTTGATTTTTAAATGTTACATACTGTGGATAAAAATGAGTGATTATTTATTACTTCTGTATTGCTGTGGGTGCTTACCTCTTGATTCTTTTAAGCTCTTTCTACTCAAGAAGAAATCCTGTCCAGTTATTTATACTGCCAGGCTAATCCCCAGAATAAGTCATTGTATTTTTGAAAAGGTGTTTTTTGCCCCTTGAAGGAGCAAAATCCTCTCTTAGATGTATGATTTGTATAGAAATATTGTTTCCTTTTGAGGAAACTGGGCATTTGAACCCTCTGAATAAATTTTCTTTAGATGCAAGTTCCCTGGACTTAACAGGGAGGCTGAGTCCTGTTAGTCCCCCTGACCACTGGGGATATAATGGCTTTTTAAAGTGAAAATGATTGAACAAGTTGTGCATTAGCACTATTGCAAGCTGCTGTGAACGCTGTACAGTGTTCAATACAGTACATTGAATCCTGCTGAAAACTATGTGTTCCAAGGCATGCTTTGTTGTGGTGTTACAGAAACAGCAGAGGTACAAGGGCATTAGGAGCCAAAATCCAGTGGGCCTTTGAAAAGATTATTCACAATAAGCAATACTTTCACAACAACCTGTGTAGGGTTACTGTACAAGATATAACGTATTCCTGAGGGCTGTGAAAGGATCACTCACCGTCTGGTGCTACTCCCTTGTGGACGGACAGGACAACGCAGACATCCAGCAAGACTCGGCCAGGGCACGTTGCCGCCTTTAATTGCTCGACACCCTCCCTTCCCACGGCTGGCAGAGCCTGCAGGATTGCAGGGCACTGCAAATGAGGCCCCAGCAAAACCTGCCCCACCCCATGCAGCTTCTCAGTACTCACTGGCTGTGCTGTACTTCAGTTGTTGTCTCCTTTTGTCGTACCGAGGTCTGCAGCTTCTTTCTATAGCCTTCTAGTGTCATTCCACTCATATGGAAACTAGGACTCCAATACCTCCCAGGAGCAGATGTGATCAGTGCTGTTTTGCCTTCCTGATGAGTTCAGTGGGAGCAGAAGCTCTTGCTTTTGTACACGGGGCAAGGATTCAACTTGTCCTAGTCTAAGATAGCTGCTCCACAGCCGGGCTGGTTGCAGAGTTCACAGGGGTTCAGCCAACCCAAATGGCACCTTTCCCAAAAAAAGAAAAAAATGTGGTGGTGTGGTATAGCCCAAGCTGTGCTTTTCTTTGTCCTTGAAAAGGAGAAAACAGCTTCTTAATCTATTGCAGTCTTCTCCCTAGAACACATTGCTGAGGTAACTTGAAGGGCTATATTCTAGAAATTATTCCCTTTCAGTTCATAGTCTCAAAGGTGGTATGTGAAATAGTTTGTGCTGTATTGAAATAGATAGAAACAAGTTGTTCCCTCTTCTGTGTTTATTATGGATCCACTATTTATTTAAGAATATGTTGAGGGACTCTTGCTGTATAACCAATGGTTACATAGGGGTATGAAGTAGAATGTGATTCCCCATTCACAAAGAGAAATTTCTGCTCTCCTAGCTATTTTTATTTCATTTCTAATCTGTGCTAAGGCATCTGTGAATATGATATCTCAGCCCAGACAGAAGAATTCTTAATCTGAAGAGAATGGAAATTACCAAATATTCAAGTTTAGCATCCATTTATTAAACTAAATAATTTGGGGGGTGGGGGTGTGGAGGGGTGGGGTGGGGGTGTGGAGGGGTGGGGTGGGGGATATGGTTCATTTTGTAGCTCTGAATTTCTATTTCAAGTGAAAGGAAAACATTTAACCAAATGTCTCATTAATGAGAGCCTAAAGAACAGCCTGAACTTCTAAACATTTCTTATTTGCAGCAGAGAGTATAAAGATTTCGGTTAAGCTTTTCATATCCAGAATGACATTCCTCCCACATGTCCTCCTACCAGCACCCTAAATTTACAGGCAACTTCAAATACCTTTAAATATGAATGTTGAAGGACCTTTTTACAGACTACATCCTCTTTGCAAGTTGCAGGCAAATCTGTCAGAATTTTGTCTTCTGCCAACAATGAGGATAAAATATATATACCTATCACTCAAAAATTCAAAAGCTGCACTTCCCAGGCTTTCATTCACGATATACACATTCAAGAATAACAAGCTGCATGTATACGTCTAGTAAATGCCCCACAGAACTATTAGCCAGAGAGCAAAACTGCATTGACCTAGCTGTTATCAGACTTGGAGAATCTGATCCATCAAATGCATTCCAGCTAAGATTAAAAAAAAAACCCAAAGAATTCCAAAGCCACATGTTCTTTTAGACACAGAGCAGCTTTCTTCCTGCATTTTTATATTTTAATCAGCTTCATGCAGTATGTTCAATCCTCCATGAAGGCAATTCAATTCCCAGAGCCAACAGCTTTATCATATTTTTTTTCGCTGACTTAAAAAAGAAATCACTTCCAAGTGGTGGCAGAAAGGGATTGAAAAACCAGAACTTATTTGCTTAAGGTGTCCCACCATACACGAGACCTTCCAATTATTTTAAAAGCAGCATAGGGAGCTATAACTGGGATAGTCTGTTGAGGCAACTTCCCAATACAGAAGATAAGTAATTTATGAGACTGCTTGTTTCTGCTAGCTAATGGCTATACACTATGACAGTTTAAATCCATTACTTGGGTTTCCAAAACTCACAGCCAAATGTCTCTCAGTTACAAAGGTGTGAATCCTTGATTTTAGAAGATAATTCCAAATATACCATAATGTAATAACCTTAGTTACTGAGCATCTGTATCCTCCATGTTATTATGTCCAAGTCTGTAGAAACTAAAATCCAGATACATACTATCCACCCCATAGAGGGGTGCTAGGTGCCAGATGCCCCCTTCCCTAGTGGACAAGCACCCCTGCCCCAGTCTGGCCCCATAACTCCTCCTTCTATTTTCTGACCCAATGTTCCAGATACCATCTTATCACCTGGCTTAACATAGCACTATTTCATGAGTGAGGGAAGAAGTGTATTGGCATGATGGTCACACGCCAGGTGACAATGTGGCAGTTTGTCCAAGGAATAATTAACTCCCCAATTTATTCTGCCATAGAACATTTGTGATGTATGGCACTAAAAGGAAGTGAAACAATGAGAATTTCAGAGCAGCACAGCTAAAGGTACTAAACAGCAAGAAAGAGAAAGTAGACGAGGTATGGCACCACATGAAAGCTCATGCAACAGCAGTGTTTGAGTAAGCTACTGTATAGCTTAGTAGCACAATTTCCAGTTAGTCTTTACTATCTTTACCCACAAGGTTGATTGCTGGTGGTTTCTACCAGTCATTACAGTCTCTGAACATATTATCCTGTATTGGAGTGGTTTTGTATGAGAAAGAAACCTCCCTAATCTCTGAATTGGTCCCTAGATCACACAGAATCACAGAAGGGTTGAGGCTGGAAGTTATCTCTAGAGGTCATTTGGTCCAATCCTCCTGCTCAAGTAGGGCCACCTAGAGACAGTGGCCCAGGACCATGTCCAGATGGCTTTTGAATATGTCCAAGAACGGAGAATCTACAGCCTCTCTGGGAAACCTGTGCCAGTGCTTGGTCACCCTCACAGTAAAAAAGTATTTCCTGATGTTCAGAGGGAACCTTCTATGTTTCTGTTTGTGTCTTTTGCCCCTGCTTCTGTCACTGGGCACCACTGAAAAGAGCCTGACTCCGTCTTCTTTGCACCCTCCCTTCAAGTGTTTATATACATTGATAAGATCCCCCCCTGAGCCTTCTCTTCTCCAGGCTGAACAGTTCCAGCTCTCTCAGCCTTTCCTCATGGGAGAGATGCTCCATTTCCTTAATCATCTTTGTGTCCCTTTGCTGGAATCTCTCCAGTATGTCCATGGTCTCTCTTGTACTGGGGAGCCCAGAACTGGACACACCAGTGCTGAATAGAGGGGAAGGATCACCTCTCTCAAACTACTGGCAACATGCCTCCTAATGAAGCCCAGGATACCATTCACCTTCTTTGCTGCAAGGACACATTGCTGGCTCATGTTCAACTTGGTATCCACCAGGACTCCCAGGTCCTTTTCTGCCAAGCTGCTTTCCAGCTGGGTGGCCCCCAGCATATAGTTGTGCATGGGATTGTTCCTCCACAGGTGCAGGACTTTGCACTTTTAGTTGTTGAATTTTACAAAGTTCCTGTTGGCCTATTTCTCAAGCCTGTTGAGGTTTCTCAAGCCTGGAAGGCAGCGCAGCCCTCTGGTGTATCAGCCACTCTGCCCAGTTTTGTGTCATCTGCAAACTTACTGAGGGCACACTCCACCCGATCATCCAGGTCATTAATTGTTTGGTTTTTTCCTGGCTCTTATAGGGCCTCTTCTGTTAATTCTGCATGATGACTAGGCAGTTGGGCAGCAGGTGAAAAAGTTACAAGTAGAGTAGCTATCTATCTTTATGAACGCATACCCAAATTTACTAGTAACCTATTACAGAAAGGTGAAGTCTGTGAGTCAGACTGGCTAGACCAATTCTAGCAAGAATTTTATCCCCGGGTAGAATATACTGCTCTTGTAGTGGAAGGTTGTTGGAACCTCTTGTTTGAGACCCTTTTCTCTCATATAGTCTTACTTCAGGCAGGTCTGTGGCCCTTGAGGTTTCAGCTGTTGTCAACTATGCATTTACTATTCCAATGCAATGACTCATTATATTCCCTATGTTTTTTCAAAATCCTAGCAAACACCAGACTGAAAACAGCTCATATCTGCCCATCAGTTCAGGATAAGATATTACCATTTTGTTTTCCCTTATAAACAAAATATTTCTACTATTTTGTTCATAGGACATGTATTAACATGTCTGCCCCAGAAAACACACATGTTTAAGACACAACTAGGACCTAAATCACCCATTAAGATTAATTGGATTAGGCTGCAGTATATCCTATCCAATAGGATGTATTCTCCTTCATGTAACAGACTGGGCATTTCTTAATGGTTAGTGGCTAGTCTGTAGAGGTATATAGATCTCTAGCCTTAGGAGACCCATACTTTTAAAAATGGATTTCGAGATCTAATTTTTACAGAGACAACCTAGTAAAACAATTCTATGTAATCTGATTTTTTGAAATGTCTCTTTTTAAATATTTTTTTATTCCTTTAGTAATATCCATCTGCACAAGATCATATGAGAGTCTTTCTCAGACTACTGTTGTAATCACTGGACAAAAAGAGAAATCCTGGGTCATTAAATCCAATACCCGTTGGCACAGGCAAGAATGTAAAATAATTATTTTTATATATTATGACAGTAGATGTGTTTATTGGCACTATTCTATAAGGAACAAAATATCTTTATGTCTGATGCATTCCACAGATATTGAAGCAAACCCCCCAACTAAGAAAGATCAAAATTAATATTGTTATGGGAGAGCCTCTAAGAGTGAAGCCTGCGGAATGGAGAGCCTGATTACAGTTCTGGAGTAAATGGAGAGTTTTGCTAGAGAAAGTGAGCATTGTAGTTACAGTCAAGATCAGGCTTAGAAACATTTCATGAGACCAAGTATACTCTGCCTAGTATTTTGTAATGTTTGTAATATTACCTGTGCATATATATATATATATATGTATTTAAAATCAGTTCCCTTTGGAGTCGATAGCAATTTAGTCCCATTGAGTCCAAAGGGAAGGTGGGGAGAAATGTTAGGATTTGCCTTGGTAATAAAGACTATTTGAATGATCAAGGCTTGTGACAATACAGAGGTCAAAATTTAAGCAGTAAATTGGGTAGTTGTTATGAAAACCTTTAAAAAAATCCTTTAAGTGGGTGTTATGGGTGCTACCATGTAAGACTATGATTACAGATACAGCTGAAATAGCTTGCATTTTTGAGGTATGATAGGAGCAATTCTACTAGCAATGTATTATTTTGAAAGGAAAAAACTTAGCTAAAAGTACAACTTCAAAGTAGTTTAACTCTTAATTTGTCTTTGTGTCATCTGTTAAATAATTTATCAAAGCTTCCTAATTGAAAATTTCTTATCATAATTGGTTTAAAAGCTTGGTGAAAAATATTCTTCCTTTCTGGATGTCTAAAAGTTCACTGTTACAGAAATAGGCTTCTTATTGGATATCAAATCCACTAAATACTCATTGCTACAACAAAATGACTAAGAATGATATTTTTAGTGCTGGGAAGCTGTCAGGAGGACTCAGTGCTGAGAACGGTCACTGGGGGTGGGATGGCTGAAAAGGGCTGAGCTGATCTAGCAGCTGCCTGCAATGGAGAGTTGTGGTCCTGCTCCTCCCCACCCCATCGCTTCCCCGCTTTGGTCCATCCCCTGCTCAAGCAGGTATTCCTCTTGCTTGCACTCCTGGCATGCACCTGGCCCTCGATGAGCTAATTCATTTCATTAAGCTGGTCCTTGTTTTGCTGAGGTGCTGAGCTGAAACCCACTCACAAGGGAGTCAAAGTAAGTCCAGGGCTGACACAGGGTGGGGGAGCAAGGTGCTGTAGGGGGGAGCGGGGACATGAGAGGGCAGGGAGGGAAGCAGGAGGGGGTAGGAAGGTGTTGCATCTGAGTTCACCCTGGGTCATCCCTGGGGTGCCAGTTACCTTGCTGTGCGACAAGGTTGGAGCAGAGAAGACAGATAGGCACGTGTTGTTCTTTATAATTCTAATTTACTTGATCCAACTGTATAGGAAAAGAAAACACTTTACACACTATTGCTGAAACAGAAAAAATGTGGGGGTGGCAAGTGAAGAAGGTGAAAAGGGACCTGTTCTGGGAGGGCAGAGGTGCAGATCAGGCTTGGCACCCATAATGGGGAGAGCTGGAGTGTGAGTGATTCCTCGCTCTGTTCCTCCATCGTCCCTGAGCGCTGCACCTTCCTGTTCTCCCTTCTCTGTTCTCACCGTGTATGGGAGGTCTCACACATCTTGGATATGGCTACATACTGCGCCTGGCTCTGCCCAGCTCTCAAGGCTGCATTCCCATAGTGACCATCCAGTGACATCTGTGGTTTCTGTCTGCACCTCCAGGTCATCCAGAATTGTCCTGTGCCTCTGTGGTCAAGGCTTCTTTTGTCATCCAGTGCTTGTGCTCTCAAGGGCCCTGGCTACAAATGACAGGGCAATCTCTTTTGGCAACAGCGAGCTGTTGGATCTTCACTGTATTGTACTTGCTAGTCGATGTTTTTTGCTATTGCAAATGAGTGTAACGAGTTTTTTTTTTTTTGGTGAGACCTAACAAAGTAGATCAGTATCTGATCCAATGCACAACTGAAAGAAGTGGGAATCTTTCCTTTGAATTCAGTGGGTTTTGAATCAAGTCCTTATTGACCTTTTTGAATAAATAATATGCTGCTGTATATTTCTAAGTGAACATATGACGAGTCACTGAACAATATTAAGTTAGAAATAAGTAAATATTAAAGTTCAGAGATCTAAAATTATCTTTGGTAGGAGGCTACTATAGTCTGAAAGGATATTTAGGCATCTGATTCCTATAAAATGATCTTTAACCACCAAGACAAAAATTAAGAACCTTGGTATCCTTTTTAGACAATGATTCTTTAAGTAAAGATTATAAAAGATGTGAAAGTGGCTGTGGTTAGCACAGTTGTGGAACAAGATGTAGTAACTGTAGAGCTCCAGGTTTGGTTTCAATGCTCAATTTGGTTTCAGTTGTGGAGTTGGTTCAGAGATGTCCACGAGAAAGTGTATAAAAAAAACGGAATTTGAAGTTAACTGTACGTATAAAAAGAACATATGAAAATTGGGCAGCTACGAGTCATAAGACCTTCAGACCTTCACCTCTGGGACATCACCTTCACCCACTTAACCATCTCTTCTTTTCACTGCAGCGAAAGCTTAAAGTCTGAACATCATCTGCTTTGTCTGACAAAGTGCAGCTTACAATCAAATTATACCTTACATTTAGATCCAGCTCTTCTGAAGTCTACCATCAATGTTATGTAAATGTTCAACTTCCTTCCCTTCACTTCCCTACTCTTTCTCTTCAAGCTGCAAATAAGAATTAATGAAAAATTATTTGGCTTCTTCACCAGGCTTTTATCGCAAGGCTTTCCCTAGAGTGAAATAATGTTTACATATTTTCTTCTTTTTTGTGTTTTTCAAATCTGCTAGAGAACTTGCACAGAAAGACAATTTTTTTAGTAAAAGTACCTGTTGTTCCATGCCTTTGTCACATTGTTTATGAAGAAAACAATCACAGACCTGTAATCATTGCCTAATTACTCTACTTTATCTCTATGACTTGTCAACTAACAATATAAAACACTGTAGATGCAAAGGTAAAATAGAAATTAAGTCTTATATGGCAAATTTTACTTTGTCACCTCTTCTCAACTAGTTGCTCGAAGAACTGTAATATCCCTAAAAGAATGTATCATCTTGAGAAGATAGATGTTATCTTTTCTTCCTTAGGATCTCAATTCATAGCTGAGGACTTTTTCTACAGTGAAAGAAAAGAAGGACATAACTTGTGGAATTTTTTTAATGATCCTAACAAGAAACTCTGAACTCTCTTGGTCTGGTTTTCTAGCTTGATCAAGCAATATCTCCTAAAACCTGTTTCAGGGAGTGCTCGTACTCGGACAGCTTCAGTGTGTTGTTGAATTGTGCCTTGCTGATTCCACCAAAGTTTCTGGGTAACCATCACGTCCTGAAGAGACTAACTTTAGGCTGTCACTGCAAGGGAACGTGTCACTGCCTTTTAAAAGCAGAGCAGGCTGCGGTGCTGTGTGTCAGGGTCGCTGAAGCAGCCTGCCAAAATCAGTGGCATGTGGCAGACAGTTGTATATAACTTTTTACACTGTATGTCAAGCTCAAGTCTCCTTCTTAAAAATCATGAATACTGCATAGTACCAGAGGTGATACTTGGAAAAGAGTGAGTATCCAAAGTGAAGACCATAAGTGAGAGAAGGCAAACTAAAAGAGATATGGAAACAAAAAAACCCAAACCAAAACAACCTTTCAGCTGAAACAATGTAGCAGAGTCCTGGAAAAGAGTAAGGTAAGGATGTGACGTGTAGATGCGGGCAGACAGACTCTGAGAAATCAGATTTAGAAAAGTTAGCATTTCTTCTACTATTGCTGGACCTGGAGCTACAGGTTTATTTAATAGTCTGCATCTAAGCCAGGATGAGTTAGTCAGAGTGAAGAATACTGTATTCTCAAGCAAAGCAAAGCTATTGAAACACACAGCTTCCAAATGAAACCGCAAAAGGAAGGAAAGTCCTTTGGAAGGCTTTTGACTGACATTAACTTAGTGAGTCAGGCATGAAATTGTGATACTTAGGCAGATTTCATTATCAGAGATTTGATTTTGATTGGAATCAAAGATCTAAAACAATAGATCGAACCTGGGAAATCTTCTCAGACCCTGCAGAAATCACTTGGGAGAAAATGAAAATATTAAAAAACACTTAAAAATCCTAGAAAGCAAGAGGCAGCTACAATAGACATTGACTAAGGAAAAATGAAACTGGAAGGTGGAAAGATGTGAGGAAGCTACATATGTCAGAGAAACAGTATATAGCAAACACCAACAAAGCTATAACAGGTGCATGAGATGAGAAGGGTGTATGGATCCAAACATATGTCCGCCACTGGAAAACATTATAACAATTGCAAGGTATATTAGTGTTTTGCAGGAGTATGCAATCAGAACCAGCAAAATTAAAATAGAACAACCAGCAAGCACATTGACAGTGCCTGATATATATTTATCAGGAAGGCAATGCAAATGGGAATGACAAACAATTCTATATAGAGGCAAAGTGCAAAAGTTGATAGAGTAAAATGTACTCCTTCAGTGGATTATTAACTGGGAGCTAATGCTTGGGTAAATGTTATATCTGAAAATATTGTAGAATATTGGGGATAAGAAACATAAATACATAGAACAAGAATGACTACAGCTGGGGGCTCACAGAGTAGACCTAATTTCTGTTCAAGTATTACATGAGCTTGTACTGAAACCTGTGAGAAAAAGTGGCTCTGTTTATTTGCTGTGAACAATGAGCCAATAATGAGTCTAAAAAATGGCAAATACTTGGTTTGCTTAAGAGAGTACCTAACGGTCAGTTGGGCATGAACAAATGTAAAGGAAATGTTGAATAAATCAGGATGTCAGAGGAGGCAGGGAGACAAGTATACATGCTTGCAAGGAGTACATTTAAATGTTGACTTATTCACTTTTTTCTGAGATTGCACATCCTATTTAAAACACAATATGGTGTGTATTAAATTTGTATTTGCTGAACATAAAATCCCATAAATTTTATCTGATGTTGTTCAAAGGATTTGTATAAGATTCTAGATTTCAACATATATCAAGTCCCAAATCTCCTCAACGGAATGTCTGGTAGAAAATGCTAACATCACTGCAAAGACTTCTAAATGCAGGTTAAGAAATCTGAACCAAATCCAGTAGTGTTGGACTTGACAGCAGATTTTTTTACAAAGTGAACCGGTACTGACTGAACGCTCACTGAGCAGAAAGATACAAAAAAGGCTTTCATTCTAGCCAAAAGTGCGTCAGAAAATACAGCTTAGGAGGAAAAAGTAGAAGAGACCAGGATATCCCACATATAGAAGATATATCTCAGTCATGCTATGGATAGAGTGGTTTGTAGATGCAGTTTGTATACATGAGGGCATTGCATGGGCCTAGAAGACTGCAGCTGGCAGGAGGATTGTTCCTTGTTCTTATGTGAGCTCCTGTCTTTTGAGCAATTTGCTTTAGGACAAGAGGGAACAGCTGCAATTTATTCCTTTGGACAGAGGAAAATGAAGGAGGAAGAGAAAGAGTCGAAGCATCTGAAAGTAAATTGGAAGTGAAGGATTTTGCTGAGCCACTAATAGACAGGATTGAAGCTGCAAGTAGATAGAAATTGGGATAGTTTCCAAACACCTAGAGCTCCTGAAAACCCCTCTAAATACATGTAATACAGGTAAAGGTGTTATTCATAAGGATTACGCAGGAACGTAAACTGCCTCATTGCAAAATTTTCTGTTTCGGGGAAAGGGAGGTGCGTGAATACCCCATTGCCTCTCTGAGGTCTGAGCACTCGCACGTGGTGTGAGGCAGGCTGCGCCCAGGGGACGCGGGCTGTCCGCAGGCAGCGGCAGCAGAGGGGAGCCACACACGCCGGACAGCTGCTCATGTCTGCAAAACCCTTTCCAGCTAGCAGCTGAATACGATCACTTTTCTCAGAGACATAAAACGCAACACCCAGGCTTCAAAATATTGTCTGTGTTCTTCAATAAGGCATAACTTTCACTAGCTTCAAAGGAAGTTTCTGTTGACAGTAAAGCAACACTGGAAGTTGTACAAACTGCAGTAAAACTTCACTCTAAATCCACTGCAATTATTATTGCTGCCGTTACTATTAGCGGCACGGTACAAATAAACAAGTATATGTGTTTATGTGCTTGCCTGTATATGTTTATCTATATTTATACATCTTACTTTTTTATCCCCACAAAAGTATGCTAATAAATGTGTAAATACACTTTGAGAAAGAAAATCTCCCCATAGATCCATTTTGCTTTGTGATATAACTTTAACAAGATCTTTTCCAGAACCCTTAAAAACTCTACAAAATCTCTGTGGAAGTGCTGCTTGCAGAGGATGCTGAGGGGTTGTTAACTAGCACTTGCAGAGCCACTAAGCCAATAACTTTGGGGCTTTACGATTTTCCGTGACTGTGCAGCAAAAGGCAAGTTTCAGCAGTTTTTTGTTGCCATAGTCTATCCTACTGGGAAATGTCGTGCAGTGTTTGTATGCACATGTTCGTATGGGCATGGCTTTTTTGTGTGTCCCTGTGGAACAATTGTAGTTCGTGGTCAAAGCTGAGAGGAACGGTCTCAAGTGGAAGACTGAAGCATCAGTAATTGGGTATCTAAATTAGATAGGAGGAAATATTTTTGATGTATTTGATTTACAGCCACAACTGTTATTAAGTGCTTAAAAATGCTCTGCCAGTCAGTCTGATTGTTAAGTGTAGGTATTTGAGTACGGGTATTTGAGGAGTATTTGAGATTATGGATCTGACTGCTCTGAAAGTGTTCTGCCTCAAGTATTGGATTTATTCACTTTTAATGATTACTTTTTGGTTTATTACCCCTCAACAATTCCCTTGACACACTTACTTAATATTCTTTTTGACA
Organism: Mycteria americana; assembly: GCF_035582795.1. Lineage (NCBI taxonomy): Eukaryota > Metazoa > Chordata > Aves > Ciconiiformes > Ciconiidae > Mycteria > Mycteria americana. The sequence continues at coordinate 25,379,649 of NC_134366.1, read as the reverse complement.
TACAGCATGGATCAAATATCAAGGCCTTGAGATATTTTTAAATAACATCCAGTATTGCAATCCTATATCTTCAAATTCAGAAAGAAGATGTAATCCACAATAAATAGTGCTCATGATAGAATGCTTAAAACTGATGTATGTACTTAAAACAATCTATTCAGCATAAATGATATTTCTTTAAATGTTACTAGTTCAAGCCATATGTTCACCTTTAAGTACAGAGAATAATTGTGAAACCTTTACCATCTCTAAAATGGGACTGTTTTCTTTTTTAGCAGTTACACATGAAATTGTGAAACAGCAATTATTAGAAGCTTAGATGATGGCCAGGCAAAAACTCTAGCACTGATGTTTGAATTGTCATTCAGTGTGTAGAGCTGAAGAGCAAACTTTTCCATGTAGAATACCTTGCCATGAAGATGTGGCAAAGCATTTCATGTGGCTGAATATTGCTGGGAAGAGTTTTAGGTGTGGATTTTACCTATGGAACACCCCAAACTTCAAGTTTGTTTGATTCCACAGGAACCTAAAGAGGTCTCAGGTCATCTTTTCTTCTCTTTTGATGCATTTCTTGTGACAGTGTTGGCAGATATGTCATCTGCTGATGAACTTTTTCATGCAGCAAAGTTGGCCGAGAACAACATACAAATGTTTTGCTAACGTTCCTCCCTCTGAACCTGCTTTCTGTGAGGCTAGGTGAACATCAGTGCTAGTGCAATAGACAGGACAGGAACACGACTGGGGAGAAGGAAGCGTGGTGGAGTTGGTCCACACTTCAGGGGAGCTCAAACTGTTGTGGAGCTGTGGTCTCAGAAGTGGGTTTTCTACCTGAGCCTTATTGCTGCAGCTGGGAACGTCACAGGATCTTTGTGAAAGAAAAAGAACAGCCATTTCTTAAGAAGGTCTTTCAACTGTGAAATGTGTTACTTCCTTCTCATTTCTCTGTTTTAGCCATTTATTGTGAGCCCAAAATGGTCTAAATTTGTTGACTTAAGTCTCATGCTTTGATGTTCTTCCTTTTAAACATCTACTGGGGAAGAGTTGGGTTGCTTGGGAAAACAACAGATGTCTGTCAGTTTTTTTCCTTTTCCACAGGTAGGTAAGTACTGGGGAAACTGTTTGTTCAGAAGGATTGTTTAGAAAGGCATACCAACTCAAGAAAATGTTAATGCATATGCTTAAATTAATCTCTACTTTAGACTTAGACCTTGAATCCTTACATGGAATTGCATCCTTAAGTACAGAGCAAGCAAGTACTTAGCTATTTTCCTAAATAGAGATAGTTTCCTAAATTGGCATCAACTATTTTCTTTTCAGTTGACAAAGAATCTAGAAAAATGCTTTTTACAATTTTTAAAGAAAGTCAATATATTTTGATTCCCCTAGAAGGCTAGAAATGTCAACAAGCATGGAAAACAGAATTCCAGACAGAAATAGTAAGAAATGTTAGAACTACGTGAAAGTTACATATGGGCTGAGAGACTTTTCATGTCGCATTTCATCCAATGCTAATTAAAATGAATGAGATATGCAGTACCTCTACAGCATAGTTTTTGTGAAGTAAATGCCGACAGATTCTTAACTGGAGTGGCACAGCCTTAATGTGACTGTGGCGTTACTGAATATGTTACCACTAACATGTGGTAGAGGTTTGGTACATCTTTAAACAAGTCAGGAAGAAGAAAGCCTCTCATTTTTCTCTGTTCTAATTATCTTCGTTCCAGTGGATTAGAAAATGGAAAATGTAGAAGTCAAGCTGAAGATGGTTCAGAGCTCAATCGCCTGCCAAGTTAAGTCTGACAAATGGCAAGTGTGTGTAATTAATACTGTCATCTTTCCCTAGACCAAAGGGCGACTGCAGTAACTATAGATTGTAATTGTCATCGTTGTCACATAAAATGTGCTATTATTAAGTTCAGGCTGAATTTTATTGCTGAGAATGCTCATAAATTGAATGGTCAGTCATTTAAATTACCAAGTAGAGAGCTCTGCGGTTTGCTCTAAAGCTACTTTCTAAGGCAATGTATTTGACTTTAGACCTCTGGAAACTAGCTACATTCCTTAAAGAGATGTTAGACAGGTTGTTACCTATAAGAGAGGATGCTCTGACAAATGCACTGCATTCTGTTCATGTTTTAATCATCCCTACACTCTAATTTGTAATTTTTTTGTTGAAAGGCAAGTACTGCATATGCTATGTTGGCAACTTAAAAATTAGGAGTTAATATCTTGTTAGTGCAGCAGAGAGAATGAGTGAGGATGGTTTTGAAATATGGATGAATAAAGTGTAGTTGTTTAAGATGAAAAGATGAAAGGGGATGAAAAGGAAGTGATGCATTCAAAAGAGAGAATCTTGAGATCAAGGAGTTCCCCAGCAGGAAAGTCTTTTCATTCGAGGGGTAAATCACAGGTCAGCAGTGATTTCAAGTCTTTTCCTTCTGATGACTGGATAAATCAAAATTTTCAGGAAGGCTGACTCAGAACTGTTGTGAAAATAATACTCAACTAAAATATGAAGGCTTGATGAAGTGAACAGGACCCAGGATAGGAAGGGAACTGCAGCATTCATCAAGTCCTGTTTCTTGCTATTAGAGACAAGAAGTTCATATAAAATCTTTCATAAACTGATCGGCTCTATCTTAAAATTAGTTTAGTTATTTGTCCTCACTGTACAGTTATTACTTCAAAATCTGACTGGTCTAACGGTCAGAAAACACCTCATTACTGGATATTTATTCTTGTGCTAGCCTTGTCCTTTACTTTTAGATGTGTCTTATGCCCTTCCAGTATTATCTCGACAAGTACATTTATAAGGCACGATTATATTTTCACTCAGCTTTTGTTTTCTAAGCTAAAGAAGACAAAATCTTTTGCTTTAGTGTGTATATTTGATCTTCTTGATCTCTCTCATGTTATACTGTGCTGTCAGCTGGCTGGCATAAGCCAGCTCTGAACTGGGAGCCATACAACCACTTTATAACAATGCTGTGTTCAAGCTAACAGGCGCTGCAACGTGTGCTCTCTCTCAAGCAGGTTTTCTTTTAGATTTGTCTGGAGCTTTTCTCTATGAGCTCTTCTTTGTTTGTTTGTTTGTTTGGAATACAAATTCTTGTTAGATAGTATACTCTTAACTTATATCCTAAGCCTTTGATTTTTACATCATAGGTGCACAGTACTAGAAAAAATCAGCTGGCAAGATGGGTTATTAAGTCAATTTCCCTGTTATTACAGCCAATATATAGTAGCAACTGCATTCAGAAAGATCTGCAGAACATCCACTCCTCCTTTCACCATTCTCACAGGCCACAAACCACTCAGTAACTCTTTTTCACATGATAGTACAAGACCAAAAGCTAAAACCATAATAAGCCCCAGGAAGAAAACAGAGGAAAGCAAATGTGTCACTTGTACTGTATGTGCCTGCAATGGTAAGAAATTAGGTAGATTATTTTTCCCAGATGATCATAAAAAGTGAAACAAAAACTATACTGCAGAAAAAGATAAAGTAAGCACTGGAGTAGCGAGAGGACAATTTCTTAAATCAGTATTTCCTTTTGGCAGAAGAGGTGTTTCTTGAGACTGTGTAAAATAAATTCAGTGCCTGTGAGTGAAAGAACAATTGCATTGAAAATTTGGAAGCATCCTGTTACTGCTGAAATATTGTTAATATCTCCTTTTGTTTGTGTGTCAGAAAAAGTATTTGGTGGCCTAAAAGTAGCAATGTAAATTAAAACATTATTTTGGCCAGGTGTAAAATGAAGATTGCAATCAAAGTGCCAGAGTAATAGCGAAAAATGTTATTCTATAGCTTTGCTGATCTCTCATTTGTTTTCAGTAAGAAGCAGGCTTTCAAATCAAATACCAATAAGACAATGATATTTTAACAAGGTTTCTGGCTGATGTAGCACGATTAGCTTAACCATATCTGTGCAAAAAGATTATTCCTCCTCTGGCCAGTGCACGCTCTCATGCACTCTGCTTAGTCAAAGTACAGTGACAGTATAACACCTTCCCCAGCATATCAGGATGAGAAGATAAACTAAAAGTATTAAATTCATTCCCCAGGGCTTCCTTCTCTTTCAGATAAACTCTAAAACCCTTTTGTGTGTGTGTGGTGTGTGGGGGCTTTTTTATTTTATTTTTTTTCCCCTAAGCAAATTCCTTGACTGGTACAAATATAAGGAAAGCAGTGACAAATCAGCTTCTTCATCGCATTAATTGTAGTTGTTACACAAAAGGTCTGCAATGAGACCCTTTTAATAGGGTTCAATGGCGTCTGGCACAGGCATACAACTAAGAACTACTTGATGGAGTTAGGTCATAGGAATATTCCCAATTGCAGTATTTAAAGGGTCGTTTCAACATAAACTGATATGGATCATAAAACTTCTCATGATTCTACCCAAATCCAGTGTTTTAATGTTATGAAAAAAACAAAAACCTGAAATCTCTTTCATGCTTCTGCCAGCCTGACAATAGTTATTCTCAGACTTCCACAAAAAAGTGTTATCTGAATAAAATGATGTTTAGCTCCCATAGCTCACATAGCTTCATTGTATCAAGCATAGCTGTAGGGGAAGTGACTAAAACTTCACTGGCACAAATGGAGTTACATCTGCTGGCATTAGGTCTTAATTTGTCACTCTCGTTTTTAATCTCAGGAAGCATGCAAGAACTAAATGGCACTAATCTTTCATATGACAGGAAGAGGATGATCAGAATATATTCAGTACTAGTATCATGGCCAAGTCAGAGCTCAGCCCTGGCTTCTGAAGTGATCTTGAGCAAGGTTTTGAATATGGGCATGTTGTTCCACATTTTCTTATGCATTCTTAGCCCAGAGTACACTTCCTAGGGCATGTCTAAGCATGGCACTTATCCAGTTTGTTGTGAAAAATTGAACTGATCATCAGAAGGAGAACAGCAGTATGATTTCGGCCTCTTTTCAAGGACATCTGTATATAGTTCCAACCAGACCTGTGCTAGCAGAATACCAACAGAAAAGGACCTGCAACGTGCTGCCATCACCATCAAAAAGATTTCTTTATCTTGCTGCTTCCAGTCCCTATGTCAGCACGAGGCTGCGGGTACGTCGGATGTGGTTGTCACATCTGTACTTGCTGCAGTGCTGTGAGGAGAAGGTTACTGTGCCAGGTCACAAGGGAATGCACAGGAGCTAGTGGTGGTTTAGGATTTCCACATATTGTAAAGCCGCTTGGGTTACCACACTACACTGAAGACTTTCTCAGCCAAGAGGATATTTCTCTGGAACATGGGTTTGATCCTAGGGGAGATTTATTAGTTGTGCCATAGGGTGGTTTAGCAATGGCCCGATTGCCAGCACACATAGCCAAATGCTGCATAGTGCTACAGGGCTGCCATCCCACGGCTGCCGTGGGCACTGGAATGGTCTCTTCCTCCAGACCTGTGGCCACACTGCTCACTGTCAGATTAGGCTGACATTGGATCGGGCCTGCTTAACCCTACTTAATCCTTGTTACTGTTTCTAGGTTTGTTTCCTAAATTGAAAAAAGATATATACAAGATATATGTACATATATACATATGATACATATAAGATACATATATACAAGATATATGTACACATATACATGCATATATATACTCTCACACTATATTTGGGCTATCTTATTCTATTGATACAATTCGGAAGTACTGTTTCCGTATTAACAAAATAGCTAGGGTCACCGTGACCTATCGGATTCCTGGCTATCTGAACAGTTTGCTCTTATCCTGCCCAAATGCATCAGCAATCCCAGATCATCATTGCACAACAAGTTTGTGTAAAGGTAGGCACTGATTGTTGTCTTCCTACCCAAATATCAAGACCCTTAATGCCTTTTTTCAAGAGCAATCTGTTACAGATACTACTAATAATGTAGTATGGGTAGTAGCACCAGTTTGGCCTTGGGCCCTAGGAACTTTCTACTTTTGCTGTTACGGTCAGTGATGCTTCTACCTGTTAACAATGTTAATTAAGCTGTGATTTCATTTGCTATTCTGGGAGGTTAATTCTGTTTCCCTGGCTTCTGAGGCTTTCTGTTGGATTTTTGGAGAGAAAGGGAGCTATTTAGGTGTTTGGAGACTGCTCAATGAGTGCATGTCTGAAGGCCTGAAGAGTAGGTGCTGGTATGTTTTGAAAAGCCTGGGTGTTTCTGTCATCATCTCTATACGTAGGAACTGGCACAACACTTCTTAGTGTAGAGAGATATCCTGGATGGGTGGGAAATTAAGATGTGGAGAGAAACAGGATCACTGCATCCATCCTTTGAAGTGGGAAGGTGGGAGGGGGAAGGCTCTTAGCTGTGGGTAATGAATAGACTATACCCAGATAAATGTATTCTAGTTTATTTTGCAGAAACGGTAGAAGGATGTTGTGTATCTGTTTAAGGGTTGAATGGTATTTATTGAATACATTCGTCCAAGCTGTACAAAAATGATTCAAAAATCATAATATGTTGCTCCCTGAATAAAATAAAAGTTGAACGACTATGTGGCATGAGCCATGCTGTGCTGTAGAACTAAGGCATGGAACTAAATAAAAGAGGGCTGAGAAATATCTTTAAGGAATCCCCTTGAAAGGTGTTCTTTCTCCATGACTTGGTGGTTGAATATCATGGGGTAATCCTGTATTTAGACTGATTGAAACGGTGGACCTAGCAATGATTTGCTCTCTATCTTTTAAAAGTTATTGTATTAAGTACTATATCTCTTGAGAATATTAAGTATAACTGATCTTCTCCTTTCTGGGTGAGTGGACTAACAACTAGGACTCTCTCTGTTGCTTATGCAAAGCATGGTAATTATTCTGTGTAAGCTGAAGCACCATCCAGGGAAAGGAGTGCGAGAGCCTCACTACAGAACCAAAACACTTACCTGGGTGATAAGAGATTTTTTTTTCCTTGGCTAAAGGAGAGATTTGAACCCAGATCACCCTCAGTTAGCGAAATAACCAGTAATGGAAGAGCTTGGTCAGGACTGGCAGATTCAAATCAGTCTTTGTTTAAATTGAAAAATTTTGCCTCATGCTCTCTCTTAGTTTTTTTCCAAATGCAAGGGAAGACAGAAAACAATATCAAGCGGCTAACCCAGCTCATCTTTCTGTTTAGGCCCTGCCCCCGGTTTATCTTCATGTGCCTTTACTCATGTAACGTTCCAGCACTAATCCACTTTCCCCAGGACATCTTGCACGTGAATGTAAACCGTTCCAAACTTCTGGAAAGTCCCGGCAAGAGCTTCCTATGGAGACTGTTGTGCCCCAAAGGGGACCGAGAGGATGGGAACACTTTCTGGAATTGTGTAAAAAAGGGAAGCGGGAGGCAGTGGGCTGGAGGGGCCAAAGGCTTGCAGCTGAGCCGGCAACAGTATTGCAGCTATTGCTCATTGCGGAGACAGATCCCAACTGTAGAGCTTAATTGTTTTGTTTTGCTGGGCTTGTTGTGCCAGTTGTCAGAATAATTCCTTTGTGCATGGCTGAATTGGACGTATGTACGCAGTGCCAGCTTAGCCTTCTGATATCCTGAGGGGGTCTTTCCTACCGCAAATAATTTTCCATTGAACAGAGGGTGACTTGAAGATTGGTCCTTATTTGTCCATATGGTAGCTGTTGTTCTCTTCCAGTGTGGAAGTCTGATGAGGATATTAGACACAGTTGCTCTATACACGCCTAAAAGTATTTTATTCCCTGTGGTTTTCCTATCACTGACTGTTGGAGTCTTATATTCATTGAGAATAATGAACCCTGGTAGAAGAAATTGCTTTAAATACATAAAGCAGACTATATGCTGCTCACACTTATCAAGGTCTGGGTGACATTTCAGAGTGTTGCTGGGTATCTTGTTCCTTTATTTAAATAAGAATGGAATGTAGGGGTCCTGAATCATCTGTCATGAGGTGCAAAAAAGTCTTTATATATGTTCCAGAAAAACTGGGCCTCAGGATACAAAATTGTTTGGGTTTTTTTTGTTTTGGTTTGTTTTTTTTTCCTTCTGTTTGGAATCCTTATGGAATATTACTTTTTGTGAAGGACTATTTTTTCCCCCCCTCCAGAGCCTTTCTTAAATGAGCTGGCAAGATGAGATTTACATTTCTCTGCATGACTGTAGGATACTGGAGTTTAAACAACAAATGAAAAAGTGTCACAGATTTATTCAAGAGCAGTGAAATGTTGTTGCCTTACTATACACTGTCAGCAGATTTTAAAAGGGGGAAGATAGGGAACTGCATGGTCACTAGGTTGATTCTCTAAACTGGAGGCTTTAAGCATGAGGGAAATGCTTCAGGATTTATACTGGGTAGCCAACTGATGTTGCTTCGACAAAACAAGGGCAAGTGAAAATTGCAGATGTGAAAAAACAATTTTTTTGAGAGACTCTATTTCTTTTTTTGCCAGTTACAGGGTTCTTTCCAGTCCTTAAGCAGCTGACCATTTTTCAGCTTTTTGAATCCCACTCAATTCCCACGAGTGAACAAATAGTTCTCTCTGTAACACATCTTACCACAGGCTTTGTTTCCTCCCCTTTCTGTCCTTTTTCTCTATTCTTTCATGGTTTCACTTCACTTCTTTCCTGCATTCTCAGTGTAGTTGGGTTTTTTTGTCTCCTCTTATGAATTTTGCATTTTTAAATGTTTGTTTGACTCCCATAGTGGGCCTGATACTAGATGCCTCTTCAAAGTAATTCCTGTTCTGTGTTATTTGAGCCAGATGCTAAAGCTACCCATTGGTGGAAAACATTTCGTTCACTGTATGAGACAAAGGAACTATAGGTTTGTGGGTATGGGTGAGTACGCAATTAAAAGCCATTTCCTATGCTTTGTTTGGGAGATTCAATTAAGGAAGTACAAACAAACAGAATTTTGGCATCTCATAATTTTGCTTGATTTTACAGTCTTTGCAACCTTAATGTTTCCTTAAATTGAAATTTGCTTTTTGTGGGGATGTTATAATCTTACATACAATGCATATAGGCAGAAATGCAGAAATATGCAGTGTATAATTATTATCGAAGAAACTCAAGTGTCGAATCTTCAGCTTCTTTAAAGAGAAAAAAAGCTTTGCAAAGAAAAACAAGATCATGTAAAGATTTAATACATCTCAAAGCCAACACAATTTGGTTTGATACATGACCCTTTTATTTTGCTGCCTTAATGTCTCCCTCCTGCCAAAACCATTTGTTACCTTCTTCCTTGGGGAAATATGCAAAGACATGCAGTTATGCTCAGGCCTCCCCACTGGAAGGTTTTTATTTCGATCCTATCAGCCTCTATTCTCGCCAATCATTTTTCTTTTGTTCTCAGTATCCATTCTTTCCAGTAATTCACTTGAGCTACAATATCTGAGAAAGACTGAGCACCACTGTAATTTAAAGGAAAAGATCTTTTCAGGCTGATTTGGTTTCAAGCAGCTTTTTTGAGAGAGAGATTGGTTTGCAGCCTCCAGACAATTAAATACACTGACTGAAGATTGTTTATCACCAATTAATACATACAGAAACTACTTTTATTTTTGGCAGAAGACATCAAAAACTAACAACTAACATTGAATATAGCTTCTTGGTGAGTGACAATATAAAGCCCGGATAGACAAGCACATAGTAGTTGCTCGCAGCAGTTGTGACAAGAAGGTGGCAGGCTGTACTGGGAGTGACAGGAGCCTGGGCTGAAGCACTGACCGGACCGAAATCCTCAGTCAGTGCCATCAGCTTCAGCAAGGCCAAGACCTCTGCCCAGATGAGGATTCAGCTGACTGTGTAGAAGGAGCTGGCACACTCAGTGTTATGGCCATAGAGCAGAAGAAACACCACATCTGCAATAGACTGACAAAAGCTTGGCAGGTGGGACTGGCAAGAATTTTGTGCTAGATAAGCAGCCTGGACTGCAGCAGGTCCAAACACCTTCAATTGCAATGAATTTTCCATCAGCCTTATAGACAAACTTTGTCATTTTGGAAAATCACATGAATGTGACAGTGGAAGAGGATTAGAAAAGATGAAAGTGATGGGGTTTGTTTTCGTGAATAAGTTTAGAGTAGTCATGATAAAATTTTCTAGTGCAAGAGCAATCTGCATTTTTCCTATGGCTGCTGTGGTCTGCCTAAGAAGGGAATACTCATTTCCAATAATGAAAGTCTCTTCTGTACCTCCCTATTATCACTCCAGTATTGTATATTGCTCTAATATATGCCTACCATGAAATCACGGATGGTCTGGTTTGATGTCAATTCAGTAGACTAGTATCTGGATGAAATCTGATGATCTCATAAGGAGACACTGCACAAGATCTTATGCTACAGATTTCAGAAGGCAAAGGCAGGGATTTTTTTGGCTGGTCTAAGCCAATGGATTATGGGGAGAGTCAGTAGCATGTTTATTGGGACAGATATTCAACTATAATTAACATCTGTTATGGAATACATAAGATGTCATCCCAGAGCGGAAGAATGACTTCCACTTGTCACCACAATGAGTGCATCCTTGTGATGAGGGCTTTCAGCTCTAGATGGGAGCAAGAAAGAGTAATGATCCTGAATGTTATTTTAACGTCAAAAGCTTATTAAAGAGTAATGATTAAACTGTGAAAGAAAAAAAAGAGTCCACAGGGCAGTCAAGGCAAAACCTTCTTCTTTGAGAAAAGGGTGGGAAAAATAGCTCCTTTCTTCCTTTCCTTTCTAACTCTCCCCCCCAGAAAGGAATAGAAGGAAGGAAGATTTCTTCAGAAATATTTCAATGTCATCCTGTGGGCCTGACCTCCTGGGCAGGCAGACATGGAAAATCTCAAAGGTGACAGGAGGCCTTTTGAATTCTCTCCTACCCAACCCTCAAGATTTCTGAAATGTGATGTTTCCACTGTTTTTCACTTCTTTTGTCATTCGAATTAGCACAGAGGTTCTGTAAAACTGTAGCTCTGGCACTGCCTTGCGTGAGTAACGGATAGGATACAAGTAAGTGTGAAGTAGGTTGGCAGCAACCTGCCTCTACCCAATTTTGCCACCTGGGCAACTCCTCTCAGACCCAGCTTGGTTCAAATTGCAGGCAAGATCACCAAGGTTATGTCCATCCTATACGGATGGGCAGAACCACAGTACGCACTAGGGTGGGTTTCCTGACAAGGTAACTGTTCAGCTCACTCTGGAGAGAAGCCTGGATGTGAGCCATCATGTACGCCATGCAGCTAAGTGGGGATTGAGGCTCCAGCCGTGAAAGAGGCTGAAACAAACTTCATGTTGGTACAGGTACAGTGTGCTTCTGTCCGTCATCTGTGCAAAATGATGTGAGATGCCCAGGTAAGAAGCGCTGTGTGCACAGAAAGTGTTACAAAACTAAGGCTGCCCAAAGAATGATAATTCACCTCTGCCTAATCGCAGATTTTGTTAACTGTAGAAAGCAAATCTCCCTCACTGACTTGTAGGTAGAACTAGACAAATTTTTTTCAGTGGAAAAAGTTTTTATCCAAAAAAGCAGTTTCTTTGAAATATGAACATTTTTCATTTTAACAATTTTCAGTGAAAAAGCCTTCAAGTGTTTTGTTTTGATAATGTTTAAATCTCTTTTATATTTCTCTTTTATATCATAAACTCTAAGCATACATATATATCACTTCAGAATGTTCTGACAGTTTTGAAAGAAAATGCTCTGATTCTTTTTTGAAATGATTCTTTGAGGGGACATAAGGAATTTGCATCTCCCACAAAACTCTAAATTTAAACTTTTGCATTCAGATCTGGGGCAAAAACAAACACTGAAATGTCAGAATTTTATACATGATAGGAATTCTTTTTTTTCCCCCAGTACATTCTGCTTAGATTACCCTGCACAGTATGTGCCTTCCTTCCCTAGTCTGCTTTTGTGTTAAAAAAATCAATTTGAACAGTCTGAACAGAGATCTGCTGCTGGCCCCGGCCTGAAGGGGTTCAGAGCACCCATCACTCAGCCCACAGGGCTTGAGTTACAAATTGATAGCTGAGTTCAGCTATGGGAAAGAGTGGGAAAATCGCAGCAGAAAAAAGAAAATAAAAAGACATTGATGTCTCCCTCTTTAAAAAAAGAAAAAAACTCTTCGTAATTTCATAACTGACTTTTCTTTCCTTTCTTCATTTTCTTTTGTGCTTGTGAAACAAGACAGATGAGATACCACCCTCTCCCAACAACTGCTGTTTGACAATGTTGGCAACTGATTGTTCTCTACACGTTGCAAAAACCCTCAACTGTGTTGACCAAGAGACTGATGTCTTATGCTTGGTCTTAAAGGCAGTTTCATGCTGCCTGAACTTCAGCCAGCTCCCAAATTAAGGTGATTTTAGGAGTCTCTGTCTTGAAGAACAATTCAGATTCTCTAGTCCCTGGCATTTCTTACCCTTTGGAAGTCAATTAAAACATCCCCAATTTGGGCTCCAAAGTTCTCTAACTCTCTCTCTCTGGGCTCCAAAGCCTCTAACAAGGGACTCCTGTGCATACGGAAGGATCCTTTCCTGGAAATATTTATGGAGGTTTTAGGCTTCCATTGCACTTCAGATAAACATTCTTGGTAATGCCAGGTCTCTTAACCCTTTTTATTTTTAATTTTGGTGTCTCATTGCTCATAAGGAAAGAAGATAATCAGATGCTAAGGAGGAGGTAATAATATTTTTAGCATTTTGCCCCTCTTTGCGGTGCAGAAATAAGAAACGTTTCTCTACCTCTCGCTATGTATCTATCCCTGCTTGTGCTGTGTGGGAAAATTACTCATTGTAAACAACTCAGGAGTTTGGACTAGTCTCTACCAATGCTTTAGCACTGAACTTCAGAAGCTGTTTCTCCAAAGGGGAACAATTAGCTATAGTTGGTCTTGGAAATGGCTGTTCACATCCGGGTGGAACTCCACCAAATAGTGACAAGAAGAACTCTACATCAATGCCTCCTACTTCAACATAGGTGATCTCTTAAACCTACCTTTAAAATTTAGCTTCTTGGATCTGACTTTTTTCTGTCATCTAAAGAGAAATCAAGTCTCACTATGTGGCTAGAAGTGCCTGCAGGCTAATTACAGCTGACTAATTTGTGTGAACACGGCTAATGTGCTCATAGAAAGGAGAGAGGTTAATCTTAGCCGGTAAGATATGTTGATTTTGGGAGATTAGAGCTGGAAACAGTTGAATAAAGCAAGGCTGGGATTCATGAGTTGGAACAGTAACTATTCTTTTGTTAGCACCACCAGTCCCAAGTTCAGTGAGGAGACAGCTTTCTAGCATGCGCAGAGAGGTTTTGCCTTCCTGGACAACTGAATCCAACTGAATCTGCTTTCAGTTTTGGTTTTTTTTTTTTTGTTGGTGTCCCCCCCGCTTATGTACAAGTCAGTCCTGAAAGCCATAACAAACCTAACTTACCTAACTTACCTAAACAAACTAAAAAAAAAAAATCAACTTCTTGCCTTCCTCCCCAGCCTTGTAAATAAGCCAGACTACCAACTTTGTCTCCCGAGGGTTTCTGTAGTTTAGCTGATTCTTTCTGTCTCTGCACAGCTATTGCCAGCTTGTTCTCATCATTTACCTGCTTGAAGCAGAACCTAAAATTACAGAAGTTATCTGCTTTTAAGACATTTCTCTCATGGATGAATCTTGAGGTCTCTCAGATGGAGGCAGATTGCTGTTTGTTCTCAGTACATTGGGCTGTAAATTCACTGAGAGTGACATGGAAAATGTGTTCTCGTACATGTGCTCCCAGAGTGCCTGTGTGAGGTGTTGTGTATTCCCCACTGTCAGCATGTTGTCAATAACTTCTGGGAAAGCAGTATAAAAATAATCAAATATACATAGTGAGGCAGAGGAGGGAATGGTACAGTTTCTGCACCTGTGAGTCAAAAATGTGCAAAAGTAATTGCCTGGAGTGATTAGGAAATGCAGAGAATCTCACAGCAATGGAGATTATATTTTTTTTTCTCTTTTTCCCTCCCCGTAAACCCAGGGTTGATAGCTTTGGTTAGTATAGCATTGTGCATATTGACAGCAGAAAACTGTTGTTAGCCCTAAAAAATTGCCTGCTGCATGGATGAGCTTAATGTGCAATAAACTCAGCGGTGCAGATGCAAATTTAGGATGCCTGAAAACTGAAGTTTAGCTGGAGAGCTGTTTGATGAGAGTATCTGTGTAGACACAGCCAGAACATCTCTCTTGATCTTACCTGACTTCAAAGATAACACACTGTAGAGTGCATGTAGCTCCTACTTAGAGATAGGTGGAGCTCCAGCTGCTTGCAATAGTCTTTTGCATGTAGAAACTGAGGAAGTGAGAATAAAAGCCAACTCTCCCTAGGAGCTGGCTTTATTTTATAGTTTTCACAGCATTTAAAATAAGATAATAACAATATACCTAGCTGATGAGATAACCATTTTCTCTTTCTTCTTTTTAACGACATAAATAACTGGCTCTTCTCAATGTGAATTGTTGTATTACAAAGCTGGAACAGCTTTCTAGGCCTTTCTCCATCATTACACAAGAGAAAAATGCAATACTCCAGGCTGACAGAATCTGAGGGAGAGTGGTTGCACAAAAAAACCCCAGCTCTATCAAAGGGAAGGGAGAAGGTGGGGGCGGGGGGGAGGAAAGTGTTCCTCAGTCACTGTAGATGGGTTTGTAAAGATTTATTGGGCTCAGCGCAATCTGTAGCCTAGTAGATTGGAGTTTGAGGGTGTCACAAACAATAATGTACTACATCTTGCACTACAACGTATAGGTGTCCAAAAGCTATTACAGTCCAGCCACTGCACTAAAATTCTATGAAAGTGATAGTATGGCCTGTACGTGTGCCTGTGAGTGGTACCAGAAAACTTTTCTTTTATTTTTCTGTCTTTTTGGTAGAACTATGAAAGAGGTCCCCACTCTTTCATACTCTGATAAAATGCTACCAAGAGGCCAAATTAAATTTTCTGCACCCAGATTCAACAATTACTCTTGTCAGTAATAACTCAGAGGGAAAATAACTGTACATTGAAAGTATGTCCTGAAACTTTTGATAGTTATGATATCACAGGCTCCTGCAACAGATGGATGATACTGTAAAATTTTGTATTACTCTATGGTATTACAAACTTCTAGCTCTTTAAAGAATATAAATGTGCTCTTTCTCTATCCTAGTTTTGTCAAAATTGGCTTGTTCTTTCTCAAATCTTTGTCAGAACTTCCTTGGCTGATTCATTCTGGCTACTATGATAGTACAGCACTGCTATAGGCTGCATAAACTGGCCTTCTAAGGCTGCTTTGATGAAAGATTTATTTTATTCCCATTGAATATTATGATACCTGTTAGTATGTTCTCTTTAGAACAGCTTACATAATAAAATCCAGTCATACAATCATGTTAAATTGTACATGTTTCTTGAACTGGATCAGTTTCTTACAATAATTTTCCTTTTGGCCTGGGGTGAAACTTTAAAACATATGAATAGTAATATGTAAATCTGTTCAGTCCCTGAGGAGATAACTTACAATTAGGGATGAACAAGTATGTTGCCTGTGTTCAAAAAGTGTTTGAATCTATGCTATGTGTGTATATATGTGTGCATATACTATATATCTAGATGCAGGTATGATGCAGCAAAACCCCCTTCGTTCCCTCTTCATTCGTTTCCTAATATATTTAGACAATTTTTCATTGTGTTAGTCAAAAACAGTTCTCTCCATTGGGCAAAGAATTATTTATTACACAATAATTTAGAATCATACTGGTTACATTGATAGGTGAGAACAAAAGAGTGCCAGAAGTTCTGCATCTTCTCTGCATGGAAGGGAAGTTTCTTTAGGATTTAACAACAATTGAACCTGAATATTTCAAAGCAGCTAAAAGGCCAATCGCACTTATTTCAACAAAATGTTATCACAGCTTTTGTGCTTGAGAAGCCTCCATACATTGAAGCTTAAGATTTTACATGGGCAAACTGATAAACATCATTTGTATTACTACTGTGAGCATCTTTCCATGGTCCAGAGACTACTCACTGGTCTGAAAATTGGAAGAAATGTCTTTCTTTGCAGATTAGCAGCTGCAGCTTTATATGACAAAAATTTAGGAACAGATTAGCCAGTTTATAGTGTGTACAACATAATTACCAATACCTAGCCAAGTCAGAAAAAAAATCAGTGAGGATTTTGTCCCTTACCATAGTACAAAGTGACAGTATTCCTGCAGGGTTTGAAAGCTCATCTATGAAAGCATGTAGATGAGGAGATCAGGAGTTGGATCCCTTGCATAACAGCACAAAAGCCTTTATTTACTGGTGGTTAAGAAAGATGTCATCCACCAAAAATGATAGAGAATAATTTAAAGCTGAAAGGGCAGAACTTGCTTGATCCTCACCCTGGTGCTTTTTGCAACATTCTCAAGAACTGACCGTATCAGTCAGTTATTTTTTCCATCTCCCAAAAGAGGCCTTAATGAATTATGTGCCTTGTTTTCACTGAAGTTAATTGGTAACACAAAAAATAACTAGCAATTATCATGAAACATTAACAATGATCTTGTTAAACAAGAATTAAAGTTTCTATTGAAATTGAGTTCCTACAGAGCTTTGGGGAGGAAAAGCAAAAGGTAGGAATTGAAAGAAAAAATCCCAGCCGCTAGTGTCCAAGAGAGACTAGTAGATGGCAACAGTGCTAAGCATCTTGACTGTGGGGGGAAGTCATTCTCGAGGCTTAAGGTTTGCCCAAGACCTTTAAATGTAATCTTCAAAAGGATACATTTCTCTCCTAATGGATCCAAATATGCTATGAAGAAATCAAGTGAGTGAAAACAAATCATGAAAGAGCTGATACTTTTGTATTTATTGCTCAAGTGTCAGCACTTGTTTTGTTATTTGTCAGAAGTAGTGTTTCTGCCTGCTCTGCTCCCTGTCCTGCTTGAGCCAATTTCTGTCCCACTATCCCGTTTGTCTCTTTGGGAATGTTTTCATGTACCACACCTTGTCTAGGTTACACCACAACTAGTGTTGCACAGTCACCCACGGGCACAGTGTTTGTTAAAACCTGTAATTTATTGGGATCTTGGCGTAAAATAATACTTGCATGGGAAATCAAATCTCTTGAACAGGATGGTCATTGCTGTCTGGGTGGCAGTCAATCTGTTGTGAGAGTCGCAGATGAGACTACCCAAAGTGATATTCTGCTCAGTTCTTATAACCCAGATGGACTGTGGTCCTACATGACCACTCCAGCACATGCATCATCCATCATTAGAGATTATCTAGAATCATAGAATTGAATTATCTCCAACTCCCATTTACAAAACTAACAGTTTCTGCATTTGCGGGAACCGTTTCTACTGACTATTTACAAGCATCTTATCTATGTCAGTTCTGCATCAGGAACCACCTGGAAGGACCAGATTCTGCACCCAGGTTATTTTAAATACAAAATTGGTCTTGGCACAGCAGGAGCTGCCTGGGAGGAATCTTCAGGACTGTCTGAAATCCCCACCTGAAGATCTCCTGCAAGAGTTTGTCAAATGCTTTGTGGTGGAGGTGGTGAGGAGCTGGGTCTGTTACATTTTCTCAGTCCAGTCCATTGTCTCAAGCTAGTTGAATGTCTTGTCTATGCAGGGACGTGCTGAGGAGTTTCTGCACCACTCCACCCAGGCAGTCAGTGACTTTAGTGCACTGTGTACACAGGGGCAGCCCTGATATCCAGCTACACCACAATTATAACTAAGGGATAAACTTGAGTTCTGTCCTTCTACCTCACTTGTAACATCAGGTCCATTGCTGCTGACACACGAGTGGCTTTCTGTGTTTTTCCTTTGATCTGTTTTGTTCAGACTCTAAGACAGCCTATGTTAATGGTCAGCACAGATGACTTGCTTGCCATTCTCACAGTGATTTACTATTTGCTCTATGAAACAGAAGAGAAACTGTGGTTTGCTTTGGGCAAGCGACACCAGCCTCTCAGCTGATATCTTGGAAATCGTGTTTTCAGTAATTTTTTAATTAGTGGTCGGCAGCTCCTTCAGAGTTTTGAGGAAGGGGAAAATAAGCTCCATTGTGAATGATTATGGATTACTATGATCTCTATGTTGCACACAGGAGTAGTGAAAGTGACCCTCAGCTTGCCAGCATGGTCAACATTGCCATGAATCAGTCTCAACCTTAAGTATCTTCAGACCTAGAAGAAAAGATATCTGCAGACTTCATTTTATGGAAAAAGAATTTCTTCTGCCTTATGAGAAATAAGTCAGCTATAATGTTTGTGCTTTGATACTCTGGGGTAAGTGATGCACACACTTGCTTCAGGAACAGATTGAGGGTGGGGATGGCTGAGAAGACCATAAACATCCTGTGGTTGCCCAGTGTTGAGAGAGCCCACTGCCAAATTGCTCTTAGCATTTGCTAACATTTCAAATGTTGGCACACACCAGCTGCCCTCCAAAGAGCTGGTTCTCAAAGGCTCCATCCTCAATGATGCATAGACCAGACTGTGGCTGGAGGACAAAAGCAGTGTTTATCTACATTATATTTCAATGGAAGGAAGTGTTCTTTTCGATACCTTATAAGACAACAGTCATATGAAGCCTTACAGTCCTCTTTTCCTCAGCCAGACCCATCTGCTGATCATTATTTCAGCCCTATTTCCCCAGGAAATTCTCCTATTTTTCTACTGGTGCTCTTTGTTTGGTTTGGTGTCAGTCTACTTTGTTGTGTCAGAACAATACAAAGCAGACTTGGCAAGGCAAAGAATCTGCTTCTTACTCTGTATATGTGTATGTGTTCATGTATGTGTACACGTGTGCATTACTGGAAAAAAAATGTTAGTTTATTACTGTGCCACTGGCATAAAGAAGATCTATCCTCAGGTATTGTATTTATTATTTCCTAAGCTTTCTGGAGAGAACAAATGTTTACATCTGATAACATGAACCAGCATGAGCATAAGTCTCCAATTTGGGCAAAAATCTGCTATTGTTTATATGCTATTTGTGCCAAATTTTAAAATAATTCTTTTAACAGGATTTGCCTTTCAACTAGGAACTGAGGCGAGAGTTGAGGAAGAGTTTGATTAGAAAACATCGTAAATATTTTCAAACTGGGAGTCAGTGTGTGATATCCATGGCCACCTGCTCAGTATTTGTAGCAATTAGAAATTTTACCATAATTAGGACTCATTATTACTTATGCCTGAATTGTCAGGCAAAGCCCCCTCTACTTCTGCTAATATTTATTGCTTTGGACAAATCTAAAACTATTTCATAAATAAGAATGTTATGAAGGATGCTCATTTTATGTGTTGTAGGATTGCATATCTGTATCTTACACAGGCCTTGCTTCTTGTTTGGAAGAATGAGACCTTCAAAGGGAGCATAAATGATCATGTGACAAATAGTGAAATATCTTGTTCTCATACCTCTCCTCATTTCCCCAGTTCCTTCTCAGGGACCTCATGTCCCCTTTCTCATTTATCAGTACAGGCATTGTGTGAAAACGGTATGTGAGGGATAAGACTATGTGAGAGTTTATATGCATTGATGGAAACTCATAAATATCAGGGGGTCAAAAATGCTAATTTTCAATACTCATTTGGAGTCTGAGTGAATGCTTCTTTTGCAACATTTATCCAGTTTTGAGAGGGCTGTCTTACAGATTAAAAAAACCCAAAACCAAAACCCCCAAGAAAAATAGCTGGTATGGCATTAAACGCTGGTAAAATTTCAGTAACGTAGGTTGGGCGATGCCTTGCTGGTTTTCCCCAAGGAGGCTTTATATTAAATAATCAGCTTGTTAAAAGAATGCCATTTCCATTCTTGTTGGCTCTACTTCCCTATTGTATACTTTAAAAAGCAGCAGGGTTATTTTCTGTATGCAAACTTGAGCCATTCTTCTAATTGTAATGGGATTCGGAAAGTGCTCCTGAGGGTAGATTTGAACCCATACTCACTTGTGGAATGAACTGTGGGGTTGTTTCCTTTTGCTTTCAAAAGAGTTACTGTTCTGAGTGTAGGGGTTAACGCAAAATCTTGTGGGAAGGCTCTTAACTCATAATCTGATTTTTCTGTTGATTTCTCTGATATACTTACTGAAATCCTATGTGAGAACATGACTAGTAAAGAAAGAATTGCATAAAGTTTGAATTTTCTAAAAAATGTCTCATCTAAAGGAAAATTTTTTAATGTCAGCAGTGCTGGAGAATGATTCTTATTTACAGAAACATGGGAAATGACTGTTTAAGTTGCATTACATGGCCCCACCACTGACATCCCTGAGTAACAGGACTGTGGGACGGGAGAAATGAGGACCAGTTTGAGTCCCGGGGGTTGGCCAACCCTTGAATTCTGTGCTGAGACTACTTATCACATTGCCAGAGAATAGACAGAGGTGATTTGTTTGTGGTTTGTTTGTTGTTTGTTGGTTGGGGATTTTTTTTTTTTTTAGAGGGCATCCATGAAAATATCAGAACTTTCAGACACTTCCAGCCTGAGTCCTGCTTTTTAGTGATCTAGGATTAGCTTTGGTCTTTGAATATCCTTTCCATCACTAAATGTGTTAGAGGGAGGGGACAGAGAAAAGGATGGATCATATTTTTAATGAAGCTGAGTATCTTGAAAATCTCGCTTTGTTGATACATGTTTTGTTATATCAAAAATTAATGATTGCTACCAAACATCCTATGTAGCCTTCGCTTTAATAATGCAGACCATTACCTTTTGATGGATGTTTATTAGGAGCTGTTGCTGTTTCAGTGCAGGTAATGCTTTCAATAATCATTAGCCAATGGCACCCCAATTCCTTTGAAGGAGGTGCTGCCATTATTGGCTGAACAAAACCCAAACCTAACCCATTCTTTTTGCTACAAAGTTACAGTGCTTTCTGTATATGATGTAGACCAAAGTTATGCTGAACTAGCTTTGCTCTAGTCCCCTCTAGGCTGGGAAGAAATTTTCTTTATTCCTGGCATTCCTAACTAGTAATTTTCTTTCTGCTTGGTTTCTGGGAGTTGGAGCTCTCACTGCTCCTTCTGCTGTCCAGTGAACGAAGAGCATCTGGCAGCTCCAGGGTCTAGGCTGCTACCTATGAATACGTTCTCTTAGAGGAGGGAGCAGGCAGAGTCCCCTTGCGTAGGGGACAGTCATTGCCATGCCTGCAAGAATTCACTGGAAGCCTGTGTCCTGCACAGCATAAAGCCAGTCAGCAGCAACCCGTTCTGCTCAGTTCCTGCAGCTGCTATGAAGCAAGTTTTCTCATTGCTCTGGGAAGCAACTTCGCTCTTGGGAAGGCAGTGGCTCAGGACCCAGCTCCTGCAAGATTTCAGTGGGAACAACTTCACTGATCAGCTCTACCTTATCCGTCCCCAACACAGCAGCTGCTCCTGGCATTTTGACTGTATTTCTTTTGCCTATGACAGCACCAAGTGCTGGCTGATGTAAACAGTGTTGAGATAGAGGACCATTGCATGCTATCACACTTTGAGGATTGCTTTGAGAAAATAAGTATAAAAACTAAAATTACATCTGTTTGCTAATCAATATTACTGAGGTTTACATAGTCTGTATCTAGAGACTTACCTTAAAAAATCTGATATTTAGAAGTGCTGTGAACCTGTGCATTTTGTTAAGCCTGGCTAGGGTGAAGAGCTTGATATCATGATGGTAGTAGGGGGCAAGGTCTCATACCTTATACCTAATGATGGATTTAGAAGTACAGACTCAATCTGTAGAGCTCAGCCCATTTGTACAGCTTCAGACTGTGCCATGGTGACTGAGTCTACACTATGAAGTTCTAGGAATTTGGAGAAGAAAACCATGTCTTGTAAATAACTGATTTTACTTATAAAATGGAAAAACCTTTTCTTAAAAAAATGCAGTTTATGGACAGGTTGTAACTATTGTAACAAAAAGCTTTGCTAGCATGTATGGCATCTCCGATAATGGTCCCTACAACTGTGGCAGTGGTGGCCACGGATAGATAAGATATTGCAGTATAGCCAAGGAAAGGGTCACTTGTGTGTACTGGTTTGCTCATAGATCTAAAATACTGTAAGAAACTGGACCAAAGAATTTGAAGTAGTCTTTATGTTTGATAACAACTCTTCTGAAGGAAATTCTTTTAAATATTATCTAGGACTTTGATGATATCTGCAAAGATAGCTGTAACAAAATTACACAGAATGCCCCTTGGAGAACAGCACATGGAAAAGCTCCTCATAAGAAGTAGTTAGGAATCTATTTAGAATATGAGGTCAGAGTTTTTTTGTGTAGAGATTTATTTTCATTTTTTTGATTACATACACTTATACCTATGCCTCCTTGTCATCTTGTAGTAATGTTATACCTGCCAGATGTTGCTCAAGAAGCTTTTCTATCAACCAGTTATAACTCTAGGTGTACCATGTAAGTGACTGATACATCTGACAAAGTAAAAGTTTGTTTTATGGGTAGCTTGAGGACAATATACAGTCCACTTCTTATGCGTACTTTATTTCCTTTAATATACTCCATTGTTTATGTTCAACATACTAATGAAACAGGTTCTTACCATTTAATAGGTTGTGATGTAGTGAGATTTATCCTTCTGAAGAAGTTTCATTGTGAAGGTTATGTGAAATTGAAGGTCCAAGTCACAGAGACACTGTGACTTGATTACTCAAGTTAAGATTTTAACTACTTGATTTTAATAAATCAAGCTGATTTTAATAAATCAAGTAGTTAAAAATGTCTTCTGCCACTCAGAGCGCCAGAGCACACTTCTGATCAGAGAAAGGTGAAAGATGCATACAAGCAACAAACCATGCAAGCAACTAGCATCTGCATTACTGCGCAGTCTACTCTGGGGAGAATCAAGCAGGCAAGAAATGGTAGCACTTGTTACATACTGTCTTGAGGGCTTCTTCTGAGTTATCACCACTGTCACCATTTCTTTTACACTCATTTCCCTCATTTAGCAACATGACAAATTCATATTGTCATCGCTTTCCCTTCCCACACATGTATTGCAGATCTTATGATGTCCATTATCACCAGATTCATCCACACTATTACATTGTTAGGATTTGTGTTCATATGATTTCAGTATTATATGTAATCATTGAGTTTTTATTCCTGTAATTTTCATGCCTTGATTCCATTAGACATCTTAATGTATATTATACTTGGAGTTTACTAAACATTGTGCAAGCAAAGTTTGGCCAATTTTACTTAAGTTGGATGATGGTAGCTAACTATAGAGCTACAGTCCCATACTTCTTTTATCCTCTCTCTTTCCCTTTTGTTCTCTCGCTCTTTAAACTTGTGAGTTGTTAGTCAACCTTTATCATTAGTTTTCTCTAATTGTTATTTGCCTTGTTGTTAAAATGTTCTTTAAGCTATTTTCTATTTTGTTAAGCATTGCTTCTTAATACTGATATGGCCTACATATCACATCCCTACCTGTTGTTATGTTAATGTCTGGAAAAATAGTTTACTTTTCTATAACTCTTTGTCTGTAGCAGCCTTAGAAAGGAAAAAGAAGGGGGAAAAAAGAAAAAAAGAGAACAACTTAGCTTTATCGGTTCACATCTTGAAAGAGCACATTCTGCCCCTTCAGTTTTCAACAAAACTTTCCTTCAGTGTTTTCTTGGAAAGAGAGGTGGCAACAAAAAATATTTGTAACTGTTTCTTGATCGGCTCCATACTCTGGGACTTCAGAAGGCTGCTCTGGAGCCTATTTCTTGAAGGTCTTGGGCCACAACCAACAAATATCCCAAAGTTACTGCTGTCTTTCAGGGAAATGAACCATCTTCCCTACCTAGAAATGATGATATGTGTAGGGAAGGAAAGCGTTTTAAATATTTTACTTAAATTTTGCATCTTATCTTCTGGCTTTTCTTTTTCTTTTCATTGCTCACAAGAGGGGATCAAAACAATCGAGTGCTGTTTCCCCATGGGGAAAGAGAAAAGATCAAGGAGCAAAGGCCAAATTCTAAGTATGTATATGTCAATCTCACATCTGTCTCCACCTGCTGACGGAGTTCTAGGCTGGCACAACAGAAGTTACCCAAAAGGACCGTGATTATGTCCTCTCTGGTTTTTGGGCATGCATGATATTCTTATGAGTATTTTTAGGGCTACTTTTTTTTTTTGAAGGTTACCTCAAAATTTCAAGCAAAAAAGCAAGCAGTACTCTTTATTGGGATAATGCCAGAACACATAAGGAATTGCTGCTGGGGGTTACAGAATGTGACATGGGAATTACCTTAAGAAAAATTTAAAGCAAAACATTTTACAAATCAAAAGTAGCCCTTGTGGTTACTCACCATGGCATAAGCAATGACATGTTGTGGTGGGTTGGCCCCATATGGCTGCCAACCTCCCACCCAGCCGCTCACCCCCACCCCCCATCCCCCAGCAGGACTAGGGGAGAAAATAGGAAGAATGAGCAAGCAAGAAGACTCATGGGTCAAAAAAACCCCAAAGGCGTCATGTACAGGCTGCAGGTTACACTCAGTCACTTCGCTGAGGCAAGGAGTGGTGCAGTGTGGCTTGCAGTCAAGACTTAGTGGTTTAACTCTGCCACTCCTTCCTTCTCTTTTCCTCTGCTCTGGCATGGCTCCTCCATGGGCTGCAGTCCCTCTGGGAACATCTGCTCTTCCATGGAGCACCTCCTTCTACTCCTCCTCTCACCTTGGTGTTCCTTGTGCTGCTTCTCACTTTTTGTTCCCTCCTCCTTTCTTTGGCTGGCATTTTCTTCCCTGTCTTAAATATGTTTTCAAAGAGTCACTGCCAGCTTGGCTGATGGTTTCAGCTGTACCCTTGTGGTGGGTCTGTTGGAGCCAGCTGGAACTGGCTGTGTCTGGCATGAGGCAGCCCCTGGCTTCTTCTCATGGATGGCACCTCTGCAGCCCCCCTGCTACCAAAACCTGTCCACCTTCACCCAGTACACATGTGTACACAGATAATAGGATGAACTTCATTAAAACAGCAAGCACCAGTGATGATGACCTGTTTGAGAGCTATTGTTAGGGACTGACTGGGAGCAGAAGATGCTGGCAAGTCAGGGTGAAGGCCACAGAGAAATTCCCTACTTCTCCCAGGGTTAAACAAAAGCACAGAAAACTAAATGCTAGTTTTCCTCACACATACAGTTATGGGCCAAGTAGAGTTGGAACAGTCCTGGAACTGGACATGTAAGATTTCCTGTGGACTATTACGTGGAGGCTGCCATTCCTCTGTGATTATTATATTTTCTATTTCATGCCTTCCTAGTTATGTTCAGATTCATTAAACATGAAGCCTACACAGCTAAGCCTGAAATGACCGTGTGCTTGAAGTGATGTTGCTAATTGCTATTACTGTTGCTAATGGCTGAAGAAATTCTGGTAGGCTCACAAGAGAAAAAAGGAAATTGGATATTTTAACCAGACTAATGCAGATTAAAACACAGCTAATAAGACGCATGTAAAAAGCTTATATTTAAATTATAAGTGTCATTGTCTTGTGGAAATTAGCATTCCATTTGCTAGCATTCCATAGCCTGTTTGTTTGTGACTTTCTATAACTACAGATGGACTACATTTTAGGGTATTCATGATAATAGTAGAACAGAGAAAAAAATCTCATGAAGGGTTTTCTCTTTGTAAAGAACCTTCACATTTATATCTATTAGATTAATAGAATTTGTATCACTAAAATGTTTCTACAAAATGGAAAATTAAAATGTTTCCCTTGGTTTTTGCAATTTTATCTAACTCCACGTGCTAGGGGTGACTTTGTAGATTTCTTTTCCCTTTGCATGTGGAAATAAGAGTATTAATTTGACTTATGGTCTTACACTTTTTTAGTTTATTTGTGTAATTTGATTAGTGTACTGCAGAATTTTGGACTGTGGTAAATAGCAAGAACTTCATTACTTCACATCTATGATTTGCTGCTTATGTAGGAGCATGGGGATTACTTGTAAACCTGATATTATTTACAGGATTTCAGAAGCAAATCCACAGGGAAACAAACACATGATGGAGGTATACTGTAGAGCAGTAAGAGAGCAGCTGTTTAGAAAACATTCCTGAGAACAAGTTTCGTATTGTCAAGAAAGTTGTTTCATACATTACCAAATACCAGTGCTTAGAACAGCCAGAGAGAGAACTTTTCTTGTGGAAGAAAGACAGAAGAGCAATCCCTGAAGACTGACTCCCTGGGAGCTGGAGACTCGCACAGAGCAAAGCCTCATGGCAATGAACTTTCACAACAGTGCTCTGTTTAAAACCTCCAAATGTATTTTTCAGGGTTTCTCTTAACACATTGCTGGTGGCTTAAGATCCATCAGAATAGTGTAGTAAATTGGCTGTAGAGAGGAGAGGAGAGGAGAGGAGAGGAGAGGAGAGGAGAGGAGAGGAGAGGAGAGGAGAAGGAATTCATTTTAAGGAGGACTTGCATTGCTGATTAGCAGTTAGTCCTAATAAGTCCTTTTTTCTCTGCCTTACTTTCGGAGTACATGTGAACATCTCAACATATCTTTATTTTCTGACTTGCATGCATGTGCAAAATGAAAATATACCTTTAGATACTTTTATGTATTTGCACAATTTGCATCAGTCAATTGAAAATAAAAGGCACATTCTCTTTTCTGTTCTTTTATGGTGTTCTGTATGACTACTGGCTGGGCATTTCTCCACTGTAGGGCACGCTAAGCTAGTAGATGTGCCTTGCTTCTGAAAGTGCTCTGGCTGTTTTCTGCTGGCAGGTGGCCAATTGGCCAAACAGAGAGCAGTTTCGCAGCTGAAGATCTCAGTCTGCAAAGTTGTTACAAGTTCCTCTGCCTTATTCCACCCCTGTAGATGAGATGAATCAGCATCAGAAGTCCCACAGACCATTTAACACCACTAATGTTGGTACAAGAAACTGAAAGAGCACAGAGACTTCAAAAACATTCTGCTTATTCAGTTACTGCTTGCAGCAGATGATAAATGTATATCAATCAATGCAAAGAAATAAAAATTTTTTTTTTTCATCTGTGAATATATGCTACTTAGAGAATCCTGAGGGAAATTCCTGAAAAAAATCAGTACAATTATATGTTTTGTAGAAAACTAAAACCAGCTTGTAGTGAGATCAGAATATCAACAGAATAGGTGATGATTGAAGGCATCTCTCTGATACTCGGTACTCTGCGTGACAGTGGTTAACATCCCAGCAGAATGGTTTGATAGGTCTGAAGAACCTGATGTAATGGAAAATACTGAGGGATCTTTTCCTGGTTTTGGGGAAAAAGTTTCTGAGATGGCCCAAGAGAGTACCTCAAAAGGCTGAGGAACACATTCTGCAGTTATGTTGAGTGTGGATGTAATTTTAAACATTAGAAATAAACATGCGAAATAAACATAAAAAATTTTAAACATTAGAAATAAACAATAGAAATAAACAATAAAAGTGAGAGGGGAATCCATTGAAGCAAAAATGAAGATTTCTATGGTAGAAATCATTGTTCTACGTACGGGTATGTGGTCAGAGACACAGGCACAAGCTTGCTCTGCTGCACTCCCAGAAAAGCAAAATGTGCAGAACTCTGGTTGTATTGAGGCTGAGATAATAAATTCTGCTGAGGGACAAAATATGTTAGCTCTGAACTGATGATCTGATAACATGGTCACGTGGTTTTTGGATCAACGTACGGTCATGTCTCACCAGATGAGAGCATAGCTGGGGATCTACGGTTGCCTGCAATATGCACTCGTCTGTCTGTTCAGTGGAGGGTTAACAGGGGAGGGAACAGTCTCCAGGCTTGCCGGTTCTTCCTTTAAGATCCAAGGAAGTCGAGCCTGTGAAGCTGGGCTGATCTCACTGAACTTACTGCATGACTGGAAGTGAACAGCACAGTATCCCGTTTAGAAAGCTGTCATTGTAGAAAATGTCTGTTTCATTTAAAAGAATAATAAAGGGCATCTCACAATTTTTCAGAGTCGTGAGACTATACATATGTCTCTTCTGTGATTTATACTGGTACATTCATGATTAGTTTTACTCTTGTAATGAGGGCTGCTCCAGGCAATCCACATTTTTAAGTATAGATAATTCACTATGCACAGTACACACCAGGTAATAAGACATAATTACCATAATTCTGCATTTTTAAAAATCTTTCTATTCTCACTGGATACATCTTGAACTCTAACATGTCTTCCAAAAGTAATTATTCTATTTTCCTGTTGCTTTTTCACACATTTTTGATGTTAAGATAAACCATGAGTTTACTGTCATTAGAAATGAAAAAAAAAAGAAACTATAAAAGCTACATCACTGCTGCTTGAATCTTCAAGGGTAACTCAAAAAGACTCAGTAACAGCATCATTCTGTCTTCCAAATTGCTGACATGACACATATCTGATACCAACTGAAGTTAGATTTGTTAGTGGCATTCTTGCAAAAGTG
Source organism: Mycteria americana (assembly GCF_035582795.1). Taxonomy (NCBI): domain Eukaryota; kingdom Metazoa; phylum Chordata; class Aves; order Ciconiiformes; family Ciconiidae; genus Mycteria; species Mycteria americana. Next base: position 25,351,279 of record NC_134366.1, on the reverse strand, counting down.
TTTTATATGAAGAGAATTCCCTCTTTCATTTGTGTAAGAACTCAGGTCATTTGCCCTGCGAACTCCTCTTTGAAGAGTTTGTCCTCTCCACCTCAGATAACCACAGGAAAATGAAATGAACTAGGTTATCTCTCTTAGCCAAATTTATTCCATGGATGTGACTGCTGAGAGCATCAGGACTTTCTAAATCTTTTATCATTGCTTTGGTTCAGTAAAAGTCATTTTTTCTACTTCCACACAATAAGAGTCCTCATTCCTGAGAAACTGTTGTTTTTCTAGGCAGCATGCAGTGTCATGAAACTGTCATTGCTCAGGAAGTGAGCTAAAAATTTTGTCATAGCTTGTTCTTACATGGAAAGCAAGACAAAGTTTGGTTACCTTTTCAGCAGCAGGTCTGTATCAGAACTGAAGCAGGGTAAAGCCAAGTAGACATAAAGTCATCTGTGATTTTTGATCATCTTGAAACTACCTACGTCATTTTGATTGAAATCGAATAGCTGCAGATGGCATTTTTTAGTGCTTAATTCATGAAGGATGTAGCAGAATATTTACAAGACTCACCAGACTTACAGGAGTCCATGTCTCACCTCTGTGTGGGGAGAACCTGCTCAAAAGTTTACTTTTCCTTGAAAGTTCCCCTGTCATTAGAATATTTGGTATTCCAGTGTGGGATTACATTAATTGTAAAGATGTTACTGAGTCTAACACTGAAATCCAAGTTCTCTGTTTTGGTGTATCTGAACTGCAGGGCCTAAGCATCATTCCTCCTTCCATATGAAGAAATGCTCAAGTATTTTACACATACTCTGTTGACTCTACTAGATGTTTCAGCTTTGCAAAAGGTACAAAGGAATGCAAAAGAAGCCCTAAGTGAATTGCGTTGTTGATATGTTGGTAGAAAGAAGCTGGTCTATTATGCAGAATAGGTACAATGATCTGGTTTGCTTTTCACAAAAGAAAATGGAGACTTGATATTTTATTATTTTAGAATGGATAGATTGTTACCCAGAATTGCTTTGGCTAGTGAGGAAATACAAGATTAATCTGCAATAAAAATTGCATTATAAGTACCAGAGTGAACTCTACAAGACAGATTTATGAAGCTGATAAGAATCTGTCACATTGTTTAATAAATTAAGTTCTAGGAAATGAAGTTAAGAAATATTTTTTACTGAATTCTGTATTTGATTTTCTATTTGTATATTATTTCCATGTATAATCAGGTGTCTCTCCATCTTTCCCTTATCCTTCATCCAGGCTCAACCCAGTCTCTTCCCATGCTATGCCCATCCACACAGCTCTCAGGGCTGACCCCATTAAGCCTAATGTCAGTTTCTTGGCCCCACCTAATCTATCCTAACAGCTGTTCCTTTTCTGAAATCCTTTCCCTCTTTCTGTTTCTCTTTCTTTGCATGGAAGAGCCAAAATGAAGAGTCAGAGTTTGCCAAAAGAGCCAAATTCTTACTTCAGGAGCTTCATTTCCAAGCTGCCAGGACTGGATTCCCCCAAGAATGAGGCTCCTGTGTTGGCTGATGAGGCAAAATTGAAACTTCGGAGAATTAGGAAACTGCATCAAGACAGGGCAGGGTTGTTCATGCGTTAGGTGTCTCAGTTATCAGCGACAGCTATGCTGTGTATGTCTATGAGAAAGTCATTTAGGCAACACAGGGGTCTTAGATGTCTGAAGATATCTCACCTAATAGTTGATGAGGTTAGTAGCAATGAATCAGCTTCTTAGAGGACCTGGACAGCATGGCCACTGCAATCTTAATGCGAAGCAAGAGCTGAAGCAAGGGTAAAACCAAACCGTTGGCAGTTTAGTGCAGGCAGGTGGAGGTGCACTGTCTGGCTGAGAAGCTGGAGAAGGTAAAGCAGGCGCTGTTTGCTCCCATATCTGGAGGCCTATGTCTCTGATCTTGTAGAGGGGCCTGCAGGAGGAGGGTCTTATACATGCTCAGCTGTTCCTGGGTTTCTGGATAGAAACAGCAGTCAAGGATACCTTCTTTCTTGCTGGAGAGGATTTTGCCCTTCTTCCTCCTGATGCACCGTAGAATTGTCTTGGGGATTTTGTTCAAAATTAGAGTGGTTTATGAGCAAACATTGACCTGTTTTCTTTATATAAAAAAAACCCCAGAATCGTTTCATCTAAAAGCTGGTAGCATTTCAGTGATTTGTAAGTGAAACTAGATTGTTATCTTATGTTCAAAATGAAATAGAGAAACATTTCAAATTTTGTGTTTTTCGCTCAAACTTGGCATAATCCTATTTTCACTGATTTCAGGCACAATGCAGCATCATATCCAATCTGACAGCTGGCTATTTTGGACAATTTTTCTGCTGTGATGTTCCTTTTGAAACAGAGGATACAATTGCACTGTTACAAGATGGAATGGGTAAGTGGAGAAGTCCATGTTACTTTCAGAGTTTATTGATGCGTATCACAGAGTCAAATGCTTAACTGTTTTGCTGGAATTTGCACTGCTCTTCCTGCAAACAGTGAAATGCGTGTACCAAGAGAATAAAGCAAGCAAGATGTGGGCCATTATGGAATGAAGCTCAGTACTGAGGCATGAAAATACTCAGCTCCGAAACAGATTGATGATGTGATCTTGCAGTGCAAGAATGCTTCAATCTATAAGCTAGTACTGTCCTGTAACACCAGAAATTCAAATATTCTAATGTATATTGCTGTAAACTTAACAGGTGTCTGCAAGTGACTAATGATTATCATCAACCCAAAAGCTATTAAACAGGATTTGTCGAAACGCACTATAAAATCAATAGCAGTGTCCAAAGTATCTAAATAGTAACTCTGAGATTCCTACCAGAAGTTGGAACTTTTCTGTGGGAGGCAGGTTCCTGGGTGGGAGGAGAGACCTGGGGAGGTGGGGAAAATCCTGTGATAGGGGAAAAAAGATAAAGAAAGAGCTGATGAAAAGATTTGCTGAAGAATGAGGAGAAAAATTATAGTGGAAAGGAAGAAGGGAAGAACACATGTTAAAAAAAAAAAGAGAAAGCCCCCACTAAAAAAAAAACCAAACCAGAACACAAGACAGTGTAGAGAGTGGAGTCTGAGGAGAAATGAGACCAGTATGCAGAAGACTGAGAGGATGGGAACAGAGGGGAGAAAGGTCTGCAGACAGAAGGCAGAGCAGAAGGGTAAGGACTGAAGATACACACCACTATCAGAAAGAGGCAGATCTGTGTGACTGGGGACTCCTTGTTAACAAAAACCGACAAACCTGTCATCAGATCAGCCCCAGAAAACGGAGTGGCATGCTGTCTGTCAGAGTCACAGCCACAGCAGTTGGGGCTGAAATTGATCTAGAGGGAGGGATCCATGTGTCACATTGCCATGTTTTCTGAGTCCAGGATGACATGGCAGACTGGAAAGGCAAAAGACTTTTTTTATAAAAAAAAGATGGCTATGTGATCCTCAGAACAGTCGCAGTTTCTAGGTAAGATCTGAGATGATGAAGGAATGGTGCCATAAAGAAGATCTGTGGGTGCTCAGTCACTCAGATTCACTGAAAACTTCTTGAAGGATGACTATTCTGGAAAAGTAGGTTCTTAAAATAAGACTGCTGATGAAAAAGCCATTGAATCATGACTTTGGATCCACAGAGGTTGTTTTGGGTAGAAAGTCATCAAATGAACATGTTTTAGGTGAAAGAACATATCTGAGCTTTGGAAAACATTTTTTTTCTTTTTTGCCAAATGAGGGTGATAATTTGAAGTTTCTGCTCCTTCTACAGCATTTGAGCAGGAGAGAGTGGTATCTCCAGGAGACTAGGGTGACTTCCTTCCTTCCTGAGTGAGGAAACACAGACAGCAAGCAGCCTGACCATGTCAGTGGATGCTTGGCAGAACCCTAAGGGCAATAGTACTGAAAATGTGTCCTCTCGTCTCCTGAGGAATATACTTCTCTCTCCCTGTGAGTTATAACCATAGTAAGTGCAGGTGCTACAACTTAAATGTGCCCTGTGCCTGTCGTGAGATGCCCCATTTCTTTCCCAGGAAGAAGTTCCACTTAAACATAATGAAAATGATTGTACTTGTTGAAACCAGAAATATTGGCAGTGACTTTGAGTCCATATAGTTTAGACTGACATTTTCCTTCCTGCATAAAAGAGGTAGCTGATGGAAGCTGAAAGACAACGTATGAAGGAAATGCTAAGACAAGGACACACAACAAATTTTAAAGCAATTTGCGAGGGAGTTTGGCTACTCAATTTGAGTGCAGAGTTGTTTTTGCTGGAGCTCATAAAAGTGATGCTCTCTCCATGTGTGCTTTTGTCTAAGTATCTTACAGCAGAAGGGCTGTTTTCAGCCAAACATTTGCTGACTATCTTGAAGAGCTACTACTGCCCTTCAGTATGTCTTCTTCCCTACGGGTCAGAGGCTTCCCAGGTGGTAAGTCTGGCTCAGACAATGTTTGTCTGCTGGTCAGTTATTTGAGCTATCATCTGAACCACTTTTGATGATTCCTGATTCACAGTCTGGACTCCTTGTGTTTAAAAAATGTTTTTTCCATGACTATTTTATTTGTGTCAGGCTGTTTTTGGCCTTAACCCCATCTATGCCAAGGTGAGAAGTAGTAGCTTTGAACGCCACTTGTGCAAACCTCTTGACAGAAAACAGGTCTGTGCCAGGAACCTCAGGAAGCATAAGATTTGTTGACCTCAGATAAATCTCAGCACTGATTGCATCTATATTGGTGTTTTAGTTCAGAGCAGTAGTCCAATTTTGAAGCATATCCCCTGGTGGCCTCCTGCTGTGTCTTGGCTTGCTTTTGTTGTGTATGAACTAGAATCCATTCTGGGGAAAACTAAACTAGAGCTCCAGTGCAGGTGAGGGCCAAAATGTCCTTCAGTCTTTCCTGGATATATGTGCGTACCTATGTACCTTGGATGTCTATAAACTACAGAAAGTGCAGTACAGGGGATCAGACTAAATGTAGTTTGAAGAAAAAATTCTGAACTACTTGCAGTGTAAATGTAGGAGCTTGTGCAAAATACTTGCTAATGTAGGAAATACTGTATGCTAAACAGTAGAGTGGACCACATATGGTACTGGGAATTGAGTTACATGGGCCTTGCACAGCATATGATTATTTGCAAATCACAGGGAATTAAGGACTATATTTGTGCTTCTCAGAACACTGTAGTGGTCACCTTCCAGGCTTTGCCTTCAGTTCCCTGAGGAATAAAATCCAGGGTGTGTGTGGGGGGGCATGGTATCCAAATGTGACCATGCTACAGCTACCAGGTGACTGCAATGCCATGTGGTTCTCATTTGGAGTTCTTAATACAAATTTCTCCTTGCCCTTCAATAAATGTGCATCTACATACAGCGAAGTATAAGGCTATCCAGGATGGTGTGGTTTTATCTATCACTGTTTCTAAGATTCTTTTTATCCTATCCCATACCAGAACCATTCCTGCCTCATAATCTACAGCATTTGCCTCGGATGTGGATGGCCTGAATACTAAGTGTGTGGAGGATCAGGTACTAGCTGCTGTTGTGCCTAGTTAAGGGATTTGGTCCTAAAATCTCAGTCTCAGTTAAGTGTCCAAACCAGTAGGTTAATCTGGAAAGTTTCCTTCTTACTCTCATTTACCACAAAAGTAATCCTGAACCTGAGCAGTGTTTTCAATAAGACACTTTCCCATGAGAATTTAGACTCTGACAAGCTATTATTTCCCACCCACCTCTGCTCAGGGCAAACCCCTTACACCACTCAAACACTGCTTCCATCTCCAGTGACTTCAGTGCTAAACTAAACCCCATTAGACTAGCATTTGCCAGTTACGGTATAGTATCTTTAAAAGAACATATTATATTCCTTTTCCTGTGTTTTACATGTTCTCCTGTGGCTATTAAACCTACCTTTGTAGCTTTTTTTTTCCTTCCTGTTTAATACAATGCTGTCACCATTATAGCCCTTTTCCCTGGATTTGGGATAATTTTACCTTCAAGAGCCTTCAAAGATATTTCATGGTTTTCAATACTGCCTTTCATAAAGTATTCACTTTGTGCTTGCTTTTTTAATTAACAAAACCGTAGGGCTGGATGTCTGCTTTTCTCGTTCTGCTCCTTTCTATACTATCCAAACCAGAACACTTCCAGCAGCAATTTTATTTTTTTCTGTGCCTATAATTGTCATTAAATCTTTACCTTTTTGCCAATATATGAGACCAGGGTGAATTATTTCTGCTGAAAGGGAAACTGCTGATCTGGGTCAGGTAATTCTCTGCCACAATTTGTTTATGTTTAAAAGACTGTGCAGGGATTTCTGAATGCAATGGAAGCTTTTTGCTCTTTTCTTGTGCACATTTTCCAAGGTTGTCTTTTGTATATACTGCCTCTGCTCCTTGCAGGATTGCAGTTTTCAGGGAGCTAAGCAGGTGATAGCCCCCTCATTTTCCAGACTGCTGCAGTGGGAGTGTTCCCACGCTGTGATGCTGTAGTGATTGCCCTGCTCCCACATTCCCAGTATGGCTGCATCTGCCCTTGCCTTGTCAGGGTCAGCCTCATGACTGTTCTTTCACTCTCTACTGCTTTTTTTCTGCCAAGCACAGCAGCACACAGCTGTAACCAAGCAATCTCTTAATCCCAGTGTTGGTAGCCGCTTTCAGGTCAGGGTTGTTGATATCAAATCAGTGGACTGCTGAATCACTTGGCATAGAGATTAGAAGCAGCTCAGGAACTGGTGTGTTGCCATCTTTCATGTGGGCATTACCAAATTGTTAAGCCAGGTTCCCAGCTTACTTCAGTTAGTGTGGCTTAGACTTAGATGGAATTTGCTGACTTGAGTGGCTTCTTCCCACTGCTTTTACTTATTGCTATATAAAAGGAATGCCCCTCCCAGTGCGTCTAGGGATGTACACAGACACCTATTGAGTTGAAGAAAACCTGTGCATGTTCAAGATCAATGGCTCACTTGCTGATAGCCATTAATGTCTTTCAGAAAAATTCATCTAGCTCAATTTTGTCCATCATCTACATGGAATTTTAAATGTTGACAAACCTATACAATCCCTCTATACAACCAAAGTGGTATAATGATAGTAATATTACTCACAAAAAAGCCTAAACTTGATACAAATCAGTCCACTGACACGGAATCAATTAAAAAGTCTAGACAGTACTACTGGAAATAAGGCATATCCTTATAGTGTTTGGCAGCACCCGATTTAAGAGTACCTGCATCTCAGCTGAGTTGAACTTAATTTATTTTACTCAAAGTGCTCCCTGTGAAAGCTTCTCTTGTGCCATATCCCCTGGTTATATCTTTATTTCTGGCCGAAATTCTGCTCCCTGGCATTTTTTAGATACCATATTTGTTAACAGTGGCCCCAAATTCAAAGCATGTTGTACCTGTCCTGGTTTGACAGTCTATGCTGGACATGCTTGAGGTTTCCTGACATCCTGCTGCCTTGTGCCATCTGCTACAGAAGGTCTGGAAGCAAAAACTGTGTTCTAAGATTTTTCCAAAAAAATTTCTGAGTGGAAAAAGAGGACTTGTCCAGGGGTACCCAAACTCAGGAGTCCTATGCTCTTTGTAGTATTTCTTCCTTACCCGTGGGGTGTGAATTTTCTGTTTGGAAGGATGCAATCTGGTATGGGAATTATGACTGTTCCTGTGTTTGAAATGATGTCCCATGAGCACTTCTGGGTCCAATTTCGAACACATCACACTAACTTAAAACCTGGTCTTCTGGGACCAAAGGCATGTTTCTTTCATGATCTGTATGTGTCTGTACTCTGTCCAAAGTAGCTTATTCCACAATAGAGCCACAAAGGCCTGTGTAAATCAGAAGGGTGAAGAGGAGAGCTCATACAAGTATGAGCTAAGGTTATTTTTAACAGGGTTCTGAATTCAAACAAAGTGTGCAATGTCTTCAAGCATGGACTGGATTCAAGTTACAATGAAGTGGACTTAAAAGACCTACACCCATACTATGATTTGCGCCTATTGTGTAAAGTTTGCCCATAATTTGGTGCTGAAAAGACCTTCCAGAGCAAAGTAGCATTGTCTCAGGACAGTAAAAGGTGCATCATTTTGATGAGGCAATTTCTGGTCTGCTTGTTAATGCTCCTCATCGTACTATTTACAAATAATAAAGTTATACAAATATTCTATGCGTGTTTTGACTACTGCTTTAATAATTTAGAGGTATTCTGTTCCAGCTAGAGGGAAGAGAGATGAACCCATTTTGAGTGTGTGTGTGAGTTTAGAAATAAGGTTTTTTGGTGCATGAGTCTGCAGGTTTCCACAGGAGCCGTGTTAATGCAACAGCAGGTTCTGATCCTTTGAACTTCTTCTGAGGCCCATGTTAGCCTGTAAAACATAGGCTAAAATTGAAAAGTTTTAATTAATCCTTTAATTAATCCTTAAAGTTTTAATTAATAGCTATGATTTCTGAGATCGCTGCTGACAATGCCTGGCTTGTTAAAATGGGTCATTGTTTGTGAAACTGTAATGAAAGTAATTCTGCGTCAGAAAGATTGGATGTGTTCCTGCTCGCCCATTTCTCAACACAATCCACTGCTGTCTTCCCAGTCCGTGCTGTTTTCTTCTTGCACACCCACACATGGTCATCATTGCTTTTTGTTATATTCTACATGGCAGCTACAGACTCATGTCACCTCACTCCCAGTCTTTTCAGTAGAATAAATTTGGTTGGTTTTTTTTAGGAATGGGGAGGGCTAGGCAGGTCTTTGGTGATGTGATATGTTGAAAGCCCTTTGTCTCACCTTACCTAGGGAGGAGACTGTGCCAACCAAATGTTAAATAGGTCGGACAAGTTGAGTATGGGAGCCTACTGTGGGTCTGCCATAGAATCAGAGGACTTGGGAGAACAGTCACAGTATATAGAAGAGTACAGTCACAGTATATAGGTTCCACTAGTCTCCAAACAAAAGTATCATGCTAAAGACTGGATTGTGCTAAGCTGTAGTGCTACAGACCTGTATAGTCCGCAAAAGAATACAGATGGCATTGATCTCAGCAGGAGAAAGGTTTTGGTCAGTTTAAATAGTTACCCGGGTAAACTAATTTTGGGCATACGTAGGCAACTGATTAAGAACATCCTGATGAACATTTTACTGTCAGGAAACTGGCTACCGTGAGCAGTGTCTCTTTTTGTTTGTTAGTCTATAGCACCTTGTTAAACTTTGATGAATATCCAGTTCAGACTGATGCTGAATGGCATCATGCAGACGAGCTGGGCTGGGAGATGAGCACCAGCACCTTCAGTATTGCACAGTCTGGCTCATTTTGCATATTGCAGGTGCCTCGATGACCATTTCTGTGTCTTACCAAGAGGTCACACTTGAGAGAGGCCTTTCTTCTTCAGTGAGTAACACTTCAGTATCTTGCAATAATTATGTCCCTAAATTAGACACAACTAACCTAGCTTCCCTTTGTTTTGTTTCTGTAAACTACCTTATGCGTGACAAATTACTTGGCCCGGGTTATAAAACTACACAGGGCATTCAGTGGTTAAATAAAAATGAAATTATAAAAAGCTAAGTTTCTTCCTCATGTCATATCTGAATTGCATAAACAAAATGGTGCTAGACCACTCTATCTGTGCAGTACAAGGAATGGGCTCAATCCAATTCCCCATGAAATTAATAGAAAGAGTCTGGGCCCCGTGGGCCTTCAATCAATCTCACCCTGCAGACAGATGAATGGTAAAAAGAGCTTGGTGATTCCTGATGACTTAGTCTTCTGTAATAAATGAATAGTGTTTTATTTTTGGGAAAACAGAAGCCAAGGAAGGGAGGAGGCAGAGGACAATCTGATTTTACTTCAGGAGAAAGAAAACAGAAGAAGGAGATAATAACAAAATGTGCTGGCAAAAATAAAGCTTCTCCTTATACAAACCATGCTGTTTCACTAGCTACCATACATGTCAGTGAATTAAGTTACTTTAATTAATTACGGCTAGCTTTATACATGTTTTCAGAGTCTTTCAGAATACTTCATACAGTGTTTTACTGCTCAGTAACAAAGGTTGTTAAAAAAATATTTGCTAAGTGTGTTATATTATATCCTGACACTTGTGTGCTGTTTTAAAAAAATCATCCTGTCACAGAAGGATGCTAATGACTTAACAACCTGAAGCTTGCCAGTTTGTGAAACCTTGATGTTTAATCTAGATAAATTTCCTTGTTTATATAGCTGTGTAATCAATGTGTGCAGGAGAGTTATGGTCTTACATAGCTATTAGCTCTACTTTACATAAATATTATGTTTTATCAATGGACAAATGCATCACTTTGTACAGCATGGTATCACAGAAAGAAATTTAGAATCTTAATAAGAACTTTCTGCTGTATTTTTATGGCATATTGGATGTTTATAGGATATAGTATAATTTTTCATAAAGCTTCATGAGTCATTCTAGCAAATCATTGATTTCATACAAATCAAAAATTACCTGGTTTGGGAAATTTGAACTTTCTCAGCTATTACTACCTTGTGTACTTTGAGGAAAACCATTTCTGAGTGGATATATCTCAAAATAGTAGAAATATATAGTTCTATATATGTCACTTGTGAACAGACATGTTTTTAGAAAAGCTGTTGATGTGGAGACATGGCAGGGGAGGGGTTGTGCCTTAAGGTGTAAATTGTTAGTTGCCATTGAAATCTGCATCAGAACTTTTTCAATTTTAATTTAGAATATAAAAAAACTTGATCAACAAATCTTCACTACTGCATAATATACCTCTAGACATATTTATACACTTGAAGACATAGAAGACAATATTTTTATTTGTGAGGTAATAGTTTGCGAAAAGATTGCTAGGGGTGGATGAATTGCTTTTGCAGATAGTAAATTTATTAAAAATGCAGCTTACTGAAGGAAAAAAACTACCTATACATTTGGGCAAAGTTGGAGAAGAGATGACCTTAAAATGAATGAAGTAGATAAGAAGACTGAAAAAAAAAGTAAGAAATGTTTTGCTTGCATGTTTTCTAAATTAAACAATTTAACTTTTTGTTTTGAAACAGTTTCAATTTGAGAATGACTTTATCTTCTATGAAATTGAATTTTTAAAAGGAAATGAAACAAAACTATAAAACATAAATTCTTTGAGGCTGATGCAAAGTAGAAACTATTTTTTCTTTGTGAAGGAGAAAAGATTGGGAGGATTGGTATGGTGCAGACAGGAAACATTCATGACTCTCACAACTTATATGATGTTCTCTGTTATGCATGCAGCCTTAGTAAAATATCCTGTGGTTGAAATTCTTGTTGTGTTCCATCTGTGGGAGTTCTGTCATGAATTTAAAAGGATACATGATTTCACTCTTAATCTTTATGTCCTTATGAAGCATTTCTGCACTTATTAAATGTAGAGAGAAAATCTGGGAGTTAGGAAAGCAGGGACGTGAGAGTAAGAGTCTTTTTGAGACGGATGGATGAGGAGGATGTTCTTCAAAAACAATTAGACCTGGACATAAATGCTTTCCATTTCTCCTGTGTCCCTCCCTAGTACTGCTCCCTCTTGATTCATTCTCTTTCCTTCGTATTTTCCTGCAAGAGAGAACATTCAGTAAGTGCTGCAGTGAAAAGTGCCAAAAATATTCATGAAGTGCTGTATGTCTGCTGCTGCATCAAACACAATATGAGGAAGTGGCCCACAAAATGATCTCTCTTTTTAATTACTCCATGCACTCCAATTCTCAACCAGGTATTGAAAGGTAGCAATGTCCAATGGACTAGGCAAACTTTTCTAATACATTCTAGAAATAGGATGTTACTTGGACAATATAAATCAAACTGTGCTCTTAGGAATGTCTTAAAATCTCTGCTTGGGATTAATTTATTGTTTTGTTCTCAGATAAAAGCAGGTATTGAGTGGGTCTGAAATACACATTCAGTGATGAACCCAGCAAAACTTCTGAAAACTTTTGTACCCATTAGTTATTATTACAAATACTGTAGAAGTTAAACTTTAAAGGTTCACTAAATTTGTGCCATTTTGCTTTTAGTTCTTCCTGTGTGGATATTTGCATATTTATGACTTGGCACTGTGTGTGCAAATGGGACACCAGGCTATCTGCACACAATTCACACAGAAATCTATGTTTCTTCATGCAAAAATGTTTAGCCAAAAATTTGACAATAGATTTGAAATCTTTTAAAAAGTCTGTGTATTTAGTATCAAACATATTTTTCTTCGTCTCTATAAAACCTTTTTTTTCTGCAGCTTTCTCCAACTGTGAGTAGAATGCAGATTCAACACTGATTGTTTCTAAGTGGTTTAAAATACTTTAAACACAAATTATTTGCATTCAAAACCTTGATCTTTGTTCTCAAGACCTTAAAAATGCCAAGAAAAGCAGAACTTCTTGTCATTTGTTTTCACCCACATGCATTAGTAACATTCCATTTCCAGAAAGTAATTCTGATTCAACCTCTTTTAAATGAAGAAACAGGCAATTTCTTCTGTAATTTTCATCACTTGCTATTTGTGAATTAAAGGACTTGACAACTCACTATAACGGTTGGACAATCCTGGACATTTTTAAAAACGACCTGTCCTTGAAATGTCTTATTTTTGCATTTTTATAGTTTCAAGGATGTTGATGAGGCTGATAGAAAAGGAGTTAATAATATGCTGTACATATTATGCAGTTTTAAAGTGAACCATAGCATGACCTACTCCATGAAGCCCAAGTAGGCAGAGACTTTTCAGTTCTTAAAGAAAAACTTGCATCAGAAAAGAACATCTAGACAAGAAAAAAAGCCTTGGACAAAATCCTCTTTGTTCATATGGCCTATTCAGTTGCAACGAGCTTCCTCTGGAACTAATCATGGTCCAACACTGGCATCCCTAGCAGTTTTTTCCATAGTGTAATGTAAAAACAAAACAAAACTTATTGCATTGCAGATGAAGCCTTTGAAGTGTAGAGAGATTCAAGTGATTTTTGGCTCTTTTTGAAAGTGATTAAAATTTTAAAATAAAATATGGCTATATTCACAAGCTGGAAGGACCTTATGCTCTTATTCTGGCTAATCTAGCCAGGTGGAAAGAGTTTGACACTGCTGAGCATCTCTTTTGTCTGATGATTTATTTAAGAATTGGTGTAGGATGAGGCCTTATGCTTGATTAATGTTGTCTGTGAATTACAAAACTCTGTTTGCTCCCTTCGCAGCAAGAGCCATTGAGATCTCTGAATTTCCTCCACCAGCTCCTTGGTGATGCTCTCTTTCCTCCTTGTTCTCACCGAGGCCACGCAGACTGCTGCAGGCAGTTGTGTGACATAGTTACGGCTCTGTTACCTGCAGCCTTCCACTGATTTCTTTCCCATCATCTTCTGTCCACCTTCCAGTGTCCTGGAAGGTCATGGCACTGTCAGCCTGAGCCCAGGTAAATAATAATTAAAGCATTCTTTTCTATGGCCAGGATGCACAGTAAAAGGCTTCAGAATATAAAGAAGTAGTGTTTTCCATTGATGGAGCCTGAGGTGTGGTACATGAGGTTAGTTGGGGGTAGGGGATGAGAGGAACTTGGGATCTGTCTGCCAATAAACGCAGAGCCCAAAGCCACCAATAACATCCAGGTTATTATTAAAGTTTATAGCACTGTCTTTTTTTGTCACCCCTATCAGTTCATTCTTACTGGTTTTACTGAATGAAGGTGGCCAGGTTTTGGTAGAGGGGGGAGCTGCAGGGATGGCCTCTGTGAGAAGAAGCCAGGGGCTGGCCCCAGGTTTGACACAGCCCACTCCAGATGGATCCAGCTGTCTCTGCAACGAACCCAACGCAGGACACAGCTGAGCCCATCGGTGATGCTGGTGGTGCCTCTGTGAAAGCATACTTAAGAAAGGAAAGAAAACACTGGAGAGGGAGATGAGGAGGCAACAAAAAGAAGTGAGAAACAGCAGGAGAAATGACCAGGTAAGAGGTGGAGGAGGACAAGGTGCTCCATTGTAGAGCAGATATTCTCGAAGGGACTGCAACCTGTGGAGGACTGGCAATGGAGCAGAGGAAAAGAGAAGGAAGGAGCAATGGAGATAAACTGCTATGGCTTGACCACAGCCCCCCTGCACCCCTTCTTGCCTCACTGAAGGGACTGTATAACCTGAAGCGATAACAAGTGGGAAGAGAGGAGTCTGAAGTCAAGGGAAAGGAGGACGGGTTTGTTTTCCCTAAGTGTTTTAATGTTTGTTTCTTTTTTTGTGGTTTCCCCTCCCTCCCCCCAATACCTGAATAAGTACTCCAATATTTACATAGATTAGCAATACATTAAGTTAAATTCCCAAGTTGAGTCTGTTTTGCCCATGATGGTAATTGGGAAGTGATCTCCTCATTTTTATTTCATCCCACCAGACTTTTTGTTCTCCTATTAATCCTATTTTTATCTTCCCTATCCTACTGGAGGGAGTAAGTGAGCAGCTGGGTGGGTGTTTGGCTGCCAGCTGAGGCTAATCCCCCACACAAATTCATCTGTCTCCATGAGCAACCTATCAGTACCAAAGTGCCAACAGCAATCAGTAGCCACACACTTTCAAATGAGCATGGCCATGTGTTTATGAATAAATAAGGGATCTCTCATACTGTCATATCAGCATCCCTGGGACAAGCTGAACTGAAGATCTTCCAGTGGTCAAGCTTTGTCATTCAGAAGTTCTGCAGTGACTGCTCACTTCCCTGACTACACTTGTTACCCCCATCTGAAAATTGGCTTAAGCCACATCAAGTTCTTCCTGAAGCAACTTGTCAGTCTCCTGGTGCTCTTGTTCTTGGTCCATATCTTCTGCTCCTCAGAGTACCTAATTTAATTTTTCTTTTAGTAGCTATCAATGGCTCTTAGCTGGTTTTCTTTCCTCTTAACACTTTCCTAAACTAGCCTGTCAAGTCTTCCTTTAAGGGCACATGTAACTGTCCTCCTTCCTTCCACCATCAATGAGAAGCCACGACTGTTACACAAAACTCTTATCAGAGCTGCTGCCACCAAAATCATTCTGGTCAAGATTTCTCATTGTCTTAGCAGTTCTCTCAGATATGAAAACCTGACTTTTATTTTCAGTCATCTCATTTACTTAAGATTTGTGTGATATTTGCTTTCACGTTTTGGATTTCTTTAACAGATAAAGCAGTGGAAGGAGAAAAATGCCACGTTTTTTTTTTTCCCCCCTCAAATAAAAGTATGTCAATTATTGCATTATGTGTCTTTGTTGTCACACCTGTGGGAGGCCCATCATAATGATTTCCAGTGTCTCCTAGTAGAGGGAATTAGCTTTTTAATATTTTTTCAAAAAGCTATCATTGAAGATCATTAATTGCTGACAAAGTCAAGGCAAAACAAGAAATGTAACCTTTCAGCTAAGGAAGGTCTAATTTCTTTTTCTCTCATTTCTTGTGATCTCATTTGCCCAGTTCTCTAGCCTTTAAAATTCCAGATATGAATTTCTAAAGTAAAACAAGGGGAAATTACTTCAGAAGTTCATACTAACTTTATAAATAAGTAAAAAAGAAGTAAAGCTTGAGTAAAGCTCATTTATTTTTCTTTAGTTGGTCATCCTTTATATCTGCTTTTGTGATTGACACTTGCATGTGTACAAAAGGAATGAGGAGGAAACAAAATTGTTTCCACACCCTCACATGCTTCCTGGACAGCCTTCATCCCAGCACAGAGTACACTTCAACAAATCAGTGTCAACAAAGTTCTGGTTAGATCTGGGCTCAGGTTCCAAACTAATTCTGAAGTAGACTCCTTATCTAGTTTACTTTTGGAGGTCACAGGAGAACATGATCTTAAAAGTGTAGAACAACATCTAATTTGAGTTAGGCACAGCTCTCTAGTCTCTAATGGAGGAAAATGAAAAGAGAGTGACATCTGATTATGTGCAATGCATAGGAATCAGGTATTTTGCAATGGCTATCCAATGACTATCACAGTCTTTCTTTCCTGTTACTTATGGATAGTCTTTCTCTGCTTCCCTTTACAGTGTTCACAGTGACACTGCAGTTCCAACTAATAAGGAACCGCGCTGAGATGGGATGATCTAATTTGCTATTTTCATTGAATCAGATTCTGGAAATTGAACAAAATTATTTTTCTTCACTTCACCCACATTCGTTTCTCACTTACTCCTTTTCCTCTTTCTTTTTTTGAAAATAGGCAGCATCACACCAAATAGATCTTGGTTTTGAAAAGATTATTCTAGAAGTACTGAAATTGCTCTGTCTTGCCATTTTTATTCAATTTCAAACTTTGGGTTTAAAAGGCTTTACAGTACAAGATAGAATTATGTCTGAAGATGCCTTCTCTCCTAAAGAACGTCCAATTGCTGAACAATATATGCTATTCACAACTGATCTCTTGCAATTGCCATAACTAGCTCTTATGTTCTGTTCATCTACTATCACTCAATACTGAATTAATAAAGTTTGAAACTTTTTAAGGAACTACATTTTGAATATTTTCCTGAAATGATAGATCCATAAATCTTAGATAATCTGAAGTTTCATTATGCATCCTAGAAGTAGAATCTGTTACTTGGAAAGTTTCTTCTCTCTTTCTTTTCTTTCACTGGAGATGAAATATCGAAGACATTTAATTATTTTAAATATGGTGAGAATAGATAAAGGAGACAAAGCCTGTGAATTTCACACATATGCCAGTATTTTACATTGTCTAATGCCCAGGAATTTCAGTGTGAGTGGAGATGTCATCTTACACACAAACATACCTAAAATAACTGTATTTTTTGCTAGTGGAGCTACCTCTAAGACCTTATGATGCTTGTAAATCTTGATAATGATGACCTGAGAGACATTATTAGTAGATCCCAAATCATGAATTTTACAAAGCTACCCATCAAGTAGCTGCTTTGCTATATAGCTTCAGGATTTGAGAGAGGAGGAATGAACTGCATGATGTGACTAAAGACAGCTAATTAGAAGATCATCAAACTCTCTAAAACATGTAAAAAAATCACTACAAGCAAGGAAGTTGAAGGAAATTTTAATTTCTCATAAATTTTCTTTACACAATGTAGGAGGCGACAATCATCTGGTCTGGGGAAAAAAAAGGAAAAAAAAAGAAAGGTTTTTAAAAAAACAGATTGTAATGGTGCTTGAAGCCTTTGATGAATTTAATACTGCTGGGAATCAACTTTACTGGATCTGTAGATTCCTGCATCTAGCTTATCTGGTGATTGACAGTCATACTGATGAAAAGATTTCATGACTCATGCATGATTGATAGCCAGCTGTCAGGAGAAAATAAAACATAACTTTTTTTGAGTCACACAACAAAGAAAAAAATTGGTTTTGTCTCATTGCCATTAATTTCAGTCAGTGATGCTGTTTATTTCCCATTTAGAAAGACAGAAACATACTTGTGAAGTCTGAAAGCCCAGTCCAAATGACACCCAGGCAAAGCCCACGATTTCCTGCATGGGCTTTCTTATTTGCAGTTATAAGATTGATAATTCAGAACAAACTAGAATGAAGACTGGAGGAACAAGCAAGCAAGACAAAGCTCAAGCTGCTAAGCATTAAAATGATGTGGGTAACAGAGCCCAGTGTTTGTTCTTAATAGGGTATAGATACGTATATCAGCCTGAATCAACAGTGACTGAGACCTGATACCACCTGTGACTCTAATATCAAGTCTCCACTATGTTTCTACTCTACAGCCTGGGAGAAGAAAAAGCAAATCAGCAGATGTCCTTCACTGACCATCAGGACTGGGGTGCCTTTGGACGTGTGTGTTCCCTGCAGAACCCATCATAGAGTTCCTAGTGACTCTTCAATTAAAAATGTTGTTATACTTTGCTATTCTCCTTTTCAACTCTATCATCAGCTCTATGAGTAGAGGACTGTCAGTACATTTAGCAGCTTTAATGATCAGTGAAGGTAAAGAAAGACTGGGAAGTGGTTGGGGAGGGAGAAAAACTAGTCCTTAAGGTTTGACACATTTCTTATTTTACTTGATTAATTTTGTGCCAATGTGAATGAGATTTTTAATGAAAGTTAGCAGGATGCTTCTCTCTTTGCTGGGCTTATTTTCTCTCACTGAATAATTTTGAACGCCTGTTTTGAATTTCATGTGAAAGTGACAGAACTACGTATTAATCAGGCAGCTAGATTAAATAGGGCTTGAGTTATAGTGCATTAATCTGTTCTGGATAAATCTTGAATGGTGTGATTGAGAAATTCAATTAAAAGATTTATCCAATTTGAGTAGTATGTCTTGATCTCTGTGAAGCCACAGAACTCTTGAGAATTGAAGGAATCTCTACCAGGAATCTGATCTGGAAACAGGTACAGATGGGTGGTTAAATGGACGTCTGCTTTTTTGCATTAATGGAGTGTCACAGGATTCAGGTTCCTCACCTTGACTTCAAAATAAGAGTAGATACTGGCATGTGTTTTTGGGTTACACCTAAGTGGTTTCAGACATTAGCTACGATCTTTATGTTCCTGTGTTGTTATTTTAAGGAATATCTTATATACAAGCAGAGTAAGTAATTAAACCCTCTTGCATTTGTACATATAAACTCATAAATGCACTGAAAAACTCTGGCTATGGTTCCTGTTTGCCCTCCTCTCTGCATGCTCATTTAGCTCCGTGCAAAAATGAGCACCACATGGATGCAAAGCAGGATAGTCCTTTGCACCAATATAAATGACTACACGGGTGATGAAAACAAAGACATATCTGAACTTAAAGGTCCTTAACTTTAATCTTACTTCTTTCAGGGTGTGGGGTTTTTTGTTTTGGGGTTTTTTTTTGTTTGTTTATTTGTTTTTGGGGGGGGTGGTAGAGGACGTAATCAGAGTCAGAGATGAACATTTTCTCTGTGGCACTTATTTACTCTGTTCACTTTCAGAGTCACTGACTAGTTTCCTCCTCTCAGCTGGGAACGGTCTACTTGTGTTTCAAATAAATCTTTCATCTTTTTGACTCCAGTCCACTCTGTCTTGATAATCTTGCATCCTTTATTTATAGGTATAGCGAGCAGTAAATAAAGAGAACGTACTGTGATTTTATACTATAAACAAGAAAAGAAAAATAAAGGAGAAAACCGCAGGGTGGGTAGGTCCCTGATTTGGGGGGGGAAACTTACTTTGGATTTCATTTGTAAGGGGAAAAATATCCAGACAAACCCAAGTTTTATAAAAGTAGTGTGTTCACAGATAACAGAATTTATGCAAAGAAAGTTCAGAAATGCATAATAAATAGTTTCTTCTGAGTTTTCAGCCCTCTTCCCTCATATAGAAAAGACCTGGATACTTCTTATTTATAGACTTTAAAGAAGAATATAAATCTCTAAAAAATGGAGTTGTGAAAGAAGGGGGTGGAAAAACAGTCCCAAAAATGTATTCATGAACACAAAAAAAGGTAAAAATGAGTTTGTAATTTACTGCAGCTCAGAGGCAGCAATAACTAATACACTGGAAATTTACCCATTTTATGCATCTATTTGCTTGCTTTACTACTCTGCTGTTCATAAAAAGAGCATTTATTTCAGCAACTGTCATGTCACTTGGCATTTATGTGATCTCTGAGCTATGTGTGAAAATGCACATTTTTCCAGTTCCAATTTTTATTGAAAAATTATTTATTTTACAAATTGGTATCAAGGTGGTTTGTTCTCCTGTCTAACTAGTTTTACTATTCTACTTTTATTATGTTTGTTCTTATCACTTGAGAATCAGAGTCATAAATAATTTGGTTTTGTTTTTCACATCCTGGTTCCTACTATTGTACCTGCATTTTATCTGCTGTGTGCTGCTATTAACGGGGAGATTAAAAAGCATGCTTTTCTATTCTTACACATTTTCTTACTCTTACGCGGCACTTACGAGGCACTTCGGCTTGTCCACTACATTTTGCTCTCAGCTGTGTCTTTTGACAATTTACTCCGTTGTTCCTCTTTGCTATCGTTATCGTCTCTCACCTGTGTAGCGCAGACCTCCACTCCACCCAGGGGCCAGAGCTGCTCTCTGGCTGGCACCGCTCACACGTACAGTGGGCACCTCGCCTGTCCTGTACAACTTCCAGCATCGGGTGTGGGATGAGAGACGTCAGATGCATAAAAGAACTAGCCATGGGAAACGCAAGGTAGTCACTTCCTGATTAAGAGCTCTCTGAGCCAAGGTCCCTGACGGCTGGTCTGGCTGTTGCAGAGATGTGCTATGGTGTCATATCTCTCCTTTGAAATATCACCGTTTTGGAGGTTCTCCAGTAGTCACCTAGAGGGAGTGCTGATTATTAGATAATCTCCTGAGAGGCTCACTGCAGTTTCCAGGAGGCGTTTTGTTCCTAGCTCCACCTCCAAAGATGCCAACCAAAAGGGAACTAGAAGGGGAATTAACTGCACCAAACATTTAAAATTTAAAAGGAGAAATAATTTCAAGGCAGCTGAAGAGATAGTTTCAATTTGCTCAGCTGCAGTCTTCTTTTAACAAACCTGGCTTTCTAGCAAAAAACCCCCCATACGTTTACTCAACTATTAAATGAACCTCCGGGTCAAATTATTTATCTGCTCTTTTGTTGTTGCTGTCAGCATAAATGGCCTTGCTTCTTTAAGAAGACTGGCATAAAGTGGAGGCTGTTTATTTCTAATCGCAAACTTTACCTGTGACAAGGCTATATTACTTCTTCTTGGTCTAAAACTGATCACAGAATAAGTGTCTGCTCAATGGCTATTGATGGGGAAATCTCATCTGTTGCCTTGGCAGTTTCAGTACATTTAGAAGCTGAGAACCCAGATGTGAGTTCGCATTGTGCTTGTTTATGACTAACACAATACGCTGGGCCACTCAGTCCTGTAAAATATTCAAGGCTTTTCCCTTGCTTGAGATAATTTAGCTGCAGTGTCTTTCCTGGGCTCCACATTTTGTCCTGACACTCTGTAGAATTTATAGGGAAGGGGTAATGGTGGAATGAAACCTAATTTTGTGAAAATGAGTCAGAATTGCTATCTTCCGAGCATCAGTTGCGAGACAAAGAGAGCTGGCTGCCTCGGTGAGAGGAGCCCACCTGTGCCACAGGTATTTTTACAACTGCATTCCTATTCCCATGGAAAAGCCTTTTGCATTCATTTGCAGTACTGTGTCAGATGTCTGCAAACCGAACAGCAACTGCATTACTTTCTGTGCTATAAGGACAGCCTGGTCGCTGGCCCATAAAATAATAACTGGAGAGCTATAGCAAATCCTCTGAGAGATCTGCTCATTTGAGAAACATTCATAAAAGCTATGTTTCTATTTACATGCAGCAGACCATCTGATCCTGAAGGAGATCCCAAGCATAGGTATGATCCTGAGATAATCAGTCATGTTTACTTTACAGGTAATGCCATTTTCGGTGCATCTGCTTTCAGACATACCATTGCAAACAGTGCTGCCAATTAATAGTTCTCCCTTGCCTCAGAGTTTAGAGGAGAAAACAGAGTGCTGCTGACAAAAACATAATAACACAGCCGTTGCTAGCTCTGAACATTGCTTTATTAAGCCTGGTATTCTGCATCCGGCAGTAGCTAATGCCTCATGCTTCAGAGGAAAGGCAAACCCCACAATTTGTGCAAAGCCATAAAATAGGGAAGTATTCCTTGCAGAGCCTGCAGCCATCAGCTTATTCCCTGAAGCATGAGATTTGATTATATGTTTGTTTCTTGGGGAGAAGAGCTGTGAGTATTTAAGCTTTTCAGGCTGGAGATCATGCATTAGATTAACCTGGAGGAATCTGAGGCCCGTGTAGAACAGATTGTGGAATTCCCTTGGCAGAAATGAGCAAAGCAGCCATTACTAACATGCTGTCATATTGCTAACTGGAGCCGAATGACAAATTCATAGGAAATTTTGCTTCTATTTCTGCTCTTGAGCTATCAGTGAGAAGCTTGTGATTTCTTCTGGGTGTAAGTAGCAACCTTATTTCCCACATAGTTTCTAAGTTTGTGTTGTGTTTGCAAACAGTATAATCTGGTATGAGTAGTAGCTGGGACTGAAGAGCTGGGTCACGTAGCACTGTTTGCATCCCTACCTGTGGACTGCAGGCAAGGGCTGGAAAGCAACTGTTTTGGCTCTGTTCACTCTTTTGTACCTACCTCTGACCCATCTTCTTTCCATTCTAAGCAGTACAAATGAGTACTTTCATTTTTGGTTAGGATTTTTTTTTTTTTTTATTGCTTTTGTCTGTTTGTTTGCTCTGGATCTATGTAATATTTGCTAAGGAAACCAAAGCAGACAGTACCTATGGCTCCAGTCACACATAGTTTGGGGCTGGTCCAAGCTTTGTGCAAATTCATGTAGAGAAGGCAGATGGAAAAAAAGAAAAAAGTCATGATTTGAACTGTTATCCTGTGACTTGTGAGCAACCTCACAAAGGTCAAAGTAACTGCAAGGAGATTTGGGTTTGCATCAAAGATGAGTGCAGGTATTAGCAGGCCCAGGAGCAGGAAGAACACAGAGGCACTTTAAAACTGCTCCCTCCACCACCCTTCCCTCTTGGCCTGGGGCACTATTAGGCTACTGCACAGTGCGTGTTCTTCACTCACTCTGCAGTATCCAGCTGGACTTATTTATGGACTATCGGTAGCCAGTTACACTTATATTCAGCCCAGACACACAACCTGCTACTCCGGTCACCTATCAAATCCCCGGCAGTTCAGCAGAGAATGTGCTAAGTGAGAAGCTGAGTGCCCTTATAGCAGCATTACCCTGGTTAATTCACTCTTCAGTGCTTCAGAAAGTCAGAAAATCAAAGTCCAACCCAAACCTTGCTATGAGCAAAAGCTTTTTTCCCCCTCCAGTTTTGGAAAGAAAGTGCATTTTTGCCTTCCTATAGTTCTTTGTGCTGTGAAAGACAGGAATTCCTGCAGTACTTTCTTCAAAAGTAGTAAAGGTCTTTTAGCTTCCAGTGGGAGTTAAGAGCAGTGAACGGTTCCTGATACCTCCCAGGATCAGATTTCTTGACAACTCTTACATTGCTCCCCCTGTTTTGACAATAACAGCTTTGTGATTGAATAATAAAGAATTGGCAGCACCAACTGACACTTGCGTGTGGGTTGTCTCAGAGCTCTGCTAATACAGCGTAGCTGTGCTGTCTTGTGGGTGTAGTTTAGGCTTTGTTTTGACCTAGAACAAGAACCTTCAGACTATGAGTGCCATCCACTCTTCAGCTTGGAAGCAGGTCCAAGTGTTGCCTCCGAACCATCTCCGCATGCCACCGCAGGCCCTGCTGTTTTCTGCTGGCTGCACAGGACGGGGCACTGGCTGCATGGGACTGAGGTGGTGGGACGGGACTGAGGAACAACTAGTTCTAGAGATGTGGTCTCAAGGCCCTGCTTATAGCAATGGTAGGTGGACCTGGCTTGTTGCCTGGTATTGATGATCCTTCATCCGCCATCTCACATTTCTCTGGTCATTGGATTGTTGGTGGAGCCTGTCACCATCACCTGACCCACTCTGCTCGCCTCGCTCAGGTACAGTGCCCTGGTCAGAGAGGACATCCTTTTAGGATGTCCGTTACGGATTTTACTCCTGTAGTCTGGACCCATAATAGCCCTGAACACCATAAAAAGAAAACCAGCTTTCAGTCTCGCTTGCAAAATGCAATCAATATTTCTGATTTCAGGGGTATTGCACATTGAGAGAGAAAATAATAAGTGAAAATGTATTGTTTCCAAGTCATAAATCATGATATTTCCTGTCTTCCATTTACTCCGATTTTTTGGCATCACGTGACTGTCTTGTTCATCAGCCAGTTGTTTATGTTCTTGCAAACACTGAAAGAGCTTATGTATGTATCGATTTGGATCAGAGTTCATATACAAAATAGTGCAAGAAAATTGAGTTAATAAAAAACCTATTCTGCAAAAAGTAATTTTTTGCTCTCTGGAAAAGTGAAATTTACTACCACAGATATCCATAAAAAGTCAAATTGTGGCAAAAAGCCAAGTTGTTTACAGGTGATTCCTGCTTTCCTAAAGCATGTCATCTTGCATTTCTTAAAGGCTAAACCCTGTATTCTGGTGCTAAGTATCAACTTATATTAAGTTGTAAGAGGCAGTCCATTCATGTCCATTTTCAGCCACTAATTGAGTCCCTGGTGAAGACTGTCCTCTGTATTGTTTAGTTTCTTGGTTTCAAATATCTTACTTCCCAAATTTATGGGGTTTTTAGGAGAAAGAATAAAAACTGATTGCTGTAGAAACATTTTGATGTTAACATAAAACATAATTCAGTCCAAAAAAAGCCTGCCATCCCACTGCAGCACTAGCAGCCCAAATACCATAGAAGGCAGAATCCGAAAGGGCAGGGTAACCTTACTGAGAGGTGATGCTGTTCTTGTTGCTACTCTGAAGTTCTTAAAAATTGCCTAATCATTAAGTTTTTAGAGGGCTTTTAGCAAAAATATTAATAGAACTGTTACAAAATGCTTTCAGGCCACCAGCACAGTTGAATTCAATTTCCGGATGAGGAAGATTTTTGTTTCCTTGGAGCCCGGATGGGAGCCAGGTGGTGGTCTCCTTACAGGCTGACATTTTCCTACCACCTTTCTGTGGTAAGATTGCTTGCCAGATTGCAGTGTAAAATTGCAAAAATTGATAGCATTTCTGACTGCAGCTGGACCTCCTTAACTTTATTTAAATTTGTAAGAACCACAGAGGAGTATCAGATGTTGTGGTTTAGCCCCAGTTGGCAATTAAGTACCACACAGCCGCTCGCTCACCCTCCTCCCCCCCCGTGGGATGGGGGAGAGAATCTGAAGAGCAGAAGTAAGAAAACTTGTGGGTTGAGATAAGAACAGTTAATAATTGAAATAAAATAATAATAATAATAAATTGTAATGAGAAGGAAAACAATAAGAGAGCAAGAGAGGAACAAAACCCAGGGGAAAAAAAAAACAGTGATACAACCACTCACCACCTGCTGACCAACACCCAGCCCCTCCCTGAGCAGCGATCGCTGCCCCCCGGCCAAATCCCCCCAGTTTCTATACTGAGTGTGACACCATATGGTATGGAATAGCCCTTTGGGCAGTTGGGGTCAGCTGTCCTGGCTGTGCCCCCTCCCAGCTTCTTGTGCCCCTGGCAGAGCATGGGAAGCTGAACAGTCCTTGACCAGTGTCAGCACTGCTTAGCAACAACTAAACCATCAGTGTGTTATCAACATTATTCTCATGCTAAAATCCAAAACACAGCACTATAGTAGCTGCTAGGAAGAAAATTAACTCTATCCCAGCCAAAACCAGGACACAGATCACAAATGCCATCTTCTAGATCACTGTTTTTGTCTCGTCCTCTCCCGCTTCTCCAGTCGCTCAGCAGAATGTACCTTGACACTCAAGTGGGCTCACATTTTCAAGGTCTCTTTTAAAACATCTTTTTAAGGGTTTTAAGCCTTAATTCCTCTTCTGCTTGCTTGTTGCTGGAGCTGTTCTCTCTTTACTCACACTGTGATCTGTCCCAAATTCAAACCAACAAATCAAGTCAGCAATTTGACAGAAGTGACATTGATGGATTTTTCACATGCAGGTTTCTCGGAATTCATGTGTGTCTTTCACATGACATTGTTTGGTACTGCGTTCCCGAAATTATAAAGAATAGGTGTATTGTTTCAATCTGAAATAAAAAAGAATTACTGCAGTGCCTTGATGCCTGTTTAGACAGAGGGATTTACTGTTTCTTCCTGGAAATACTGTATATTATTACAATACTGGCATTGTCATAGCTTATTCTTCCCAGGGTTTCTGTTATAAAGTATTTATGCTGAAACGCATATTGAAAATATAAAGCATTAAAATATAAAAGAATACAACATTAACATAGGCTTCCTGTACTGCCAGAAAATAATTCCTAATATGTAATGCAAATTCTTATTCTCATGATGCTTTTGTCTCA
Organism: Mycteria americana; assembly: GCF_035582795.1. Lineage (NCBI taxonomy): Eukaryota > Metazoa > Chordata > Aves > Ciconiiformes > Ciconiidae > Mycteria > Mycteria americana. Next base: position 25,325,388 of record NC_134366.1, on the reverse strand, counting down.
TGGGATATCATGGAGATATAAAGTAACACCGAGCTTTGCAGTCAGTATACCTCTTAAACACTTAGTAATGCAATACATTGAGGTATTGCATTGTCCTGGTTTCGGCTGGGATAGAGTTAATTTTCTTCCTAGTAGCCAGTATAGTGCTGTGCTTTGGATTTTAATATAAGAATAATATTGATAACACGCTGATGTTTTGGCTGTCGCTAAGCGGTGTTTACATTGGTCAAGGATTCTTCCCCCCCTTCAGCTCCCCATGCTCTGCCAGGGGCCCAAGAAATGGGAGGGGGCACAGCCAGGACAGTTGATCCAAACTGACCAAAGGGCTATTCCATACCATATGATGTCACGCCCAGTATATAAACTGGGGGGAGTTGGCCGGGGGGTAGCGATCATTGCTCGGGGACTGGCTGGGCGTCGGTCGGCGGGTGGTGAGAGGTTGTATTTTTTTTTTTTAATATATATTTATTTTCCTTTTTTCCCCCTCCCTTGGGTTTTGTTCCTCTCTCTCTCTCTCATTGTTTTTTTTTCCCTCTCATTATGATTCATTATTATTATTACTATTATTTTGTTCCAATTATTAAACTGTTATTATCTCAACCCACGAGTTTTCTTACTTTTGCTCTTTCGATTCTCTCCCCCATCCCACCGGGGGGGGGGGGAAGTGAGCAAGCGGCTGCGTGGTGCTTGGCTGCCAGCTGGGGCTAAACCACGACATGCATGCATTAGTTTCTTCATTGATCAAAGTAACCTATGGGATAAAGGATCTCTGCTCACAGGAAACCATTTGGATTTGCATGAGATTGGAGAGATCTGAGAGAGGATCAAGCTCAGCCGTTCTGAGTGCATCTACACTAGCAGTTTAGAGTGTAGTATAGGTGGGGGGTTTTGTGTGAATCCCTCTACAGTTTGCCCTTCCTGTACTGTGGATGACAATTTTGTGCACCCCTGGTATGCAGAGACTGAATTCTTTCTCAGAGCTGGACTGAGGAACAGAAAATTTCTGGTATGAAAATTCTGAGGCAAAGAGATTATTTTTTTTCTATTTAGTTTTAGCCATATCACTTCTTGAACCAAGTTTGTAGTGCCAATATAGCTGAAAGGGAGATACTGATGGCACAAACACTGTAAGCCAGTATTGCCACCAAAAAATTTCAACTTGCAAAACTATAGCCTCTCAAGTACTCATTCCCTTCTCCTCAATTTATTGAGTTTTCCATTGTAACTGCTAAATATTAGATGGAGAATATGCTTCTCACTATCAAAGTCAATTTCTCTCTCCAAGGAGCCGGCTTTTCTTTGTGCATTACTGTACTTTAGCACATAAATATGAATCATCAAAATCTCACTTTAATTTGTTGAACTGTAATTTGGGAACTGAAGAAGCAGAGCCCAGTAAGCATTTTCAAAAGATACAATATTAGTGTACTGATGTCTCTGACCTGAGTAGCTAGTCATTAGCTGGGATCTTGCCAGCTTGTTCTTCTCAGAAAGAGAAAGTGATGGTACAAGCCAAGCATTTTTCTTGGTGCTGATTACTTACAAAGAGTGTACGCGAGAGGCCTGGCTTCTCCTGAGGCAGGAGGAAAAATGGTAGGTGGCTTCCCTGCTCATAATTTCCAAGCCTGTTTCCAGCGATCTTACTCCACAAAGGAGCCTAATTGCTTCATCCATTTAGCCTGAATGAAAGGTGCCGAACATGCTCCAAAGCTTTAACAAGATCTGTGATTGCCTGCAGATGAAAGCCAAGTTTGAAGGCAGCCCTCAGCACCTTCCCATGCAGAAACTCACCTGAGGCTGGCCAGGCGGGGCAGGAAGAGGGTCTGCCCAGACATGCACACAGAGGAGATGATTAAAAAATATTCTAACCTGGTACCTAGGTGTCTTTAGCAAAAAAACCCAGTACAGAAGGGTACTGATGATTAAAGCTATATTAGAGAAAGATTGGCTCTATAATTTCTTGGTTTGAGAAGAGCAAAAGTTAATTTCCATAATTCCTGTATTTGGATTAATGGGCCTTAAGAGGAAATAAATATCACAGGATTTTGAACACTTCATAGAAGGCAGATAATAACATAAAAATTCCTTTCCCTAATGAAGAATTTTAAAAATAAATATTATACTTGCAGGTGACCTTTACTTCTCCAATTTTTACTTGCCAACATTGACATTTTTTAAATAGCTATTTATGAACCAGATGCTTATTTATCTTGAGTAATATGTTATAGGGTCAAATTTGGAAATTCAACCCTTGTCAGGAAAGCATATGGCATATATTCACTTCCTACTGATATGGGGGATTTTACTGCATATTTATGGCTAAGCATATGCTCAAGAATTTTCCTGAATGGGCATTATACAGAACCACATTTACACAATTTGCTGATTTAGAGTTCATGTAAAGAACAAACTGTGTCATATTAATGTCATATTATTAGCTGAAATGAACCTCATTCTACCTTATAAATATATTTTGATTTGTTACAGTGAAAAAGATTTTAGGCAGAGCTTACAAAACAACCACATTGCAAACTATTCTGAGGAAATATGTAAAAAACAATCTTGATCCTCTTCTGTGTGTGTGTTAAATATTACATTCTAAATAGCATCAGACTCCCAGAATCAGTTTGATGTTTCACACAGTAGAATCAGTGATCGGAGCATGTGATTCATGTTGACCACCATCTCTCCTTCCAAAAAATCTGATTGCAGTCTCCAGACAATCTTGGCCTTTCCTGGTTCTATACATGGCGTCCTTGTACCACTCAGCAACACTGACTCACAAAACCCTCCTAGATCTGCCAATACCAGTTCTATTTGCCTCTCTGAGTTTCTCGTCAAGAAACAAAATTGATGGTGCCCTGAGGTTGCCCAGGTTGCCCAGAGAGGTGGTAGATGCCCCATCCCTGGAAACATTCAAGGTCAGGTTGGATGGGGCTCTGAGCAACCTGATCTAGTTAAAGATGTCCCTGCTCTTGCAGGGGGATAGGACTAGGTGACCTGTAAAGGTCCCTTCCAATCCAAAGCATTCTATGATTCTATGATTGATTCTATGACTAGTACAAAGTGAATGCGAAGTAGAGTTAATTCTGACTTAGCAATATTTTACACTCATTTTGCAGTTGTTCGAAATGTCTAGAGAAAATTTAGGACAATGACTAAGCAGGATTGTGTTTTTCCTGGGAGGAATAAATTACAGAAACATTTTTCTTAATGCACATTGAGGTATTAAAATATTTTGTAAAACAGATCACCCGCAAAAATGAGGGGATGAATATTATTAACACCTATATGAGTCATATACAAGCAATAGAACAGAACTTAATTTTGCCAAAGTAAATATTGCCACCACTTTCCTTTACAGTGATGAGTAGTTAAGTCTATTAGGCCAACCTCCAAAAACCTCTCCAGTAATGTAAAGTGTTAAGATGACAGTACATGTGACTCATGCTATTTATTATTCACTACAACAATCTAGGCAATTTCCTGCTCTCTCTACCTCATATATATAGGGTCTAATTCAAAGCCCTGTGAAGTCAGAGATGAGGGGAAATGGCATAGGGAGTCAGTAGCATAGCTGGGAATCAAATCCTGGAAAGACCAAAGTAAGAACCAATTTTCAGGTACTACCATCTTCTGACATTTCTTTTTTTCCCTGCTGTATAGAGAGGTGCAATAGAAGAGCCAAAAGGTGAAATGTAGACACGTATGTGAGTTACAGGACACCAGAGTGTATGACTTGGGTCTGAAGAAGGTATAGTGAAAGGTATTAGATACAGCAAGGCTTAGCATAGCCAGTTTTATGTGCTTGTCTTGATTGTTGTGAACTAGCCTTTTACTTTTTTCACCTAGATCTAGTCAGAAGTTTAGAAATTGAGAACTTTACATTCAATAAAGAGTTCATTAAACATGCTAGTAAACTAATTCAATGTAAAAAAAATTGCAGTTTATACTAGAAATCATACTTAAAAATTCCAGATCAGCTCTAATCTTGAGCTCTATCCATTGCAATTCCTTATTATATCCGACTGGTTGTTTTAAACCTTTTGATCAAATGATAAAATAAATCATATTGATGACAGAGAGATGTTATACCTTAGAGAAAACAAAGCTGAGTAACATAAAGAGAAGTACAGAATCCTTGCAGACTGAAGTGCCAGGATTTAATTCCCAGACATAAGGAGAATGAATATGGTGTTAGTCTGTGGTATTAGTTGGGATAACCCAAACATAATAGTGACAGTAATTATGGTATGCTAAAGGAAATCTGAGTGCTTATGAGAGGAAAAACCCCACTAATAGCAGGAAATTTCATTTATGCCATCTGTAGGTGGTATACTGACCACAATGGACTGTGCCACAGAGAATAATTTTAGGCACCATAAACAACTGTTTCTTGGAACAATTATTTCAAAAAGCTACAAAAGAAAAGCTACTCTTGATTAAGTCCTGAACAACAGGTAGAACAAAGTTCAAGGCATAATCATAAGAAAGTTTCTCTAACTTTAGTATAAAAATATACTCAAATTCAACAGCCTTATAGGAAGAGAAAAAAAGGTGATTTGCTTAAAAAGGGCTTAGTAAAAGTGTGGAAAAGGATGAAATTCTTGTAGGTGGCATGATGACTTTTTCAAATATCACAGTGGAAGTGCATGGAAGTATTGAGTAAATATGTATTGCTTATCAAAAGAAAAGATTCTGAAAGGACCACATAAAATCAAAACGATAAACAAAATTCTAGCATCATTAACCACAGAGGCAGTTAGAAGTAAAAGAAGTAAATGCTTAAGAAAAAAAAGGAAGACTTGTCCAAATGAGAAAATTACAAAGGAGCATAAACACTCTCCAGTCAAACATAAGACTGTAATAGGGCAGGCCAAAAATGATTTTGAGGTAGAACTTGATAAAAACATTAACAAATACTACAAAGTTTCTCAAAAACAACAAATGCAGGAATTTTGCCAGCTTGTACTGCTGATTCCTAGTTGAGGTATAAAGAAACACAAAAATAAGGCCATAGTAAAAAAGCTAAATGAATCCTTTGTGCCAGCATTTGCTACACAAGCTCAAGGGGAGGTTCCCACACTGAAGCTCATCTTCACAGGGGTTGAATTTAAGGAATTGTTTCAGATTGAAGTTTCAGTAGAAGACTCTTAAGTGCAAACTGATAAAATGGGTAATAAACTGCAGGGCCAGATGGTTTTTCCTGAAGAGTTCTAAGAAAACTGAAATAAGAAATTTCCAAAGTTATCATTATGGTATAACTTAATATAGAGGAATAGAGTTGGCAAATTTAAGATGCATTTTTTTTTTTTTTTAAAAAAAGATGCTTCTGACTCTGTATAAGATCTATTTCCACATTGGAAAATTTCTGAAGCTATAAAACAAATTATAGCAGAAAACAGAGAGAATAGAAAACACACAGAGGAATTATATAATTGAGAACATGCTTTCTTTTTTCCTAAAGAGAAGTCACTTATTCATGAATCAGCATTTTTTGAGGTAAAGAATTAGTTAAAGGGGAAGAATTCAGGAGATCTGGGTTTAAAATAACCTTTTCACTTACTAAAGACTTAAGGAAATTAAGCTGTAAGTAGACGGGAGATACTGTCCTGGTCTGGGTTAAAGATTGGATAACGAACAAGGAAAAACAACGTAAGTGGTGAGATTCATAGTGCAGGGAGATCGCAAGTGCTCTCAAGATCCATTGTTGGAGCCTTCGCTGTTTGCTGTATTCACAAATTAGCTGGAAAAGGGACTTAATAGTGAGGTGGGAAAGGAATGAGAAGGAGGAACCCAGAAAACTTTATTAAACACCTTTTAGCATACTACATGGTATACCCATATTGTGGTCTATGTAGTTCTAATCCTGGTACCTGAACAGGGATACTGTTGATCCAGAAACGATTAAAAAAAGGGTTGGAAAATGTGATCAGAAACATGGAGCAAGGAAAAACAAAACAGACTAGAATTTTTTGGCTTTGAAAACTCCAAAAAGTTACTAATAGCATGGAGAAGGTGAAGGTATTCAGAAGATGGCACTATATGAAATTATCAAGTAGTAGGCTTATCAGGAACAAGCAGAAAAAGAGTGTTTTTCCACATAAAACATCATGAAGCAGATGAACTCAAAGTTTTGGATACTGAAAATATAGATGAGCTCCAAAAGGAACAAAACAAATTCACAAAGAGCAATCCATCAAGGCGCATTATAAATAAATATCTAGATTGCATCCAGTTTGCATCTTTGGATCAGGGACATCTGAAACCATAGATTGCTGGATGGTGGGATGACATGCCAAGGAGTTTCCAGCGTATGGTTGTCTAGTGCTTCCACTTTTTGGTAAACGTATGTCTCCTGTCAGTGGATGTTATATCTGGCCACGTATGGCTATTTTTATATTTTCAGCCTCCTGTTTCCCAGTGGATATTTTTTGCCTAGTCAGGTTGTACAATGGTAATACATTTTGTCTTGATAATAGATGGAACATATTTTAAGAAATCACTTTCAAGACATTATGAATAATTGTGATATTCCTATCTGTAACAATTACCCATGATGAACATCTATTAAAGGTGCCTTTTAAGTTATGATCCAGTGTGTATAAATTTTTATGTGAAGTTCTATCTGTCCTCAGGTCAGGGTCTTCCTTAATTATTTACATTTAATGTGGGGACTCTTCATCAATGTCATTTTTTTCTCCTGGTCACTGCCAACTCAATTTCATCTCACAAAATGAATTTGTGGCATTTAGATTATATCAAACAGTAATAGAGTGTGAAATCTAGGCAAGTATATCTCATGACATTTCTTTCATTCTTTTACCTTCTATTGTTTTAATGAACCACTTTAGAAAGTCCAGATGCCTGTTTTATCTTTTTTTCCAATTTTTCTGTATTACAATTGACCTAATAGTGCTTTCTCTTTTACAAGCGTTCTCAGCTGAGCATTCACGCTAGGTGAGAGGTATGGAATTTTTATTTTTGCATTTTCAAATTGTATAATCTGATATGAATTTAGAAGCAATTCAAAGGGAGTGATGCGGAGTTTGCAGCATTCTTAGCTGCGGATCTACTTTAGGTACAAAATCTTCTATTCAGATCCCAGTTTTTGCATAGACCTATTGTATGAGGTAGATTTATGTGGCTCAGGTTACCAAGTATTTTGTAGGAAATGGAACCTAAATTTTGTGCTAAAATTCCTGGTATGCAGGACTTCAGTAATAGGATCATTTGCCGCTAGCTTGAATGGAAAATAATAAAAATTGCAAAGTAGCAAATAGCTGAATACAGAATAAAATAATTAAATAACAACTTGAAATATAACAACATGCATTTGAACAATTTGTGGTAATGAACATATTTTAGGAAGGATAAGAATATGTTAACAAGTACCTTACAAAATAGGTAAATCCCTCACATGCAGCAGTTCAGCTATTACCTATGGAAAGGTTGCTCAACTCTACTTTCATACATACATTAGTGTATTCTGTCTAAAAACATTGTTGATTCCAATCATATTCAGGGTTATTATTTTAACCATCAATCCTGAGCATGAGAAGTTTGTACGTTATAAATAAAGGTAAATTAGTATAGAGAAGATGTACAGGAAAGTCTGCCTGGGGAGATATGGAGAAGATGATACTATTACTATTATGGATGATGGGAAGTGGCTGTATCCATGGTATTTCTGTCACCTTAATGAGACTAGAAAAACAAATTAAGCAGCTATTCAGTCCTGTTAAATATAAAAACTAACAATCCCATAAGGGAAAACAGCAGCAAAACCTTGTAGTAAGCATGTCTGTGAATTTGGGAAATTTGGGTTCATTCAGGAACGGTTGGAAGGTAATGGGCATATGACAAATTAGAGCCTAAAATTTGAGGACTGTGACTTACAGAAAGGAATGGGTTTGCTTGGATGTGCTGGTAGCTCTCATGTCTTGCTACTAGGCCTGTCACTAGGCTTCTTGCCACTTTTGCAAATGCATCTCACCCATTTGCAAGGAAATTCTTAAATTTCTGTAATATGTAGCCTACCATTTTAAAATAAATCAGTGCACTGATAAGGGTTTCTCTTAATGCAACAAGTTTTAAACCGTGGTAGCACAACTGCTACTACCTGAACACCCTCTCCATTGAGGCTGGAAACCCCTGAGAGAATGGATGAGCCAGACCATTACCTGATGCTAAATCATCTGCTGATCACTCATCACAAGTGTTCTGAATTGCATCATTTGAACTTCATACCATAGCAACTGGGGTTTGCATTTCTAGCACGAAAAGTTAGATTTGTAAACTTTGCAATACATCAGACTGACTTGAGCAAGGGCTAGAAAGAAGCTGTCACTTCCCAGGTGAAAGCAAGGAAACACCTTTGTGAGATGAATTGGCTGGATCTGTGAATCTGGGCTTTGCAAGGGTGTTGCCCTGCAGTGCAGACCAAGGAATGACTCGCAAAGATTGTTTGGCACCTCAGCCGCAGCTTTCTTCATAATAATTAATTTAGATGTCTCTTAGTTCATATATGGACTTTTATGCATCCTGTTTTAGGCCCCATATAAGCTTAGTGGCCTAGTTTGGAGCTATGGATTTTATGAGCTAGTGACAGCAAAAGCTCATGTTTGGAATATGTAAGTCTTTCTGTAGATCTAGGTTTTGATCAGAGTGACCTAATGGAGGAAATACAGGAAAGTAAATATGCAGAAGATGTTGTACATAGGATCTCATCTAACAGGAGAAGCTGCCTGTTTCTACCCAGAGATGTGTCTGCTGAGGGTCACCCTGGAAGCTGAAAACATCAGAGAAAAGCCTGCTCTGTAACTCAAAGTCTCTTAAATCAAACTGACACCTTTAGGAAAGTGTTGCAGGCAGTGAACACATTTGATGAGCCAGACCATTGTTATCCTTTTGTTTAACACTGGTAAACATAGGAGTGTCCTTCCACACGTGAACATAACTTCTCTCCAAATATGTTGACTTCATCTTTTCCAGTTAAAGTGTCTTGTCTATGATGACGTGTTCAAGGTTTACTATAACTAAGTAGAGTTGTAAAAGGTTTTCCATCCTTTTATGAGTAAAATCCAGAGTTGAAACTGACTTTTGTGTTTAACGAATGCCATGTTGCTGAGTGGTGAGAGATGGCCTTCAGGGAATGTAAGCAAAAGATTCAAAAAAAGAAGGAGCTGTAATCTGTCTGCTTCCTGATAATAGGTGAATTAGAAATACAATCTTGCAGCAACGTAGGAAATTATAAAGCCTGCAATTCAGCATTGTAACTTGCTCATTTAAATGAATTAATACATTTTGAAGAAAAAAAATGTTTGAAGTGTTGACATGGAGGGAACTTAAATAGACACTGAAAAAGGAAATGTTTGAGACCTGTCTGTAGACTACAAGAGGACACTTTTGCTACATTTTCTGTGATGCAAATTTAAGTCTCAGAATAACACAGCTGAAATTCAGTGTTATGTTTTTTAACCTCTTTCCTAAATCTTTGAAAGCGATCGGTCACATGGAAGTGTGCAGTACTTAATCTGACTGATTATCTTGTCAATGAAATTGGTACACTATACATTTAAAAGAAAACTGGACCTGAAGCTGCCTGTAGACCTCAGTTTAGAAACAGAAGTGTGAAAAAAAGTTTGTAAATACACATAACAGTCTGAGAGAGTAGAAACTGTGGGAGTTGGACATCAAACCATATAACACCAGATTTCCTAGGCCAAGGTGTTAGAATGGATACTTGCATATTAAGATCTCAATATTCAGCTCTACTGTAGTGTGTTTTTCAACAACAGTCTGTGCTTGAGTCATAGCTGTTATGATTATATGGAATAAGCAGAAATTAAATGAAGTTAAAAATCTAAGGATAGAAAAGGCACAGCAGTGCATTATTTGATATAAAATGTTACCAATCAAAAAAAATAAAGAAAAGGCATCATCAGGGTAAAGATATGAGATAGGATTCAGAAATTGTTCTTTATAAAGTCCCAAACTTAGAAGGAATAGAGATAGCACTGATAAATAATTTTTCATTTAACTTAGCTGGCAGCTGAGAAGCCACTCCACATCCTGTGCACTGTTTGCACAGATTTACTGTGCCTTCTGTACTATGTGACACATTTACTCAGTGGCCGCTACTAAAGGTTAACAGCTTGGTCACAATCTTCATATTAAATATGGTGCGAACACTAACTTGTTATTCACAGGTCATGAGAGAGTCTCAGGGCCACCTTTTTACAGGCTTCTAAATATTGTCTTTAAATTTATGCCTGTTAGGTTGCAGGTACCCAGCTCCAGCTTCACCAAAGAGTAGACACCATGAATAAAGAGGAAATTCCACACCTTTTTAAAAAATTGGTGCACCAAACAAAGATCAAAAGACATAAATAAATTGTCCTATTGAAAATAATCTGGAGGTATCAGAGTTTGGGGAATTTCTCTTGACATTCCTGCCATCTTTCTTCTTTATTATCACAAGGCAATTGCCTGAAGACAAGATCGTAACTGTCTACTCTGATTCCTCTTCTTCTTGTATAATTATTAACACTGGCTAATACAAGCCATTCTCCAAGCTCATGTAGTGGTCTGTCAATCAAAATGGAAGCTGAAAGTCAGAAACAACTGCAAAACGCGTGGCTGGTCATAACTGATTTATCAGACTGTAAAATACTGGCTTCAAAATGTTTCTTGCCACAGGCAGGGCCAAAGAAGCCTTTCTGGGCCAGCCGTACTGCTTGGGACATACACGTGCCGGTGTGGCGGCACAGAACAGCCACTGGCAGTCAGGAGAAAAGATCCTGTGATGAAAATCTGCAGCTTCTGCCCACATGGCTGGCAAATTCTCCTGGGTTTTTGCTGCAAGTCCTCTGACGTCCATTGCCTTTCTTCCAGTTATCCTAGATCCTTCCACGCTCTCTACATGTTTAATCCTGCAAACAGGAGCCCGTGCCAGATGGCTGCTGCTTCTTGAAAGAGAGATTCACAACTGCCTGCCCCTCAGTGTGACACTCACACAGGTCTACAGTTCGCCTGCCAGCTTTCACAAAATGTGCAAGGTTCAGTACATCTGCAATCTCCACCTTAATATAATTTTGACCAAAAGTGTTTGGGAAGTTCAGAAGTTGTGAAGAGCACTTTGCAAAGAGGAGGCCATTGTTTCTTGCCTCGTGGACATCCCACCTTCCAAGCCCAGTCATTCTGGCACAGCTCTTTTTACAGCTCCACTCTCCAATGAGTGGATTCAGGCAAGAATTAATACAAGACGGTAAGGAGAGTTTAATTTGAGAGGTAAAGAGGATTCAGAGCAGCATGAAGAATGCAGCTGCTTTGATAAAACCAAGAGGTCTTCCTAGCCATGACTCCCTAAGAATGTGACTTCAGATTTCTAAGGAGAAATTTAATCTTTTATTAGATCAATACACACAACTGGCGAAAAGCAAGCTGTTTGGGGCATACTTTTATAGGTCTGAAATATAAGCAGCAGACTTCATAACTAAATACAGGCTGAGAATGATTACTTGTAGTTTAATTTGATGCTACCCAATTTTAATCAATGGGAATTTCCTTAATGAAGTGGGGAAGAAGGAACTGTTTGATTTTCCTGCATAGTAAGATATACCAAATAGCATCAGAATTTACTGGAGCAGACCACAATCTTGTCTGCTCCAAAGCTTGTCATTTTTCCAACTATATCAATTAGTCTAACAGAAGCTATACCTCCTAGTCCAATGTAGGAATTACAATACAGTGAAGGGTATAACCAAAACAAGTTCACAGTTTAACATGGACATTTCTCCAATCTGTCACACCCCTTGAAATTAGTGTTAATGACACTTAGCACTTGCATCTCACTTCTTATCTCCAAAATAATTTAATTAGATACTGTTTGTGACAATAGTTGGTGAGGCATTTGAACTCAAGAGGAAAAGGTGGTGGCTTTAGGTGGAATATGAAATTAAAAAGCCACTGTATCTTTGCAGAAGAACAGTTGAAACCATAGTCTGTGGATATGCTCTGGATATTCCAGCCACAACATTTGAGTATAATTAGCTACCTGAGACAACATAGGTCAGCTACGTCAGCCAAGGCAGTAGTTTCAGGATAGTGTTTCAAGGCTAAAGTAGACTGCAGAACAAAAGCGAGGATATAAACCTATAGTTAATTTTAATCATGATACACTGTTTGGTCCAGGCAGAAGGAGCAGACTCCTTACTGAATCTTAGCTGGCAGCAATTACAGTTTCCTGCCCACTCAGACAATATCTCTATATTCCTTCTGGGTGATCTGACCCTGCTTCCACATCTTGTATGCTTTCTATTAATGTTTCACTTCAGTCAGGAGCTCCTTGTACATCCACGCAGGCCTCCTGCCTTCTTTTCTTGATTTCCTGCTCATTGGGATAGACTGTTCTTGAGCCTGGAGGAGGCATTTTTGAAAATCAACCAGCTCTCCTGAACCCCTCTTCTTTCTGAGGCTGTATATCATGGTGTTCTAAGAAGATCCATGAAGTCTGCTCTCCTGAAGTCCAGAGCTGTGATTCTGCTTTTTGCCCTGTTCTCTGCTCTTAGGATCCTGAACTCCCCCATCTCATGGTCACTGCAGCCAGGGCCACACCAGCCTCCACATCTCGGACCAGTCATTCCTTGTTTGTAAGTATGAGGTTTAGCAGAGCATCTCCCCTCATCAGCTTCTTAATCACCTGTGCCAGGAAGTTACCATCAATGCACTCCAGAGACCTCCTGGATTGCCTGTGCCCTGCTGTGCTGTCCTTCCAGCTGATATTGGAGTGGTTAAAGTTCCTGTCCTGGTTTCAGCTGAGATAGAGGTAATTTTCTTTATAGTGACTGGTATCACAGAATCACAGAATCGTATAAGTTGGAAAAGACCTTTAAGATCATCAAGTCCAACCGTATGGGGCTATGTTTGGGATTTGTGCTGAAAACAGTGTTGATAATACAGAGGTTATTTAGTTGTTGCTGCACTAGTCAAGGACTTTTCAGCTTCCCATGCTCTGCCAGGTGCACAAGAAGTTGGGAGGGGACACAGCCAGGATTGTTGATCCAAACTGACCAAAGGGCTATTCCATACCATATGACATCATGCTCAGCATATAAAGCTGGGGAAGAAGAAGGAAGGGGGGGACATTTGGAGTGATGGTGTTTGTCTTCCCAAGTAACCATTATGTGTGATGGAGCCCTGCTTTCCTGGAGATGGCTGAACACCTGCCTGCCCATGGGAAGGAGTGAATGAATTCCTTGTTTGGCTTTGCTTGCGTGCACAGCTTTTGCTTTACCTATTAAAGTGTCTTTATCTCAACCCACGAGGTTTCTCACTTTTACTCTTCCAATTCTCTTCCCCATCCCACCAGGGGGGAGTGAGCGAGCGGCTGTGTGGAGATTAGTTGCTGGCTGAGGCTAAACCACAACAGTTCCCCACGAGAACCAGGGCCTTTGAGCAAGAGGCTTCCTCCAGCTGTCTGAAGAAGGCCTTACCTACTTATTCCTGATCAGGTCTGTAGCAAACACCCACAACAATGGGATCACTCTCATCTGTCTCATCGCCAGTCGCAAGGCAGAGCTCTGTGCACCCTCTCTGCTCTCTCACGAAAAGGGCAACTCACCCTGTTCACCATACTGGCCTGTCCTTCCTAAAGAGCCTATATCCATCCATGGCAGCACTCTGGTCATGTGAGCTATCCCACCATGTCTCTGTGATCCCTATGAGATCGCAGCCCTGTAACTGCACGCAGACCTCTAAATCCTCCTGTTCATTCCCCATGCATCTTCTGATGCCAGAAGTCAAAGCTCCCAGCCTTCACCATCAGGGAAATCTCCATTTCCCAACCTGATAAGCACAGGCTCTGCCTGCCCCTCCTTTAGTACACCTCGGGGTGTACTAAAGAAGATCCAATCTCCTTTTTCACATCCCTGATGCTGTGCAACCTGCTGACCTCCAGCAGCTCCTATGTCTGGCAACACAGACCCTCCCCCAGCACACCCCTCCTGCAGGGAAGGAGCCCATCTCCCTGGCCCCAGGCCCAGCGAGGGGTGCCAGTTGTCCTGGCAGCCCCAGACCTGCAGGGCTGCATCCTCCCTCTGAAGCTCAGTCTGGGTTCAGGTCTCTGCTGTGCCGGGGTAGTTGCTCCTGTGGATGCTGGGGAACCATTGCTGAGCATGTGTACACCGTCCTCAGTTTCTGGCCCCCTTTCTGTGTGGCATCCCACATGAGCTGTTGCATCTCCTGGCTTGTAGAAACCATGACCAGGAGCTACAGCCGTGAGTGGGCAGACGAAGAGGGAAATCTGTGCTCCAGCCCTCTGCAGCCCAAGAGGAGCAGAGCCTGCATCCCAAGAGCCAGAATATTGTCAGCATCAAGCTGGAAGTGAAAAAAAAAGAAAGAAACATTGCTGCCTGTCTTATAATAGGAGAGTGATTAGAAGCTAGTCACAGGAAGATTCAGATTTTAATTTTTACATTTTACATGTGATGGAAAACCAGCAACCAAACTCAACAAAAAATACACTCAGATTAAAAGCCAGGGTTGACCCTGACCCTGGGAAGGGAGTTAGGTTTAAAATAGATCTAATGTATCATATGTACCGTTTCCTATCTCTCCATGAATTTAAAGGTCTGTAGTTGAAACCAGAGAAACTGGAGATTGCAAGTGCATTATCTGACCCAGAACTAAAATACTACCAAGGAGAAACAATTAGTTCAGCCTAGCGAACTGACCCAACTCCACTCTGACAGAGCTGCGGAGACTTATGAGAAAGCTAGTGAGAGTGACTTTGAATCTGTTTAGAGTGCTGCCTTAGTACCTAGTGCCACATGCAGTCTCTTTCAACTAGAAGGAAGGATGTTTCTGAGAGCAGCCAAAATAGATGCTAGTCTAGTGACTTTTTGCATAATAAAATCAAACAAAAGAAATCCTCCAGGGACAGCTGGTAATTAGAAAAGTCTCCAAAACTGGTTCATTAAGCCATTTGGTGGCCAAATACAAATTCTAAACAGAGAAAAAGAAATTACAGTCTGCATTTTAAATGTTATTACATGTTTTAACTGTCATTACAACCAGCTAAAGGAGCTAATGGTGTTAGAATTAGTGCCTGCATCTCTGTGGGAAAAGCAGGCTCAGATGGGGCTCATTATACCGTAAGTGGAATGGCCATTTGTTAGCTATTGATTGCGATTCCAGCTATCTGGAGACCGCTGTGCTGTCAGATGCAGCATAGATTTCATGCCCTCTCTAACAGCTTTTGACAGTTACTGGATGTGGAATCCCCACCACAAAAGCCATGTGGGATGTGGGGGACTGGCCTGTACTGTCTCATGGTACAAAATATATGCACATGTCAGGGAATGAAGCCCACAGCTCTATAGCTTTTTCTGAAGGAGACGGCTGGGCAGAAATAGATACCATACTTAACAGGCTCGCTATAAGCATGCATATAATTATCTGTGTATACACATAAATATAAACCACATATTTATATATATACATATATAATTACATGTATATACATACACACGTATGTACACATAAATATGTGTGCGTGCATGCGCATGTGTATGCATGCATAACTATGTTGGCATGTTGTGGACAAGATTGATACTGGGAATCTAATTTTCCTGATTTGAATTGAGAAGGGCATTTAAAGAAATTGTTCCTCTGTTGCCTCACGATGCTGGCAAAGCACCTTCCTCTTATGGATGTTTTTTCCAGTGTTGTAATTAAAATGTCACAGTCTTGAAGAACGTACTCAGAAGTGCCTGACAAATCATGTGGCTTCCTCTGCAGCATTCAGTGTTTTGGAGTAAGTGGACAGCAAATTGGAGTCCCATCCATTGAATCTGATTTACAAGGAAGTGCTAAAAGGAAGAAACCTAAATGCTGTCTTTAGAAATCAGGTCTGTGAGTAAAAAGGAAGGACTGAACCAGCGTTAAATGTCCTGGTTTGCAGCTCAAAGCCCAAGCCAGTTGTAGATGCAGTGGTATAGAGCAGCCGTGTCTGTTTTGGAGAGGTCTGTCCCTGCTGTGTTCGCTCACTGTGGTACGGCCTTTTCTAAAAAACTGCATGTGGCTTTGTTCTAGCTTGAAAGGCAGCATAAACTCTGCTGAATGGTGGATTTGGCTGCTCAGGGTGGGGTTGGATGGGCAGCTGGGAGCTGCAATGTTATGAACCATCCCAACCTACTGTTTTCCACAAAATGTGGAGATTTCATCATCAGTTTCTGTTCCAGTGTGGCACAAACCCACACATTTTTCATTAATGTGTGGAAAGTATAAGCTTGCTGGATAATATAATGAGTGGACAATATCAGCTTGCTTGTGGATAATACAGCCTTCCTAGGAATGATCAATGCTCTGATGCTTAAGGGGCTGCTGCGATGCAGGTGAGCCAAGTTTGGGCCTTTTGTTGGTCTGCTGTAGATGGGCATGAGGCTTCTGCATCCTACGTTAGTGTCCTTGCTTCTAGATAATCATCTGTTCTGGGAGGGAAAAATCAGTTTCATAATTTACCCAAGGCAAAATATACAAAAAACCTTGCAAAAAAATGTCCATGAAAGGCAACAGTTCAGTGAGATCAACATGTTTTCCAACCATCCAGTGTCATGAGGTGCTCTAGGAGTTTTTCTGAATGGTTCCTGCCTTCTGAGGAAGCAGAACATGACAATGCCCTCAGTCGTACCAGCAAATGTATGCCTAAATGGCATGACCTAGCTTAAAGTTTAAAACTTTAGGCCTTTCACAAGCAGAGTGCATTGACTATGGTAGGAAACTGCTCTCTGTGTGTGAAGTAAGACCTGAGTGTCTTTTCATAGCTCAGTAGTACATATCAGGAAGCAGAAGTGAAATGTGAAAGCCTTGGGGAAAAAAGAGCTCTCTCTGATGAAAGGGTCAGTCTAGAGACTGGTTGGTCAAATGTCTTCTACCAAAATGGTTTCTGATAGAAAATTGTGGGAGGAGGAGACAAAGACAAAGGCCAATCCCAATAAACCAATGTTTACTATTAAAATAGAAAATATTTTTATTTTGAAATGATGTTTTAGTGCTTGATGGGAGCTTTTGCTGATTGCCACAGATTCCCTCACGTTTTTTGGATTGACACTTTAAGATACACCCAGTGAAATATCTAAGACAGGGAATAGCACAGCCCTACAGTCAGGCACTGTGTATATCCCATGGTGTTTATCCATTCATAGAATCATAGAATCATTAAGGTTGGAAAAGACCTCTAATATCATCTAGTCCAACCGTCAATGCAACACCTCCATGGCTACTAAACCATGTCCCAAAGTGCCACATCTACACGTTTTTGAACTCCTCCAGGGATGGAGACTCCACCACCTCTCTGGGCAGCCTGTTCCAATGTTTGATCACCCTTTCAGTAAAGAAATTTTTCCTAATATCCAGTCTAAACCTCCCCTGGCGCAACTTCAGGCCATTTCCTCCTGTCCTATCACTTGTTACCTGGGAGAAGAGACCAACACCCCCCTCTCTACAACCTCCTTTCAGGTAGGTGTAGAGCAATAAGGTTTCCCCTCAGCCTCCTTGTCTCCAGGCTTAATAACCCCAGTTCCCTCAGTCGCTTCTCATAAGACTTCTGCTCCAGACCCTTCACCAGCTTCGTTGCCCTTCTCTGGACACGCTCCAGCACCTCTATGTCCTTCTTGTAGTGAGAGGCCCAAAACTGAACACAGTATTCGAGGTGCAGCCTCACCAGTGCTGAGTACAGGGGCACGATCACTTCCCTAGTCCTGCTGGCCACATTATTCCTGATACAAGCCAGGATGCTGTTGGCTTTGTTGGCCACCTGGGCACACTGCTGGCTCATATTCAGGCGGCTGTCAACCAACACTTCCAGGTCCTTTTCTGCTGGGCAGCTTTCCAGCCACTCTTCCCCAAGCCTGTAGCGTTGCATGGGGTTGCTGTGGCCCAAGTGCAGGACCTTGCACTTGGCCTTGTTAAACCCCATACAACTGACCTCAGCCCATCGATCCAGCCTGTCCAGATCCCTCTGCAGAGCCTTCCTACCCTCAAGCAGATTAACACTCCCGCCCAATTTGGTGTCATCTGCAAACTTACTGAGGGCGTGCTCAATCCCCTCATCCAGATCACTGATAAAGATATTAAACAGAACTGGCCCCAACACAGAGCCCTGGGGAACACTGCTTGTGACCGGCCGCCAACTGGAGTAAACTCCATTCACCACAACTCTCTGGGCCCGGCCGTCCAGCCAGTTCTTTACCCAGTGAAGAGTACACCCGCCTAAGCCATGAGCCGCCAGCTTCTCTAGGAGAATGCTGTGGGAGACAGTGTCACAGGCTTTACTAAAGTCCAGGTAGATAACATCCACAGCCTTTCCCTCATCCACTAAGTGGGTCACCTGGTCGTAGGAGATCAGGTTGGTCAAGCGGGACCTGCCTTTCCTGAACCCATGCTGGCTGGGCCTGATCCCCTGGTTGGCCTGCACATGCCTCTTGAGCGCACTCAAGATGAACCACTCCATAATTTTCCCCAGTACCGAGGTCAGGCTAACAGGCCTGTAGTTCCCCAGATCCTCCTTCTGGCCCTTCTTGTAGATGGGCGTCATGTTGGCAAGGCTCCAGTCATCTGGGACCTCCCCTGTTAACCAGGGCTGCTGATAAATGATGGAGAGTGGCTTGGGAAGCTCCTCCACCAGCTCCCTCGGTACTCTCGGGTGGATCCCATCTGGCCTCATAGACTTGTGAGTGTCCTGGTGGCGTAGCAGGTTGTTAACTGCTTCCTCCTGGATTGTGGGGGGTTTATTCTGCTCTCCGTCCCTGTCTTCCATGTCGGGGGGCTGAATACCCTGGGGATAACTGGTCTGAGTATAAAAGACTGAGGCAAAGAAGGCATTAAGTACCTCAGCCTTTTCCCCATCCTTGGTGGCGATGTTCCCCCCTGCATCCAATAAAGGAGGGAGATTCTCCTTGGATGTCTTTTTATTGTTAATGTATTTATAAAAACATTTTTATTATCTCTTACAACAGCGGCCAGATTGCGTTCTAGCTGGGCTTTTGCCTTTCTAATTTTCTCTCTGCATCACTTGACAAGATCCCTGTACTCTTCTTGAGTTGCCTGCCCCTTCTTCCAAAAGTGGTAAACTCTCCTTTTTTTTCCTGAGTTCCAGCCAAAGCTCCCTGTTCAGCCAGGCCGGTCGTCTTCCCCGCCGGGTCGTCTTACGGCACATGGGGACAGCCTGCTCCTGCGCCTTTAAGACTTCCTTCTTGAAGAATGCCCAGCCTTCCTGGACCCCTTTGCCCTTCAGGACTGTCTGCCAAGGGACTCTCTCAACCAGTGTCCTGAACAGGCCAAAGTCTGCCCTCCGGAAGTTCATGGTAGAGGTTTTGCTCACCCCCCTCCTTACTTCGCCCCGGATCAAGAGCTCTTATCATATCATGGTCACTAAGGCCAAGACGGCTTCCAGCCACCACATCTCCCACCAGTCCTTCTCTGTTTGTAAACAGCAGGTCAAGCGAGGCACCTCCCCAGGTAGGATCACTCACCAGCTGTGTCAGGAAGTTATCTTCCACACATTCCAGGAACCTCCTAGACTGTTTCCTCTGTGTTGTATTTCCAGCAGACGTCCGGTAAGTTGAAGTCCCCCATGAGAACAAGGGCGAGCAATTGTGAGACTCCTGCCAGCTGCTTATAGAATGCTTCATCTGCCTCTTCATCCTGGTTGAGTGGTCTATAACAGACACCGAGCAGGATATCTGCCTTGTTGGCCTTCCCCCTCATCCTTACCCCTAAGCACTCGACCTTATTGTCATAATCGCTGGGTTCTACACAATCGAAACACTTCCTAACATACAGAGCCACCCCGCCGCCTCTCCTTCCTTGCCTATCCCTTCTGAAGAGCTTGTAGCCATCCATGGCAGCACTCCAGTCGTGAGAGTCATCCCACCACGTTTCTGTGATGGCGACTAAGCCATAGCTATCCTGCTGCACAATGGCTTCCAGCTCCTCCTGTTTGTTGCCCATGCTGCGTGCATTGGTGCAGATGCACTTGAGCTGGGCTATCGATTTCACTCCCAACATTGGCATGCCACCCTTAGGCCCCTCTCTAGTGAGCCTGGTTACATCCCCTCCTCCCTTCGAACCTAGTTTAAAGCCCTCTCGATGAGCCCCCGCGAACTCGAATCCTTTTCCCCCTTTGAGATCTGTTTATTACCAGGTTAGATTAAGCAGTGCTAGAAGGCTAAAAGGATGTAATGGGGGGATGCATCACACAGGTTCAAAGCGTTGAAATGACAGGATTTGTATCAGTTTCTTCACAACCTGTGCTGCAGGGAGGGCTGAACAATCCTCAAGAAACATGTCAGTCTGCACTGGGAGAAAATCTCTTCTGGACCCTGCATCTGAAAGATCAGTTAACCTGCCTTAGTTTAATGTTATTTTGATTAGTTCACATCTGTGATTTGTTTTGTCTGTCTTTAATTATAGGGGCTGAAGTTTTCCTAGGCAGGCAAAGAGTGAAATAGACATTGCACAGAGAACCCTAATTGGGGGTGAGGGGGGGTGGTGGGGGTGGTGGTAATGGTTATCTTCTACATTACCTGCTTTTGTAATTTAAAGAAGAATTTATGTTTTGGAGGTTGCAAATACATGTGTATAGTGAATTCAATTTTCTCTAGGTAGTTCTCAATTCATTTGAATAAAGAGAGGCAGAATTGTCACAGTTCTGACCAAGGTCCATTAGCTCTCTTAGAGTTCTTTTCCTCATTCCACTTTTCTAGTCACTAATCTTTACTTTCAAGACAAAGAGAATGACAGCTGTTTGATGCTGCTCTGGCTTTCACTCCCCCCCTGCCCCATCCCAAATGCTATCTATTTAATTTGAGTGCTCCTGGCTGCATCTGTTTTTTGGGTGAATACTGGTTAAGTCCTATGGTATTTCTCTCCTGTTCCTTCTGGGAACAGGAAACAGACCATTCTCACAGCAGGGATTTAAAGGGATGCTTCGTTATGTAGTTAGGAAAACAACTGCGAAACACTGGATCACCAGCAGACTGGTTACTGTATTTTTACTGGTATTAGCCATCAGTAGACTGCTCCTAAAATTTGCTCATTGTTGAAAATCCAGGTACAGTTTTATTAGGAGGTGATAGATAGAATTTTGCCATTAAAAGTAATAACAGTTCTGGTTACTCGTAGGGAGCGCAGTTGCTCACCAGGCAGACAAGCAAGCAGGGGAGGATGAGCAGTGACAGAGGGAATCTGGTGAATGTCTGTGAAGTTTTTTAACACTTTATTCCCTGCAGCTGCCCGTCCCATCCCTCTGCCCAAAGCAGCGCTACTCCAGCAAACTCAGCAGGAACAAAGTGTCTCTGTCTTTGCAGCTTCCTTCGTCCAGCCTGGCATCCTTCGTAACCCCTTTAGTTTGTCATTCCCCATATTGGCACAAAAGCTCTATAGAGGAAATGTAAGTGAATACACAGACACAGATAGATCGTGTCCGCTGCCTGCCTTGGGGTCAGGAGCCCGCTTCTGACAGTGAGGTGAGGCAGGTGGCTAAGGACAGGAGCACCTGAAAGCACAGCAGCCTATTTTGCAAGAGGATGCCTGTATCCCTCCAACATAGGTTGCCTTAAGGCCACAGTCTGTTTTTTAAGATTACATAGGTTTTCCCTGGTTTCATTTGCATTGTTTTACCAGCATAGCAAATGCAGTAACATGTATTTGTCATTAAAATCACCTAATTCATACCAGAATAATTCTTGGTCTGAGTAGTGACTTACCCACCAGTTATTTAAGAAAATTATTTTCAGGGTAGCGCGCTACTCAGAAAACATGCCTCCTTCTCCCTGGAATTCATTCAAATTCTTCTAAGACCTAGAAAGAAATAATTTTTTTACTATTCTTTCTGTTTTTCCTTCAGAACTTCCAGTGTTATATTTGGGGTATAAGTGTTATAATTCCACAGGGCTTAACAGAATCTCTTCAGTGCTGTCTGCTTCTAATAGACACTGTTCAGTGTCAAAATATCTGCCTCATTTAGTATAAATGGCAGAGACAACAGATGAAATCCATATCCACTCCATTTAAAAATTAATATTTAGCATGCGGTGGTTTTGGTTTGGCAATTTGGTGTAGAACAATCCTTTATTAGTCTGCCATCACTCCCTTACCTTTTTCTATGTTTCAACCCCGCCTTGTAGTTTGCAACTAAACATAGCGTGTCTATACTTATATAATCTTCTCCTTCCCTCCTCCCCTGAGAAAACAACAAAATGATACTTTTTTTTACACAGGCTGAGGATTATAATGGCTGCTGGCAGGCAGTGTCTGAGGATCTCTGCTACTGCACTGAAACCTAAGGGGAGCTCTGCAGACAGGAATTTTCTCAGGTTTCAGCCTCTTCTGTGGTTCCCAGAGAAGAGATTCTAAAGAGGGCAAGATACAAAGTAAATTGTCTTCAGGCCATACTGCCATTTTTGGAGGAGTGTAAAAAAAGATGCGCTCAGCTGCAGACCTTGGGCCCAGAATCTTCAATGCATGAAGGGAAAGGTATTCCCAGAGAGAGCTGTCCCGTCCAAGACAAGCCAAACCTGGGATTTTTCCTGAGAAGGGGCTGATTTCTGTGAGGAAAAATCCCAGTCCAGTGAGTAAAATTGTATCAAAGGGCTGGAGGTTTGGTTAACATCTTGCAGAATTTGTCCGTGGGACAACAAACAGATTGTATCACAAGGGACCCGAAAATTGTTTCCGTATGATTTAATGTCTTGCAAAAAATATTTGATTAACCACAGAAAAATCACAGGCTATTGCTCTGAACTGCTAACGAACAAAGAGTTTTCAAGACGTCTCTGGGGAATGAAGCACATGGATTCTTTTTTTCCTTTGGCTAAGAAAGCAATAGATGCTGGCTTTAATAAATAAACAAATAGATAAATAAATACATAAAAAGTAGCAGCAGCAGGATCCTAAACGGTTCTGCACAAGTAATCTGACCTGACATTTTGTAGCTCGTGCAGCCTCTTTTAGCTCAGTGACCTTTGCTGGAAAAGTGAAGTACTGTAGGTGGGACCTCATCCAGTACCCACTGAGGGCAAATCAGAGCTTTCCTTTTACTTCACGTACGTTTTGACTGGGGCCACATCTAGAGATGTAAATGGGAATGCACGACATCATATTGGCCTGACTTTTTGAAGTGCATGACAGCTTAGAGAGATTAGCCTGATTCCAAAAGAGTATGACTATAAAAAAGTCTACCACAGTTAATGTCAGAGAGGGAAACAGCATTGAGAAAGCACACATAGAGGAGGAAACAGAATGTCCTCTGTGGATGTGCACTGCGATTCAACAAAATAAGTAAGAAAAGAGTGGCCTGAGTTAGCAAACTGAAGTTGAAATTGTCCTGTCTAGAAAGGAAGGTCTTTGGAATTCTGAAGATACAGACCCATAATCACTCCCTTGTGAGAGTTGATTTCTTCTCAAATGACTAGATAAAGAAGGATGTATTACTATGCTGGTGCATAGTATGTCAGCATCCACGGGTTAGTATTAGCCACTCTATATACTGGTCCAGTAAAGTAAGGATAAGGTGCAAATGGAAGTCAGTGTTCTCTGTTTAAAATGTGTAATTCAGTAAAGTGAGACACAGCTGATCTGGCCACTGTGCATTGACAAGTAATTGTCCTCATGAGACAGGTGAACCGAGCACACTGTACTTTTCATAAAAATTAAAGAGCCCATGTCTGGCATGACGGACAGCTAGAAATGCTGCTTTGTTTTCCACACCTTGGGTATACAGTTCTGTCTATTGCTATTACTTGCTGTTTTGTGGAGAAGGCCCCTGGGGATTCTCTGCTGTCTCTTACAATGCAGCAAGCCAGTGCTTTGGTGTGTACACCTCTAACTGTACATAAGTCCTGCAAATGAATCTGAAAAAGTGCAGGGTCTGTAATCTGGTGCAAAAGATTTTGAATTGCTTTCTCTGACATCTTTAACTACCAAAAGATGCAGACACCTTTACCATTGCTCCAGAGCAGATCCAGGGACAGTAATGGCCTTTGATGACTGGGTGCTGGTGACGCAGTCCTGTCTGGTGCTGGTGACTTACATGCTCTTCTAAATACTCTCAATTTCCATGGAAACTAAAGAGAATCAAGGTAGTAAGGCCTATATAATTTACATTTCCACATATTCATTAAGGGAAGACATTATTTTAACTAAACTGAAAGCACTTGTTTCAGTACAAGAAGTTTTTAGTTTGTATTACCGGCATCAGTAGTACATCCTCATGCAAGTCCTGAATGCAAACCTCATAGTAACATTGTATGTCTTGTTTAAACACTCCAGAAAGGCACAGTTTGCCTAAGTTGCATTTGCAGCTGCTTTTCCCACCTCAGAGGTAGCTAATGAAGTGTTTGAACTGCAGCTGATCTGAATAGAGAAAATTTTTCTCTGTCTACATACCACTGCCCTTGCGTCTCACCAGAGATAATATTTCCCTTTATCATCTGGTTTAACTGGTCACGTTGCTGCTCTCTAGCCTCCTCCTGTAAAATGCCCTGAGTCATTTTACAACCAGCCTTTCTTAGTGTTTTTTTTCTTAAAACAACCCCAAACCAGTCCAATCTGAAATGATTTTGGAGAAAATACAGGCAGTAAACATATGGAAAATTATGCTAGGAGACATGAGGCTTGGAAAATGCTGTTGGCACAGTAGAGATAGTAACGAGCAGTTGGGAGGTGGAGGGAGGAATAGGGTCTGCAGGTGCTACCCTGTATAACCTGGATCTTCTGCAGTGAGCATAGTTTAGTATCTGTGTCCTCAGGAAACTTCTCCCTCAGCAGTGCCCCTAGAGGAATCAGCATAAATTAGCATGTTCCTTTAGATATAGTCCTGTCTCAAAAGTGAATTTAACACTTGCAAAAGGACACGGATCAACAGCTCTTGGACCCAAGCCTATTCATTTCTGAAAGAAATACAGGATCCATGAACCAGAGTGCCAGCTTCTTGCTCTCCTGAGAAATCACTCTGTGGACGAGGAGTCAGCCCCAGGGATGGGAGGGAACATCCCTTCTTGCCCACCGAGACCTGGCCTTATACTGACACCCTCATTGATAGAAATGAAGCACTGCCCACTACACCATGGCTGCAGCTGTCAGTTATCACCAGAGATATTTTTCCTGCTGCTGAACAGAGAAAGAAGAGTTTGATAGTTGATCCAGGATTACCATTCCTCCCTTATATACTAGTAGTAGCCTCATTTTGTGAGTTACTAGCTAGAGAATCAGTTTAATCCATTTTAGCAAAGCCTAAAATACTACCAAGAAGTCCTGTAAAAATTCAGAGGAGAGAAAGGATGAAGAATTCTTCCTTTCAGCTTTTCTTTCAGTGTCTTTAATTCCTGGCCTTGTTGTGGTCGTAGGAATCTGTAAAATTAAATCTTGTTCCTTACCTCTAGCTTGCCTACAGAGAAGATCGCCTTGTCCATAGTATGTATGCTTTCCTTTTCAAATGGTAGTTGCCAGCAGATTATCTTTTTTTCCCCTTTTATAAGTGTTTTTTTTTATTTTTGTCTAACCACTTGTACCAGAGCTTTATAGCCACATCAAAAGCTTTGGGGAAAATACCTTTTTTCAGCTTGCAGCAGTGTATAACTTTATACCTGGTTACATGGCAAACCACACATGTTTTATATGCAAACCTTATATATATGTTCACAGTTTCCTTAGGTGGTCAGCTTTGAAGCTTGCTCTACAGCAGGCTTTTTACTGCTTGGCTTTGGGATTTTCTCATTAGCTGTTATTAAAAAGGTGTGGAAAATTGCACAGAGAAATGTCTGTCAGATAATTATCTGGTTGCCATATCACCTGAGCATCTGAGCACTTTACAGGCTTCAAAGTGTTTATCTTTACAACACCCCTGTGAGAGAGGGAAGTGTTGTAATGCCATTTGTGAAGGGGGGGCTGTGGAAGAGGCATGCTGCATCTCTGCTGAGGGGGGACGTTGCTCCACAGCATGGCCCCTGCGTCCCCGGCAGCCTGGCTGGAGCGCAGTACGCCTTCTGTCCAGCCAGTGCAATGGGGTTTTCTTCCCACAAAAGGGAAGGAACCAATGTGCTTTAATTCTTACCTTGGTATAGGCCTGGGACACTGTGGCCAGCATGAATGTCTAAGTCTGGGAGCTCTGCAGCGATCCCGTGTCTACCAGTTTAGATGTAGCTTAAGTAAGTAACTTGCTGAAGATGATACAGGAAATCTGAAGCAGAGTAAGTAGAACATGGGCTATGTGCATGTGATTCAGACTGAGATGCACTACAGTATCCCAGACGCCTGTGTGGAGCTGACAGGTACAACACAGGGTCTGCAAGAAACCTGCTCTTTTCTGGTGCAGCAGTTGGAGGCAAGTGTCAAAAATGAGAGTAGATATTTAGCAAATGCATCCTAGCCTAGGATTCAGTTAGGTCCAGTTGGAAAGCTTTGAGAGGTTTAGGTTTCATCTACGCTACACCACCAAATAGCCAAGGAATAGATATGAATTTTTTATAGCATGATAGCATTGAAACCCTACTTGAAATGTTCCTGCCTGTCCTGTTACTTTAAATTATGTTCTAGCACAGCATTTAATGAGAAGTAAAAAAACAGTTGTGGAATTTAAAAATATTGATAGCACCTGCTTTATCACTGCAAACACTTTGGAGGGAGGTATGAAGCTTGACTGACATCTTCAACTGTCTGGCATATTACTGTGTTTTGCATATTCAACAATAAACTTCATAGAATCATAGAACAGCCCAGGCTGGAAAGGACCTCGAAAGATCATCTGATCCAACATTTTGTAGGAAAGGAGCCTAGATCAGATTATCTAGCACCCTGTCCAATTGCATCTTGAAAACCTCCAGTGGTGGGGACTGTACCACATCCCTGGGGAGGTTGTTCCAGTGAATGATTGTTCTTACTGTAAAAAATTTCTTTCTTATATCGAGATGAAGCCTCTCCTGGTGCAAGTTGGACCCATTGCCCTTTGTCTTCTCTATGTGGCTCCTTGTGAAGAGAGAGCCTCTGTCCTCTTTGCAGCCACCCTTTAAGTACTGGAATACTGTGATGAGTTCCCCCCTCAGCCTTTTCTTCTGCAGGCAGAAAAGACCTGTTGCCTTCAGTGTTTCCTCATAGGGCAGGTTCTCCATCCCTTTGATCATCTTTGTGGCCCTCCTTTGGAACCTCTCCAGTCTGTCTGCGTCTTTCTTGAATTGTAGGGACCAGAACTGGACGCACTACTCCAGGTGCAGCCTGGCAAGCACTGGGTGGGTTGATCACATCTCTATCCCTGCTAGTAATGCCCCTGTGGATGCAGCCCGGGATCCAACTTGCCTTTGTTGCTGGAGCCCTGCACTGCTGACTCATGTTCAGCTTGTTGTCCACCAGGACCCCCAGGTCCCTTTCAGCAAGGCTGCTCTCAGCCACACAGATCCTAGCCAAAGATCCTGCGCTCTTTGGCTGTTTCATCCCAGGTGCAGGACTTGGCATGTGTCTTTGTTAAACTTCATGCTGTTCTTGCTAGCCCACTCTTCCGCCCTGTCCAGGTCAATTCATTCAGCAATAAACTTCTAATTCACCAGGCTGTCAGTGAGTTGCTTATACAAAAGCATCCACATATTTTGTGAAGGCAGAAAGATGCACCCCATTATCTACTGCTTGAATCCTTCCATTTGTCTTTGCAATGCACTCGGAGCTCGAGGGCATGGTTTTGATAAATAATTAAGGGCTAATCCTGGAAATGCTTTGTGTGTGGAGCTGCCATTGAAATCGATGGGTATTCTGAGCATGGAGAACTTGTCCTAGTGGGCCCTTAATCTTGCAGTAAACCAGAGAGGCATTTGCTTTGCAACTCAACTTTTGGTGGAATGATGAGAGCATGTGTACTGAGATTTTATTTTTCATCATTCTTTGTAATGAGGAAGGACACTGTAGTGTTTATATACAACACCAATGCAATGTAGGGAAACAATAGTGGCTTTTTGGAGATATTATCTTCCTTAGTTTATAAACAAGTCACTGTTGACTATCAATCACTATCAATTTTTCATCAATTAGTACATGAAAAACACATCTTAGTAGCCATTAAAATGTTTATAATCATCATTACATGATCTAATGATTCTATGCGTCTGCTTACATGTATATAAGTAATCAGTGTAACTTTGATTTTCTCCCTCAGTAAAAATGCCAGAGATAAAACTGCAAGCAATTCAAGGCTAGTTCTTAAGTAGAAATGGCTAAGGTAACTAATGAAAAACAAACATGATGGATGGCGTAATAATGTATAAGATAAAGCTTACTGAGAAATGCTGGTGTTCTGAAAATTCTGTATGAAAAAAGTGTTTTGCATTGCCAATGTCTGAATAATTTCTTTGAAATTGCTAGCTATTTTATCATCATTATTATAAGATTTTTTGAAACAAAATAGTAGCTGAGCTTAAAGTTCAAGAACCATAAATAGATGAGACTTTCCTTTACATATACTGTCTGCATTTGAAACAAAGTTTTTTAGTTCTTTTTGAAATGGAAGTTTGAGTTAATCTCTCCTTTTTTATGCTGCTTATTTACAAAGCAAAAGCTTCTATGTGTCTCAGTGGGCTGAAAAGCAGATTATTAAAAAGCCAGATATAAACTATCCTAAATTGAAGTGCTGCCTTTACTTGCTATTTTTTAAAATGTGCTGTGGAGAGTTCTCTGTATTTTGTTTTTCTCATCAGACAAAAGCTGCAGTAATTGTGTGCAGCCCAGCTCCAGCAGTGAGAACCCACTGTGCGGCGCCAAGCCCAGCAGCCCACCCCAGCAAACCCGTGTGGCCGTGGTCACATAAGGCACGCTGGGGTCTGGCAAAGGCTGCCAAATGAATTGGTGTTTGTTTCTGAGCTGTGTGAAGTGATGGGCCAGAGGCTGATATTTGGGTTTTTTTGTCTGTTTGAGACCCACAATGTGGCCAGCCTTGAACATCGTTATTCCCTGTGCTGGGTCTGCCTCCCATGGACCAGAGACCTGATCCCAGGGATGTGACCTGACCTCCTGTCCCACACCTGGACAGGGCAGCAGCAAAGTCACCCCAGCTCCTCTCTTTCTCTCTCTCTCTCTCCTCAAAGGGAAACATGGCATAGGTGCATGAGCATTTGAACTCTGGGGTATAAACTGGCTAGTTAGTAGTCTTTTTAAAACTCAGTTTACCTATTTTATCTTCCTTCCTCCCTCTCTTTTCAATTAGTGCTGGGAAAAGCGTGGCAGGTTATGAAATGTTGTAGAATTATATACTATGATATATACATGAATTCTTGTATGAATTCCCTCTTTTTAAATCACTGAAACCACACTGCTATAAAAATGTTTCTGGTTTATAAATATTGATAAAACTATATTTCTAATATGTGAATAGAATTTTAGTTGGACAAATTAAATAAAATACCCTTGTGTGAATAAAATTTCTTTTCACAGAACACAGCATTTGAGGTTAACTTTCATGTAACAGCCTTTTGAAAATCTTCTTTAACTTCAAAGGAGAGCCAGGGAGCAGCAGATATCAAATCCAGAATAAATTTTTCCTCTAAACTGTAAGGATGCTGTCCAGATTGCATTCGTCAAATGAATCGCATGATTGTATGGCTTAATTTTCTCACTCGCTTCCAGATCTGTGCATGGTTGTGATCTGATCTTTGCAAACTTATGGACATCACACTTCCAGTCATTCAGCTAAGGGGAATGAGCTTGGTCCTTAGCAGAGATCTTGCCAAAGCTTATCACAGTGGAGAGGAGAAGTATGAAGATTGTTACTGTGTGACTTCAGCCCTCTGATCCCGTTGCTTTCTGGTACAGGGCAAGTACCTGAAGGTTGCTTTAAACTGGGGCGACCGGTGCGACACAGGGAAGGATTTTCTGGGGGAACTTTTTCTCCAGACTGGAGGTAAGACAGCAACAAAAGAGGTAGGACCGGGTCTTTGCTGTGGAAACAACCTTTCTCACCTGAAGACATCCATCATTGGCCAGATCTACCAGATGTAAAATTGGGATTGCTGGGTAGGTTGGCACAACACAGAGTGCAATTCCAGAGCCAGTGCCAGGGAACATGGATACGCCAGTATGCTCTTAAGACAAGATGACTGGTCTTAATTTATCTTTTTTTCCCTTTCCTGTGGTTTTTATAACAAAGGGATGTAATGCTTTCCATTGAAAATGTGCTGAAAAGATTTGGAAATGCTGGTACTCAGAAGGCTGTGGGGCTCCTTTTCCCCAGCCAGCTTTCTCTCCCCTCCCCTATGCCCTCAAGTATTTTAGCCTGGATGTTTGTGATCCAGGATGGGGGGATGTGCTAGAAAATAGGCCAAGCGAAACACAACTGGGAAAAGCTTGCAATTGGACAATAAGAAGGTGTGAGAAAATGATAAAACTCATGAAAATCATGCAAACGTTAAAACTTTAAATAAAAGCTAACAAAATCTTTTAGCAAATAGTGAATGGTAATAAACTACTGCTGCCTAAGCTGAAATAGGAGAAGCAACTTCACTTTGTGTTATATTAATGTTGCTTTTGAATTGGCAAGAAGCTGAAGGTCTGATTTTTACCCTGAAATGGCCTGTTAATAGAGCGGGAGAATATCTGTTACAGCCCTGCCTGATGTTAGTGGAATAACTTCTGTGCTGTACACAGTAAGCTACTGGAGAGAAGCAATCTGTGCAGAGTAAGCATCAGTGCTTCTGGTTTTAGCTTGATGAAGACAGCTAATCTATCTGCTGAATGAAAAACCTCCTGACTTTAAAAGCCCTGAACAATTCTTGTGTTTTGGACTTGTGGAAAACTTAATTTAAAAATGGAAAGTGGCTTTCAAGTTTTGATAGATTCTGCTAAGGTAAAAATCCTAAAAAATGAAATAGAAGTTACACTACGCCTCTCCAGAAGGACACAGGAGAATTTGTATTTCTTTTTTAAACCAAGCAGGCGCCAGAAGACTATAGTCTTGTTGATATGATATCACTGTTATTATTTGGTTTATTAGAGAACATGTTTTTAAAATGAAAATTATGATGCTATGTTAGCAAAAATAAATTCATTATTGGGATTATCAGTTTAGACCATTAAGTCTGATGATGAAGGAGTTCTAGTTTTGATCAGACAGCCTTATCTCAAGGATATCTGGGAACAGACTAACAATCCCATCAATTGTTTTAGCTGTAGCATCCTCATCTAATGCATCCAAGTGTGTGTTCAGGATACCCTTTGATGGCATAAGGAGAACTGAAATACTGTGTACATGCAAATAACATGACAGCTTCATGCTTGGCATTAGGTGTATGGTGTCTATTCTGTATGGGCGATTCTGCTTGCACACTGGTTAATATATGTTATATAGTGTCATATAAATACATGTTATATAACAACTTGGGTGCTTTCGGAAGTGTTGCCTGTGTGGTTTGACACAACAGTAGGTCTGTGGTTGCTGTATGTCGGTTTGTGTCAG
The DNA here is from genome assembly GCF_035582795.1 of Mycteria americana. Lineage (NCBI taxonomy): Eukaryota > Metazoa > Chordata > Aves > Ciconiiformes > Ciconiidae > Mycteria > Mycteria americana. The sequence goes on along the minus strand of NC_134366.1, from coordinate 25,293,899 downwards.
AGAATTGGATGTATGACGTGTTTCTCTTCTTGGGAATACACAAATAGATGGAGTCTGTCCAGGTATTAAAAGAAGGCATGAAAAAAAAAAGAAATCTGGACACCACTGAGCTAGTCTTCTTGTAGACATAAGCTATTGCTAGATCTAAGCAACAGTAGAAAGATCATGCAGTTGGCAGTGCTTTAATCCAAATAATATTGTCGATCAATTATACTACAAGGTTAAACTTTACCCTAATGAACAGCTACAGCATTTCTTTCTAGTGAGTTTGGACAGCTTGGAGTACTTGCTTCTTTTTCAATTGAGTCCGTTTGGAGGGGTGGAAGTGGAGCATACCTAGAAAAGAAACAAAGGCAATGGTTATGTGCAATCACTCTTTTGGCTCGTTTCACCACTGTTTTTTGTTCTTCCGGAATACCACCAAATGGCCAGCGCTTGGATAGCTTTATATTGTGGCCTCTCTGGTTGTTGGTCTAACTCTCTAACTAAAGAAATGATTGTCAAGTTAAAGGTACAATTTTTTATTTTAGCGATATTGCAGGGTTGTTTGTACACACATTACTGTAGTATTGACACACCCTGATACAGCTTTTGTTACTTGTGTTCTTACAAAATCTCCAGGCAATCAACATTAGCTGTGCTTCAGTATCCGCTTCAAATGCTCTCTTGGGTCCTTTTCTACCCTACTCTTCAAACACCCTCTTTGGTGTGTAAGTAAGTCTTAACAGATGTGATCATGTGTAAAGAAGAGCATAACATTAGTGTGGTATTGCTGTCTGTGGTGGGTTGACCTTGGCTGGATGCCAGGTGCCCACCACGCCACTGTATCACTCCCCCTCCTCAACTGGACAGGGGAGAGAAAATACACTGAAAGGCTCGTGGGTCGAGATAAGGACAGGGAGATCACTCAGCAGTTACCGTCACAGGCAAAACAAACTCGACTTGGGGTACTTAATTTAATTTGTTACCAATCAAATCAAAGTCAGATAATGAGAAATAAAGCCAAATCTTAAAACACTTTCCCCCCATCCCTCCCTTATTCCCGGGTTCAACCTGACTCCCAGCTTCTCTACCTCCTCTTCCCGAACAGCGCAGGGGAACGGGGGTTGTGGCCAGTTCATCACACTTTGCTGCTCCTTCCTCCTTGCTCTCTTCCCCTGCTCCAGTGTGAAGTCCCACCCACAGGAGACAGTCCTCCATGAACTTCTCCAACATGGGTTCTTCTCACGGGCTGCAGTTCTTCACGAACTGCTCCAGCGTGGGTCCTTTTCACAGGGTACAGTCCTTCAGAAACAGACTGCTCCAGCGTGGGTCCCCCATGGGGTCACAAGTCCTGCCAGCAAACCTGCTCCAGAGTGGGCTCCTGTCTCCACAGGGTCACAAGGTCCTGCTGGGAGCCTGCTCCAGTGTGAGCTCTCCACAGGGTCACAGCCTCCTTTGGGTGCAGCCTCCTTTGGGGTTCTCCACGGGCTGCAGGTGGATATCTGCTCCCTCATGGACCTCCATGGGCTGCAGAGGGACAACCTGCCTCACCATGGTCTTCACCATTGGCTGCAGGGCAATCTCTGCTCTGGCACCTGAAGCACCTCGTCCTCCTCCTTCTTCACTGACCTTGGTGTCTGCAGAGTTATTTCTCTCACATATTCTCACTCCTGTCTTCCGGCTGCTGTTGCACAGCAGGTTTTTTTCCCTTCTTAAATATGTTATCCCAGATGCACTACCACTGTTGCTGATGGGCTCAGCTTTGGCCAGTGGCGGGTCTGGCTTGGAGCCTGCTGGCATTGGCTCTATTGGACATGGGGGAAGCTTCTAACACCTTCTCACCCTGTAGCCCCCCACTACCAAAACCTTGCCACGCAAACCCAATACACTGTCACAGAAACTGGACCCTCTTTACACTTTTTATTCGCTTTTAAAGAGTGAATTTAATAGTCATGAAATACACTGAGAGTTCTGTAATCTGAGGTCTTCTGTTTTTCCATTGGAATGTGTATAGAGCAAGCAGAGAACATGAATTTCTATGCATAGTATCTACCATATGCGTCAGCCTCAACTTTTTGCAGGCTCTCTGGAGACAGAACAGCAATTCAACCCCTGTGTCCATTGATACTGTGGCTTTCCTGCACCAGTTGTCCAAAGGAGTGCTGCTTCATCCCAGGTGTAATGAATATTCTGTGTAAAGGGCAGGGCATGCAATTTACTGTGGCTGTCACTTTAAACTACATTTGGTTGGAACCAGACATAAACAGAAATCAGCACTTTCATTCAGAAGGAAATGTTTGGTATTTGTGTTGTTTTGTTCAGAGAAAAAAATATAAAACTTTTAGAATTGGATTTAAAAAAATCTAAAAATTTTGATGGTACATTGTGCTTACAATGTTGCCATTAAAATTCAGTATTTAAAAATTACAGAACAGAAATTTTATGTTTGGCTGAACATCATCTAACAGCCTAGTTCTCAGCCAGCTGAACATCAAACTTGAACACCACCATGCCTGAATGTGGCCTCCTGGGATTCGAGGCTGGATTTCTGGATGGTTTTGCTTTCTCTAATCAAGTAATGTAGGTCAACAATAATTTGCATACTGGACTGTGTCACACTCTTGGATCAAAGGGGAGAAAAAATTGCATCATTAAACATAGTATCCATCCAGAAAGATAGGCTTGCAGTATCAGCCCTGTAAACTCCCATGACGCAATATGGCATTTAATTCTGAAGTGATTCATTTCTCTTGTACCCAACCCTAATAGGACCAAGTTTTATCAGCCCTTAAGAAAGATACAGAAATACTGGAGAACACTCAGTAAATAGTCAGGTAAAGAAAGGAACTAGGACCAGGAAAACAAGCCTTGTGACGGTTTATGAAGTTTACAGAGTTCAGCCTATTCAGTTTGCTGAAAAGATACTGGAAGCTCACTGCATATGACTGGTGGTTACATATAGTTGCTGCATAGAGAAAAGAAATGTGAAGTGAAAAAGAGACTTTTCAGCTCTCCACAGGATAGTATGACTGATTTCAGTGGCTGAAAATTTAAATTTTATTAATCATATTTTGAAACATGATATGATTTACCATTAAAAATTAAGTATTGGAGTATTTTAGCCAAAACACTGGGAGAGTTTAAACATTAAAAGAAGGGAAGAGGTTTTTGCTTTGTTGGTTTGACTTTGTTTTCTTCCACTGCTCTATAAAGGTTATGTTTTAATCGAGATTCTTGAAGAAAATTCTACAGCCTGTACACACAGAACATGATGCTCTCCTTTGGCATTAGCTGGGTCCACGAATACAGCCTGGAGCACTACTCCGGATTATTAAGATGCAGCAGTATGTGGTTTGTTTCAGAAACATGAATAATAGCTTTTCTATTGCTAAATTCAATTTCTTGATTAACAGAGGCCATCTGGATCAGGACTGCAAAAAGGGAAGCAGGTGAATAGCCTTCAATTTTCTTCACCTTGTCTTCTAAAGATGTCTTAAGCTGTGGGTATCTATATTGAGATTCCTTTCCAGCAGGCCAATTTATCTTCCATTTTATTTTAATTGACCTTTTGAAACGTTAGTGCAATAGAGCAACCTAATAGCAACAAGATTAATACAGATATTTTGTACCTAGTCTATGAGAAATTATCTAACTGTTTACAGAAAAGAAACTAAGTTGAATAAAAGATGCTACCTGAACTGTAGGAAAGCAATAAATATCAACTAGGAACTACAGATAATGGTATCATATTTGCAAATATTGCCTTCACTAATAAAGTATTTCTAGGATCTTATAAATTAATATCTTTTTTCAGAATATAATTTATCAACTTTCTCAGTGTTTATTTTTGCTGAAATACAAGTACACTGCATTAGATATGATATTACATATCCTAGAAAAAGGAACAAATTGTAAAAGCTTAAAAGAAACAATATTTTATGATTAATGGTATGCTGCCTTGACATTTCGAATTCAATTCAGTCCTCTGTGACCCTCTTTTTTTTTTTTTTTTCTTTGTAGTGAAAGTTTTCCTAAGTAACATTAGTTGCCTGTAATGTGGGGTGAGTGGGAGGTGAAAGAAACTCTTCCATTAAAAAACATGTTGTGTTTTGAGTCTTGCTTTCAGAACTGAAACTACTCAACAACTTTACATGACAACTGAAATCCATTAATGAAGAAATTTCCTAAGACAGCTTCTATTTGCTAGCTGTGAGGGGAGGGCATGAACACCTGTGAATGAATTTGAGTTCTGGATTTAATGGCCTGAGCCCACATCATGAAACCATCATCTTGACTTCTGCTTTTAACATTCATCTATTCTCTTTTTTTCTGATAATGTCTTTGGGCTAGCCCTATGCCAAGAGCTCTTGGGAGTGCCAGTTCCCAGGAGCAAGTTCAGGGAATTAGAGGAGAGGAAAGCCCCAGGAGTTATTTATCATTAGTCTCACCTTATTCCTCTGCTTTATTGCTAAGAAACTTTATCCAAGGCTTTGGGTTAAAACTCATATTCTCTAGACATAAATAAATGTTGTTATATCTTTTTTGCCAAAGAGCAGGGTAAGGCACCAAAACAGCGTGCTCTGATTTGACCTGCTGCCGGATCTTTAGCTTGCCTTAGCACTGATGCAATTGCAATTGCTCCTGCACTGGCCCTGCTCCTCCTACCTTTGCGGGAGGAACAGCAGGACGGTAGTTCAGTTCCTGCTGTTTCTTGCTGGTTTTGGTGACACCTAGCACCTGCTTCTGAATTTCTACTACTTAAGTGTCAGACCTGCACTAAACCACTATTCAGACTGTGATTGTGCTCTTTCGAAGGTTGGTACAAAAAGGGAAGGAAGTTCTTTGTATCAGTTTCTTTCAAACCTTATGTCTAGGCCAAGCTACCACCAAACCTTAAGAGCTTGCTGGTGGTCACTTAGTAGCTACAGACAAACCCAGAAACACCAGGATCCCAGAGCTCTAGTGTTCCTCTCATTGATACCATGACTTGTGCTCCAGCTCTCAGCAGCTATTCTTGTCTCCTATGCCTCAGGTCAGCCTCCACCAAAACACTGCAGTGCAGTTTTGATTGGGGTTTTAGCATCCTCCTCAAAAAGAAGAGTGCCAAGTCTTTTCTGCACTCTCCAAGAGCTCTCTGCACCTTCCAATCTCAAGCCTTGCTGAAGTAATCCACCATCTATAGAAAGTAATTCTGCATCACAGCCTCTCATTCCTTCGGTACCTCTGAGGCAATGGCAGACGCGTCCTTCCTCCTGGTACATATATAATGTGTCTTCCATAATAATTTCAGCCTCTGACTCCCAGTCTCCCTTACTGTCCTCCTCACAGCCATCTTGTATGTCCTCAGCTGATGCTGCCCTTCCCATGCTGCTCTGCAAGTTCTTGTGGATGAGAATACAAGTGACAATTACACAGCAAGGACAGTGCTCACATTCAACCCCACATTACAAAAAGAAGTGTTGTCTAATGCTATGGAAGACAGGCCATTTGTCTCTTTGCTCTGTGCTGGTCAGCAGCTTATAAATATGTACCAGATCAGTGCAGGCAGTTGTGCTCTGGGAGCACTTTATTTATCGTAGTCACTGACCAGCTGTGTTATATGCATCTTCTTTTGCTAATATGCTGCAGCCCAGCATGAGAGTCAAGCTTGTTCTTCTAGAAACTGCCAAGCAAAAGAGAAGCCAGCTGGCATTGAGGGAGGAGGGGAAACCCACTGAATGCCATCTTAGCCTGTGGGATGACAGTAGGAGATGAAGGGAACTAAGTAAAATCCTGGAATGACAACGGGGAAGGATGGGGGAAGGCAGGAGACTAGCACGAGTTGGAAAAAGGTGGAATAGGGATGGTGTTTGGAGAAGAGAGGAAGGCAGGACAAAAATATAGGTTGTATTAGGACTGAGTGTATAATTAGAGAATAGAGAAATGGCAAATAGGAAAAGTTACAAATTAAAGAAAAATGTTAGACAATGGAAAAAGGCAAAATGGGGAAATAGACAAGGTGAGACTAGAATTATTCAGTTCACTGTATTTGTGGTTCAGTGTATTGTTTTTCCTGTTGTCCTGTTGACGTTGCAATTTGTTCTTGGACTTAGTGGCTCTTACTGCGATAACAGTGATTAGGTTTGGAAAGTATTACCCAAGCAAGAATAAAAGATGCAGTTAACTAACTGCATCAGACAGGATTGAAGAAGAACAGCTTTCTGCAGAACAATGCAGTTCTGTTGAAATCTAGTGTTTCATGGGACTGCTGTGATGGGAGAATGGGAATGTCTAATATTTTGCTTTGACAGTGTTGAAACATTTATATCAATTTGATTTGACTTACTTAGTAAAGATAATATATTCTCTTTAACATTTTAATACAAGAGTTTAAATGAAATGAACCAGAATACTGAAGTGTGAGATACTTTGATAATATTGAAATGAAAGGTTTTGTTAATTAATTGAATTCTTCTGAGATGTTTATTTGTCTTCAGTTTTTTATTGAACAATATGAAATTTCAGAATTCCTTGTGGAATGAAAGAACTGATTCCAAATCATGTACAGAAATAACTTTTAATACCTGCTTAGCTAGTTGATTTAAAAGTTAATAAGAGCTCAGTTTCTTCAACACTGGTGTAATAGATTATAAATCGAAAGAGCTGGCTACAATCCTCTAGCTGAGTCCTTTATATAATAAAATGTCACTCAAGCAATTCCTGTTTTAGCAAAAGCCTAGTGCTTAGAATGTGATTTAATATGGCAAAACCACTATAAATTATGCTATATTGCCCCATAATTACTTTCAATGTTGCAAATTTGTTCCTCGTTGCCAATCCAAACCTAGGTTCCCCCAATCTCCAGCAACTGTGTTTTGTTCTGTTTTTTTTCTGTCAGATTGAAAAAAATTCTGTTCTTGATGTCAGTGTTATGGACTGGGATAATGTCATCTTTTAACTTTCCCTTTGTTAAACTAAATAGCCTGAGATCCTTGGCTCTTTTGTTATCAATAATTTCAGCTTTCTCCTAAAAGCTGTTCTTGGTATTCTTTCTATTTCATTGAACCTTTTCTGAATTACAGACACCAGAAGTCAGCAGAGCACTTGCTATCTTGGTAGCAAATATAGAGTTTGTAATAATCAATATTCTTCTGTCTACACTTGTGAGGTGAAGATTAGCCTGTCTGGCTAATCTTGCACTGAGAGCACTTACAGCTCAGGTCCCGCTGTTGCCTCCACATCAGCTTCAGATCCTGCCTAGATTCCTGCCTTTTGTTAATGAATCAAAGTCTTCTCAGATGTTTATTTGTTTTCTGTTTTTTTCTGTGTGATATGAAAATTCAGAATCCCTTGTGGAATGAAAGAACTGATTCCAAACCATCTGCAAAAATAGTTTTTAATACCTGCTCAGCTAGTTGATTTAAAAATTAATGAGAGCCTGGTTTCTTAAGCACTGGAGTAATAGAATATAAGTTTGAGGGAGCTGGCTACAATCCTCTGCTGAATCTTTTATATAGTAAAATGTTTTTATTATATACCAGCATATAATTGTATTTATCAGCACAAAATCTCCCGTTTGATGCCTGTTTCTCCAGTCTCACTTCATATTTAATGATACAAAACTCCACTTGATTTTTCTTCCATTCAGACAGGCATATTTAAGCAGGTCTAAGTAAGCTGTTTCCCCCCACTCTTTACATGCCTTCAATTTCTGCATAATTGTCCAATCTTCAGCAGCAGCAGCATTTCTGACTTCATTGCTGACACTGCTCTGAGCAGAAGATTTGAGCAGATGATCTCCTGTGGTCCCGTACAACCTGTATGATCCTACGATGCTATGATTTTCTTCCTAGTAAATAAAAGAAAAAATTACCGAGGTTCTGTCCTACAGCCTTCATGCTTGATAATAATTCACAACTATACGTTGAGACCAATTCATCAGCTTTTAATCCATATAATGTTTGACCTGTTGATTTTGTGTTCCTCTAATTTCTTGAGCAAAACATTTGCATGGTACCAAACCACGTGCCCTAGAGAAGCTTTAGATATCATTCCTGTTCATTCTACCAGCCAAATTTATAATCTCATCAAAACCTCTCAAGATGCACCAGCCTTTCCAACAGCGAGCTTTTAAACAGAGAGTCACAGATGACTAAAATTAATGTTTTAGCAGAGCCAGCAGAGAACTCAAGAGACTTGTCTTGGATTTATTGAGTGGGTAATAGTTCTTTCTCATTCCACACTGTAAGATCCCCAAATTATGGTTTAAGTCTTTGTTGTGAGAACAGCAATTTGAAGGATGATGCCAAAATGACCAAGCTTATTTTTCAAAAGTCTCTTTCTCTCTCTTGCTGCCATCTAGTTTTTAGGTTCATAAGCAGCACAAAAACTGTTGTTCCTTATATTAATTTTTAAAAAACATTATTTGTCTTCTACTGAAACAGTGAACTCTGGCTGCTTGAAATAAAAGACTTCCTTTCACCTTCTAAAAAAGGCCAGGGTCTGAGAGAGTTTTTATTTCAATAGTTTGACTTGTGTATGAAATACGTTTGTAAATGACAGTTATATAAGTGCTTGAAGCTGATTTCACATGTTACAGTGTTATTTTTTGTTAATATATAACCTATACTTATATCTTAAATAAATCAATCATCTTTATTACTTAGGCAGACTCACCAACTGTGTTTTATGCAGAATATTCAGTTTGCTAAATTGCACTGATATGATATACAGTTACTGTATGTTCTGTAAGAACGTCATGAAAAGATCATAAGGAAAACAAGAAAGAAATGTGGGAGGAGAGCTGAAAAAGGATAGCACAATTTGCGTCAGGGTAAGAGAAAATGGTTATAAAATGATAGCTAACTCTTACTCAAATACTGGATAAATGAAGACGAGTTTTGAAGGCATTTGTTACTGCAGAGGCAGCAGTCCAGGGGAATGTTGCATCTTATCAGCTGGCAGTGCAGCAGGGGACTACAAGGAAAAGCTATGGGATTTACATGTAGCAGCAGAGAGAGAGATATCAGAACTAAATTACCAATCGTCACCTGCCATACTCCTGACAAATGCCTGTCTGTTAGAAAGCCTGTATGCATGGAGTCCATCACCCTACCATTAGCTGCCTTAAAGACTGCTGTCTGCTAATGTGTTCCCTCTGCACTCAAAAGGCAGATGCACAGGCAACTGTGCAACTTAATTTCCACCCGTTTTAGACAGTACTGGAGGTGTCAGTCACCCTTTGCTGTCAAGGGAGCCGAGCCTTAGATGAGCTGCTTGACGCTTCTGACTTCAGGTAACCTGTGTGAGTCTATCTATGGTGAGATTGGCTCTGCTGGCAAGTGAGAGTTAGACCCAAGTAAGAAATTATTGTTGGCAGTCTGTGACAATTATATCCATGTTTTTCTAATACTGACTGATCCTGTAGCCATGGCATGTTAAGCAGTATGGAAGAAATGGCATACCTACAAGTGAAGATGAATGTTTTTTGGAAGTAAAGTAACTGTGTGTGCTTTGGTTTTTTAATGTGGTTTCCTCAAAGTTTCTGGTTGTACAAGGATGTGCAGCATAGAATATCACACTCCTTTTCTTTGTGTGGTTGTTGAGCTGAAATACAAGACAAAGAGCAGGCTAAATGGGTCTGATACAAAATAACAAAGCACTGCACATTAAGTGATTATAGTAAGTTTGTCTGCCTGACTGCCTAAGGAAAATAGCTCAGCATGGGTCAGATCCTCAGCTGACACAGTAGTGCAGATTCACTGAAACAGAAAGGAGGCTGTAACTATAAATATTTTGCCAGTTCAGAGTAACTCTGAGATGAAAAATAACATAACAGAGGCTCTCCTGTACTAAGTCATTCTTCTTCCTGCCTGTACCACCTCTGGTGAACTCCAGGCATATTTAATTATGTTACCATATGCTGCCCTCCTCAATAGAACATGTTTTTAATAACTTAACTCAAGACTTTTCATGAATAATTTAGGACTGGTGAGGTGGGGAGGGAAGAAGAGAAGGTTGCTTTTTTGTTTTTCTTCAAGGCAGCCCCTCAGCAGACTCAAGAGCCAGTCTTCACCGGTGATGCTTTTTGCTTCCTTTCTAGCCCTGTTCCTACCCCCTCCCTCAACATACCTCTCAGTTTTAAAGTCGCTACTCAAAACAGATTGAAGCAGGTTGCAAACAGCAGGTAGGGTGTATCGTGCCTCCTTTAACAAATTAAAATTGGGATCGCAATCTAAGCTAGCTCTATGCTTTTTATCTGGTCAACAGTAGGAGAGTTTAGGTCAAGAGCAAGATGGTTTAGGAGGACAGTTTATACCACCCTCCCTCAGGTGTCTGTCATGGTTTAACCCCAGCTGGCAACTAAGCACCACACAGCCACTTGCTCACTCCCCCCCGGTGGGATGGGATGGCAAAGAGAATCAGAAGAGTAAAAGTGAGAAAACTCATGGGTTGAGATAAAGACAGTTTAATAGGTAAAGCAAAAGCCGTGCACGCAAGCAAAGCAAAATAAGGAATTCATTCACTACTTCCCATCCCCAGGCAGGTGTTCAGCCATCTCCAGGAAAGCAGGGCTCCATCACACGTAATGGTTACTTGGGAAGACAAACGCCATCACTCCAAACATCCCCCCCTTCCTTCTTCTTCCCCAGCTTTATATGCTGAGCATGACGTCATGTGGTATGGAATAGCCCTTTGGCCAGTTGGGGTCAGCTGTCCCAGCTGTGTCCCCTCCCAGCTTCTTGTGCACCTGGCAGAGCATGGGAAGCTGAAAAGTCCTTGACTAGTACAGCAACAACTAAAACATCCCCGTATTACCAACACTGTTTTCAGCACAAATCCAAACCATAGCCCCATACTAGCTACTATAAAGAAAATTAACTCTATCCCAGCCAAAACCAGCACAGTGTCTAAGACCAGTATGATGGGTTAGGGTGAGTCTATCTCCACTCATGAAAAGAGTAAAGGTCATCAACTTGGCGAGGTTTGGACTAGGCAAGATTTGGATTTTAGGATCAATAAAAAGGAAGTAAAGTAGAAGGGGAAAAGTTGGTCTAATTAAAAAAAAATATTTACAAGCCTTGATTTGTTGCAATCCTGGCCCAATACAACTGCTACAATGACACTTCAGCTAGAACCCTAACCTACAGGTGGGTAAGTGTGGATGAGCAGAATCCCAAAACAACTGACTTAAAACAAGCAGTGCAATTAGTACTACCTGTCTGGTCTACCTCTGCAGAAGTATACATGCTTTGATAGGCTGTATTTTAGAAACCAAATTTCTTAGTCAGCTCACCGGTTTTTCAGCTCAAGTCTCACTAGTTGAAGAGGCCAAGAGCAGAAAAGTTTTATTTGTGATTCAATAAATAACTAGATGCGTGGAGGTACATACATCTATAGACAAAGGTGGTGATACTTCTATTTAATTGCTGGTGTTTGGGGTAATGTGGAGGATGTGTAATTGGCATGTGTAGCAGAAAATAGCCCTCTTTTCCAAAGTGAGGATAACTGCTGTGCCTGATGCCTGATGGTTCTTGCTGCAGTAAGGATGAGAGATTTTTGATATAAAATTTCCTATTGCAGATTGGGAAACATTCTACTGCTTTGAATCAAACAGATGATAAAGAAGTACCTCTAACTAGAAAAAGAATACAGTTTTTTTATCAATAAAGAAGCACATTTATTTTGGAAGGAATGGCAAATGAGATTTTTTTCTCAGTTCTTTGAGGTCTGAGAGATTTTGTTTGGTTTTATTTATAAACGCTTCCTCATGTTGTAGTGTCAGTGGGGAGTGTGTTTTGTTCTTTCACTTTTGCTGAGTTCACATGATGCCACTCCTTTTACTAATGCCATAATGTCAGCTTGACTCCATTAATAGCCATTGTGCATTAAACCACTTTGCCGCCTGGCATCTTTCTTTCGCAGCATCCATTGCTTGCAACAAAGCAGTCAGCTAATTTTTCTCTGTGGCTAGCACAGCAGAAGATTCAGTAGGAGCTGGTCTGACAGAGCAATGATTGATGACCATAATGGTCCCTGTCTGGATAGAAAGTGTATCACCTACCAATTTGTTCTGTTCCTGCCAGCTAGAAAAGCAAAGGTCCTGACTTCACTAACAAAATAGCTGAATGTCTCTGGCATGGCAGCAAACCTCTGCACCAACTATTCGAATTGGTTGACATCTGTTTGTTATGTGAATAAAGAAACCTAAGCTTCTTCACCATCTAGCTACAGACTACCCAGGCTGCAGGTTAATTCTGCACTGCCGAGTGGCTGAGCAGGCAGGAAATGTAAACAGACCAAAGGAGTTAATTCTGCAGCACTGGAACAGCATGTGCCTCATCTCCGAGCCTCACGTTATGTCCAAAGCCTGGTGAAGACACGGTTTTAAAACAAGGAGAATACCCTTCAAACTGTTGTCTGTTCTTCATACTCATTTCACATTCTCAACACATATAGTTTGCCTTGAGATAAATGGTATAAGGTGGCCAAATATTTGAACCTGGAAACAAGACGAATTTCTCTGTGTTGTCCCTCTAAAGTTGGATGTGGGCAGCAAGATGATGTAGGAAGACAGGACAAGCAACCTCACAAGGGAGTTAGGAAAATTATTACTGCAGTCCTGTTCAAATCAAAACATACTGGAGTCACTGCAAGGCTCCTCAGCAGCTAATGCACCTCTACTCTGCAAGGGCCAAAGCTGATCATTTCTTTCCTGCAGAGAGAGGCTTGAGACATCTCACTTACCCTGTTATCAAAAGGCAGCCCTGCATTCAAGGGGCTGCAGGGTCACTGTCAATATTGCAAACTCTCGTGATTTTATCAAGAGTTTTCTCGTATTCAGTGCTCTTCTAAAAGCTTCTGGATCCAAGTGATAACATGCCAGTCTTGGATTTCATTTTCTGCATCACAATGTTTTTAGTCCTTCTGACTGGGAAAAGAGCTTGAAATTGGGAATCTTGAAGGACTGATGGTAAGATCCCCCCAGTAGCTGCTTGAATTGTTGGTGTTTTTAAGAACGTCTCATAATACCTTCAAAGCTGACTTGCAGTTTTGTTTAGTTCCTAGCTTTAAAGGCTTCCTTTTGACAGTTCCAGGTGAGGTGCAGTGTGTGTGTCAGGTGAACAGTGATGTGGGCACTTCGCCCAGGGAAGAAATACTTTTGTAGAAAGAGTGGCTGCACAGGATGGATAAAAACCAGTGTTCCTTTTGAAATCTAAACATGGCTGCATTTAGTTTAGAATGGCTTTTAAAGGTCAAATCTGTTCATGAGCACTGAGAAAACCTAAAACATAAAAAACCCTTATTGTTTTTGTATAATATAACTTACAGTGACTGTTTCAGCAAATTAAAGAGTAGCAATAGGTCCAGAAGTGTACTGTGTTCATGTACCGTGTTCAGTGAAAATTCAGTTGCATAGGCTCTTGGTTTCCTTTTTATATTTGGGGGTGACCTATTTCAAATTAAAGTCTTCCATAGATGCTGAATAATATATTGCAAATCCCCCATGCTGTGACAGTCTGGACAGTTCCCAACCACTGTGCAGGTTTTCCTGTCAAAGTAGCAAGATTTTGTGGTCTTTTCCAGTGAAAGTTCTTGAAGCCATTGAATTCAGATACATTCTCTGTCCAGGAAATCTACTACAGGATAACCTATTTTCTCTGAAGCAGAGAGGCATTTTCAAAATCTGTATTTCTTTATCCAACTGATCCATTTGAATTCTACCCTTTTTCACTGCAGAAATTTCTTCCTATTACTAGACTGATTTGGGTTATTCAGGTTGTTAATCATCTGAGATTGTACTACAGTTTAGACTTCATGCTTACTTTTTTATTGACAATTTTGTGAAGTTGGAAGAAGTACTTCACTACTTAGAGGTATTTCCCACAATCTGTGTTGATTCTTGTTCAAGATCAGGACTAACTATTAATTCTCCTGCTGCTTTTTGTCTGGTGGAGGAGCGATTACCTTAAGGCACAGATTCTAGCCAGGTGTGTCAGTCCAGCAGAAAATTCTTGCAGGACAAGGTGCAACGTTGAGTGGAAAATATTTTTCTCACCCTTATTCTCTGTGTTTGCCTGCCTGCTTTTGTTTCTTTTTTCCAGTCTGTCTTTTGGTGATGATCTTGAGGCCATCGTGTTTCTTATTTTTGTTGGAGGATGCTGCTTCACCTTTGACTTTGCTTCCAGAATCCCTTCCTGATTTCTTTTTCTGATACCAATTTATTCAAAGAATGTCATTATGAAATCTACTCTTGTTGAATGCCCTCCTGTTTCAGGTGGTGATTGCATTGCTCTAGGAATGGAGCCAGAGCTCAATGTAAAAGTAGATTTTAGCTATGTAGAAGTTTCCCTCTAAAATTTGATTTTGCAAGGAATTCACAGGCTGATAACAGACCTGAGCCCAAACTGCAAAGGAAATTAAACAAATGGAAACTTAGGGCACCTAATAATGCCTGTAGCCTTCTCCTACAGGCATTATTATTACTACTCCACAGGCATTATATTATTACTCCACAGGTATTAGCAACCAATGCTCAGGATTATGAAGCCTCTGCTTAGGCTACCAGCCCTATAAGAGGGTTTCTGTGGCAGCCCAGCTCACAGGCTTGTTCGGAGTGGCTGCCTTGTGGGCTGTGACCTGCAGAGCCATTTGGAGATGTTTGGAAGTGCAACAGGAAAGAGTACGCTGACTAGTACTGAGTGAATTATAGGTTTTAAAATTGAACAAAGCAAGGGCTCGATCCCTGCCCAAACCCGTGAATGAGTGCCTTTCTGTCCCAACTACATGCAGATTTTTCTTTGCTCTCGGAAGTAGGCAATACAGTTGTCTTTTATTTTCAAAACCAATTAACCAACCAACCTGAGGCAACGTAGTATTGGACACTTCAAATACTTAGTACTTCATAAAATGACAGGCAACTGAGACAGGCTTTTCCAATGGGAAATGTCCGACCACGTGGAGAGAAGCACCCTCTTTCCTCCTATATGCCCTGGTAACTGAACAAGGCTCTTGTAACTGGTACCTCTGATATCAGCATCCCAGTGAGCTCACCACACGGGAGGGAAGCTGGTGGCCTCCTCAACAATTGCCTCAAATGTAGGTGTCTGACCTAAGTTACACAGGCTTCCGCTACAGTCACCAGTGAGAAACAGGGACTCCGTGCCAGGTTAAGCGTTTGAGAGACAGATGAATTGCACTTAGATGTGTAGCTGTCTTTCATGGCTACCTCTATGGGGAGCAGAGATAACTAGACTGACTGTCCAGCTTAGACTAGGCAATTAGCTTTTAGCCAGCTATAATGTTGCACAATTAATCCTGTATAGAATGTTTAGAGTCTGCCAGTGCAGCTTTGTAGCACAGGGGACACGAGAGAGAGCACTGATATATTCAAAATGGAATTTACTTTCTTTACATCTATGTTCTGCTTACATTATGTAAAAAGACATGTAAAGGAATTGCCAAATTTTTTTTTTGTAAGGAATAACTTCAGCTCTGATCATAGTCAAAGAGCAGACAAGACTGCAATTTTTTTTTTTTGCTGATTGCCTGTTTTTCTCTTTGCAAACTCATACCTCTAGTAAACTCAAATCAGCAGCACCCTTTGCCTTCATAAGACTAAATATTTGCTTGGATGTTAGAAAAATAACAGAGTAAATTAGACCTACAGTGCTATTTGGGGACACCTGTCATGATATAATACACATTTGTACTTGTTTCCAGTAAGTAAAAAAGTAACGGATTTGCTTGAAGTTGGTCTATGTGCAATTTGCAGCTGACACAAAGCTTACTTGCATTGTTTATTGATTGTTACCAGAATAATGTTAAAGAACAACACTTTTCAGTATTTACTTTATGTTCAAGACTGCTGTACATGGTATGTCACTGACTATGTGTACAACTCAACATCTCACATATGACAAATTGTGAGGAAACTGGAAAAAAATCATGTCTATTTCTGCAAAAATACTTTAACAAAAGAATAGCTTTTATTGTGTTGAAAAAAGCCAAAACTGTAAATGAGTTTTATGCTTTATCTTCATGAGAATGAACAACCGTTGTCCAAGGAATTGGCATATAGGGAAATAAGCCTGCCCTGAGCTGTGTGTTAACTGCACAGAGGCAGCGTCAAGGTTGCCAGCTAAACTGTTTGACAAGTCTGCCAGTGAGTCAGATCCTGCTGCTAGAGAAATATCTTTCAAAGCCCAGCATCTGGGTCCTTTATTGCAATCCAAGAAGAATGGGAATGATGTTTTAGTTTGACTGTAGCTGGCACAGGCTTAGACAGAGCTGTCAGAGTTACCATTGCCTTTATCTCCTTTCAGATAGCCTGTTTCCTCTCAGTAGCCTATTTAATAGATGTGGGACATTAATTTGACTCTTTTGCTTTATCCCCCCTCCCCAATATTGCTTTCTATTTTATTCTAAATGTCATTGGTCGAAAGAGGCAGGTTCTGCTCTATAGCAGGTTAGATGCAGACCTTCTCTTTCTTTGCATGCGTGTGTATGTAGTGAGCCACTGAGCAGAAACTCATGTTTTGCATCTGAAGGCTCAAGACAGGGATAGTCATATGACTATATATGTTGGATGTAGCTTTTCAGCTGAAAGGGCAAATAAATCCACCTCAGGCTGTGTTAAACGGATAGGAGTAGGGTTTTTTTTCCAGTTGAATTCCAGTCGGAAGAGGCTCATATTCTGGTTCACCGATGCTGAATCCTCTTAATTAAATAACATATTTTTAGTATGACTAAGGGGATCCACACCTTGCAAAACATAGCAATTTATCTCCATATTCCCAAATTATGGCTTAAAGGATAATAGGAAGAAGTAGTTGACACTGGGTGAAGCACACAGGCTGTCTCCAGGCAGCAAAAGGACTCATGAAGCCCAGTGTAAAGGTCTTGCAACACATGGCTTGCCCGATGCCTTCCCAGAAATAAGCTCAGCTAGCTCACATGGTTTGGGGGCTATAGCCTCTTCTCTAGCTCTTTTGTGCCTTCACTAGTGATACCGTGCTTGAGCTCCAGCAGGGCACAATCTTTGCCTACAAGCCCCGCAGGTGACTGGTGCTTTCTTGACAAGACTACCAGCATGCTATATTGTAGCTTGGGACAGGATGCAACAAAACCTAAACATTTGCAATCCTGTGCAGATTCTTTCAAACAAATGAGATTTTTAAGTTAAAGGCATAGCTTTTACATTATTGTGTTTTTGAAATTAAACAACAGTATTTGTGAGACCAAGGTATTATATTGGCGTCTATATATATTGGAGTCTTTGTAATGGTTCAAATTTTCTATAAGAAAATAGCAGATTTGAGGAACGGTTTGGCTGGAAATAATTTTTAGTCCGTGAAATAAGAATAATTCCAAAAACATCTTCAGTCTTCCAGGGGAAAAGTGGATTTTTCTCTGAAATTTTGATGAATTGCACAGATATATATAAATGTGGGTAAGTTTGCACTTCCTCCATAAGCTGTGTTCTGCTTTGTAGTCATTCATAGGCACATATTCATTATTTAGGGTTAAGGGTGAGTTCATCTTCCAATAACTGGCATAGCATGTACTCTTCCTTATTGATCTGATTTCGGCAAAGTTACTGCAGGTCCCCTACATTTAGATCACGGTGGTGTCTGTGTCCGTCTTCAGGCTGTGGGACTGCGGCTCACCGAGCAATATATTTAATGGGGACAGATTCTTTCATCTGTTCTTTCTTGATAGAACAGCTGGACAGGGACAAGTCTGGCAATACTTTTTGTTGCCAGTTTTTAGAAATCCCATTCTGGGAGGATCTGTGGACTTCCCAGAAGGCTGCCTGTGTTCATGTCATATTGATTTAGTTAACTAAGACAAAAACTTGTCACTTTATAAGTGTAAGGAGCCCTTCATGACTGCCCTATATTAATGTAATGTATTTCTCTCTTTGTACCTATTTTGCTTTTTTTTTTCCCCTTTGTTTTTCATTTCCTTGATATGTCCAGATGAATATAATATCAAAGCCTCTCTTCATACCCTGACATTTTCTGAAGTCTCCCTCTGACAAAGAGCTTTGCCTGTTACCACACACCGGCTTTGCTTTGGATAAACTGTTGGCTTCTTCTTATCACCCCTTTTGAACTAAAGCTAATGAAATTTAATTGAGCCTACCTGTAGCTGTGAAAGTCCATTCTTCACACCTGCAGATGCACTTTTTCCTCTCCTACATGCTCAGATCATTGTTTTCCTCAGACTATGGAAAAGAAAGGACGATAAGGAGTTACGATATCCTAGGGCAGGGACAGCTTCATGTAGCAGGAATCAAAATTAAAGGCCATAGAATTTAGATTAGAAGCTGTTACAGAGGTGAGGAAATGCCTTTTTCTTAGCACTGGGGATAAATCTATTTCAAATAAAACGTCTAATAATGTCTTAGTACTGTTAATTTCTGGAACAGTTTTATTATGTCGGAGGATAATCTATCTTGCTTTCTACTCAGACAGTTACAGATGATGAATATAGTAGTAAACCACCCATCCTTGACTAAATACAGGTAGATCTGATCCTTCCTGAACTGATATAGCCCATCTCTTCAAGACTGTCTTGCTCAAGGTGTATCAGTAGTTTGTAAGGTTTCTGCTTTTTTTTAGCATTTAAACTGTATCACCAAAAAATATAAGCAATGTCTGAGCAAATAGTCATTTCTTGAAATATTCTAGCTACTGACTCTCTTGATTAAGTGAAGAATTGCTCTTCTGTGTTTCACATTATTGCACTCCTCATTTGACTAGTGGGTGGATATTTCAAACAGAATCTTTTTGATTATGAGAGTGTAGGTGATACATTATTTTCTCATCTCCAAATAATCTCCCCATTAGAGAAAGTGTGAGTGGTAAATGAGGAGTTTCTCCTTCGGGTGTCCGCTGTGTACATACAGCAAGTTTCCCAGGCAATGCTCATTGGTATTTGTAAATGATCTGTTCTCCATCTGAGAGCTTTAAGTAATGGATGCAGCTGCTCATGCTTTGCCCCATTTGTAAATAGTTTTAAATATGCATGATCATCTCTGGCAGATTGCTTTACTTGCAGAATTTATGAGTTTTTTGACTTCTCTCTTATAAAATAATTCACCATAGCATCTCCTGCACCTTTCTTTCCAAATAAGCAGAAAAGCAGCACATTGTGAGAGCCAGAATTTTAGAATGAACAGTCAGAAAATGTAAAATCACAAATGTCAGTAATTCTCATGTTTAGACTGCTAATCACTTACCCCCCAGGAGTACTTTTCCCTCCCCTCCTTATTCAATATGCCATATGTCAGCAATTAACAGTGAGTCAAATTACAGCTCAACACAGTTTTGCTTATGGAGTTAGTGGAGTAGGCAAGAACCAAACTTAATCTAACAACTATTCATAAGTGCAATGCAAAGGGCAAATGGAAATTGGCTACAAAATTATGGATGGTGAAATGTCAATGATGTAAATTATTTTAGCTTCAGGGTTCTGGGAGGCAAGGAGGAGCTCAGTAAATAATAAAGTTTTCTAAAATTCTTTGTGTTTTGACAAAAACCTGTAAATATATTTGAGACCCAAAAAGCACTGACTGGAGTTGGGACCCCATAGTGCTGATGACATCTGTATGAAGTCATACAGATGACCAGGAAGACATGATCCATTTTGACCTACACAGTGCTACGTTCAAGGTATGATACACTGAGTGTGGCGTGTGGAAGAGAGGCAGGGGATAACTGGGGTTATATATGCTTGTTTCTAACGTAAAGGACGGGTGCAGATTGCTGTAGCTACATGAGAGCAGCTCAGACTGCAAGAGAACTCTGTTGAACTCCATCCAAGGAGCAAGTCCCACCTCACTCCAATTCAGGATATCCTGGTGGTTTCTCAGAGTTCTCTGCAGATTTTTTAAATGTGTGTGTGTGTGCCTGTGTGCATTAAATAATTTCTCTTGGACTGTTCAAAAGCTGAGAGATTAAGTGCCACAGTACAAATAATACTGGAAGGATTTAGAGAAGTGATAATGAGCACTAGTGATAGGCATAGGGGTTCCCAGCAGAAGCTTAGTATTTTATATGATTACTCAGTTTTACACAGTTCAGAATTAAAAGAACAGTAGACATAATTATTATTTGTCCCTGTCCAAATTTCTCAAAGCCTGATTTTTACCTAGTCCATATTTATTACCAAAAGCATCAAAACAAAATGTGACTTACGACCCTTGCAGACTAGATTTTGATTTTTCATGTCTCTAAAAACTTCTGTCAGACTGAGACTTTCCACTATTGTTTGAGATGTCGTATAATTGGCATTCATAAGAAAAAATCTGACAAGCCAAGAAATACTGTAAATGCATTTCAAACTTATCTATGCCTGGCCCATCCACAATCTTTTACAGAAGATTGTATTTCAACCTTTCTAGTTATTTTGCCTTCAGGAACCAGAACCAATATTATATTTTCTAATATTAACTTATTTCCAGGTCATCAGCTTGGTTTCTTAGACAGCAATCTAAGAACCATCACATGGATAGCATCATGTCCATCAAGTGTTATCTCAATTTTTTCAATTTCTCTATAAGCCACTTACAATCTTAAGTGAGAGATTTCAAACATTTCATCCATTGTGTTCTGAATTATATTTAACCTTGTACTTCTAACTCCCAAATTTTCAGTAACTATATTTCCTATGCCTGAATCCAATTAAAAAATAAAAAAAGAAACAAAGAAACCAGATTAGGAAAAAAAAAGCATATAGCCGTGCATGATTAAGAAGCTCTCCACAGATAATTTTTCAAACGTGATGGGATGCAATATGCTGGATACAGTAGCATTTGCAGTAGCATTTGCTCTGACACAACTGGATCTCCCGCAGATATATGCCACTCTCTTAAAATCTGGGTTTACATCCCAGTTCTGCTCAGAGCCATTGTGTTAGCTTGCTGTATTTGTTTAAACATTTGCTAACATAAGATTCATATAAATTCAAAAGATCCATATGGATGAAAGTCAGATTGCAGACAAGTCTGTATGGCTGAAGAATTTCATATCATCTTAACGTATTTTGCTATTTTTCACCTCAAGAAAGAACTTCTAAGAGGCTAGTGTCTGGATATCTTCATCTTCTGACAGAATTATTGTGTGGCCTTAGATAAATGATTTTGCACCCCCTGTGTCTCAGAGTGCTGACTCCCTGACTGTCTTATAGCTGGTCACCTTCATGGGGCTCTTTTCAGTCAGGGGGATTAGAATTGGTATCGATGAGGCTATAACCTCATTAATTCACAATTTTTTTGATAATATTGGAAATATTACACTTTCCAGAATGCTTGTATTAAGTAAAGGAATAAAACAGAAACAAAGCTTAGCTGTCTCGTGGTAAAACTTGTTGGAAGTTTTTTGAATTTATTCTTTTCACCAGTATACATTATGATCTACAGTTTGACTGCAAGACACCCTGTGCCCAGGTCCTGTCAGGTTTTCACAAGATTGCTGGCAGAACATGTCTATCATACTTCTATATGCAGCGATACCCTGTGTACTGTATGTCCTCTGATAGCGTCTAGAAGTTTCTGTTACAGCAAAGATGACTATCTGTTAGATGCTGCGCTAACCAAAAGCCAAAAGACAAGATTCTTTCCTAAAGCCATTCCCTTCTGGTTTAAGGCACTGGATGGATGTAAAAGAGAGCTGAGGGGTGCAAGGAGCAGACAATATAGAAAGGACGGCAGTCAGCACTCTCTTGTTTACCAGACATCTAACTGTTGCCAAGTCTATTTTTCATAAGCATCATTGCAAAGGACAGTTTCAGGGAATGAGTTGAGAGAACAACAAGGTCATTTTGTGGATGTTTGTGGGGAGCTCAAAGGTGTTTGCCTAAAAACTTTGTACGTGTAAGATGGAGCTGGCTGACTGGCAATGGGGCTTGATGTTGCAGTGGCTGGGGGATGGAGCTGAGAAGTAGGAGTAAGATAAAGCTAGGTAAAGGTGAGTTATTTTTAGTGCAGAACAAGTAGAAGGGCTGTCATTAGAGGATGGCTGTGAGATGGGAACCATAACTAAAATAGTGCATTAAAATGAGCTCTTTTGCTACATTATTTTATATTATTTTATAACTGTATTTCAGATACAGGTATTTTAAAAGAGTGAGCCATTAAGGTTTAGAAAAAGTTGTGGTGTAAAGTTGTAGGGAGAGGGCCAAGAGAAGAAAATGACCAGGTTATCTGTCAATAGCAAGATGAAAGTGCTATCAAAAGTGATCCAGAAAGAAGAAAGGCCAGAAGGCTGGTGAAGAGAAAGTTAAACATTTGGATTGCTTGTCAGCAGGTAGCTGGATGGTTTGGAGAGATAGCTCATGTGGACACAGGGGTCAGGTCTGAAGCAAAAAACCAGACCTATAACAGACCATTCTCCCCTTGCTTCACCCCACAGAACTGGATGGTGAAAAGGTCAGTCCTGGGAATAACACATTGAGGAAATGATTAGAGGAGCTGAAGGAACAGAAGGACATGTATAGCTGGAAGAAACTGTGAGAGGATCAAATACTCTGGGGAAGTTTATAGCCATCGCTACCTACAGTCAGACAGAAAGAAAGAAATAAATAGAAATAGAACAATAGAACATTAATAACTTCTTCCTAGCCAAAGCCAGTCTTAGATTCTCTAAAACAAAAAAAAAGCATTTTAGCAAATAATCTGGATTGGAGATATTTTGGAGATGGAATGTCCATTCCCAAGGCATCACGTGAAGGGACAGAGAGTCACGGACAAGTGCTATTATAGGTTAGAATCAATGAGGGTGAAAAAGCAGAGAAAGAAAAACTATTAGAAAAACTATTATTGATGGAAATCACAGAATTCAGTCTGCAGCTCAGAGGGGAAAATGGAGCCAGCAGAGAAATGCAGTGGAAGAAGAAATAGCGAATGAGAAATGAATGAGTAGCAGGCAGACATGGTTTGAGAAAACAAAACAAAACATCCAGAAACAGATTAATAAAGCAGAACTCAGTAGGAAATTAATCATGTGAGATGCAGTTAGATCAAAAAGGGTGAACATCCAGGAAGAAGAATAATTTCTGTATTTTGTATTTCAGAAGGGAAATTGAACAAGATTGTGTTGACTTTATCCTTCCTTCTTCCGTCCCTTCCTCTCTCCCTCCTCTCCTCTACCATTTCTCCTTACCTTTTTCCACTTTCTCTTGAAATTCCATTTTCTGGCCAACCTTATAATGTGATTCAATGAAAATACAGTTCCTACATCATATAATCTCAGACTGGAAGAGGTAGAAGCTTAACGGTGAGTGAGCTACTGACTTTTGAACGCAACTGAATAACTCAGTCCTACAGAATAAGTTTCAACTGAAAGTTATAACTTTATACATCAAACAGATTTAAGGTAAAAAGCTGTATTAATATGAGAACTGTCAACAGTAATTTGATTCCTTCTTTCTGCCGATTAGGAAAAATATGAAAACATTCTAAAATACAAAATGAGCTCTTTGTTGGTGAGAGAATAGCAATTACATC
This sequence comes from Mycteria americana, assembly GCF_035582795.1. Classification (NCBI taxonomy): domain Eukaryota; kingdom Metazoa; phylum Chordata; class Aves; order Ciconiiformes; family Ciconiidae; genus Mycteria; species Mycteria americana. The sequence continues at coordinate 25,270,426 of NC_134366.1, read as the reverse complement.
TCATCAAGGCACCTTAACAGAAAATCTTTCCTGCATTTCTCTCTCCCTTTGAGACTGAAGACTGGGATATGTCTTTCCACATTGGTATTTTTGATGCAGATAATTTGTCTCCTTGGGCACTTTGAACACCACCTGTTTAGAATTAAAAAAAAAAAGAAAAGATTTTGAGAATGATTAGTATTCTGTTGTGCTTTCTTTTAGAACAGGGATGTTGAAAAGTTTAACTGACAAGGTATTTGATCATTACATATTCATAGACATCTTTCAAGCTTTACAACTGCCATAATCAAGAAGTAATAATTCAAGGCCCATCAAAGGAACTTATTTTCAATCTATGATGCTTCACATTTTTCTTTTTTGTCCCCCAGCACCCCCAATCTTGGTGATCTCAAGTAGAAGTCATCAGAAAATTGCTCTTAAATTTGCTATCAACTTGTTAACCACAGGGATATACAACAGAAGATAAACAGAAACGTATTTTCTGTGCATGATAAATAGCCATTTTGCTAAACTGCCTCTGCTCCATGTGAACTTCGTGAGCTTCATGAAATTCAACAAAAGGAAATGCCAAGTCCTGCACATGGGGAGGAATAACTCCACACACAGGTACAGGCTGGGGCCAGCCAGCTGAAAAGCAGCTTTGCAGAAGAGGCCCTGGGGGTCCTGGTGGGCACAAAGTTGCACATAAGGAAGGGATGTGCCTTTGCAGCTAAGAAAGCCAACATCCTCCTGGGCTGCGTTAGGAAGAGCATCACGAGCAGTCAAGGAAGGTGATTCGTCCCGTCTACTCAGCACTGGTGAAACACACATGGAGTGCTGGCTCCAGTTCTGGGATCCTCGGTACCGGAAAGAAATGGACACACTGGAACAAGTTCAGCAAAGGGCCACAAAGATGATCAAGGGACTGGAGCATCTGACGTACGAGGAGAGGGTGAGAGAGCAAGGACTGTTCAGTGTGGAGAAGGGAAGGCTCAGGGGGGTCTTAACCTTCTGTATAAATACCTGATGGGGGAGAGTAAAGAAGACAAAGACAGGCTCTTCTCAGTGGCGCCCAGTGACAGGAAAAGAGGCAATGGGCACAAACTGAAACAAAGGAGAATGTTTAAACGTAAGACAAAACTTTTTTTTTACTGTGAGGATGATCAAGCACTGGCACATGTTGTCCAGAGACGCAGTAGAGTGTCCATCCTTGGAGATATTCAAAACCTGTCTGGACAGGGTCCTGGGCAACCAGCTCTATTTGAACCTACTTGAGCAGAGGGTTGTACTAGCCAGTCTCCAGAGATGCCTTCCAACCTCAACCATTCTGTGGTTCTATGATTCTGTGTTGTCTTTTCTGTTAATAAAATACACAAAGATTTCTTCCAGTAAACATTTGGTTTTCTGGATAAGCATGTGTTTAAACTGTATTTCAGGATGCTGTATCATGTGTCTGGAGAAAGGGTCCTTCCATTGTGTAACAATAAATACTAGCTTCAGCTGCAGACCTGCTATATGAACCTTGATTGGTGAGATGCTTTATTGTTTTTCTGTGGGAAGATTTTAAAGACAATTTCATTCAGATAAAGAGGGAAAACATCCAGCAATGAGGAAGCTTACAATTTTTCATAAGGAATAAATTTTTGCAAGAAGTTCATTACAGGGGTGGGGTCAGTGAAAAGTGGAGTGAAGAAAACCCTTATAAAGCTGGCATAAAGCCTGTTGCTGTACTTAACATTCTGGTAAAGAAACTGTGATCTCTGCACAAAAAAAGTAAAACTGTATACGGTTATCTTATTCCACAGAAATATTTAAGATTGTGACCTTTTTCTGTGTGCTTTTCAGACTGAGATGTTTTTTTTTTTCTCATGGAGAGTTTACAGATTTCTTTTAAACTAAAATCTGTTCCCTCAACCTCACTATTAAAAGGACCTGTGATACCTAATGTACGACTAGGGCACTTAAAATGAGTGTATGAGGAGGCTTAGTAAATAAAATACTGTTTAATTGAGGAGCTGTCTCCATTTTTCACATTAAAGTTCTTCAGGTACCTGTGTATGCTCATAAGTAACTGAATCTTGTCATGACTCGGTGATTAATACATATCTTGGAAATGCTAAGATCAATAAACCAAGAACTTTTAGAGCACATGTATCGGATCAGACCACTCTAATAGTAATGAGATGACCTTTACACATTTTAAAAATGTATTTATGGCAATCAGCAGTTAAAGGCTTGCTTGAGCTTGAGGTAGCATTTAGAACATTGTTTTCAAAAGCTACTAATGACCTTACCTTCTGTGAATTTGTTTTATGTATTTTGAAACCATTTATCCTACTAGCTTCTGTGAAATTCTGTGGCAATTCTGTGGCAATGAGTTTCCAATTTAAATAGATTCATATGAAAAAATGTAGTTATCATTGTAAATGTGCTGCCTGATGATTTTGCAAGGGCTGATTTCCATTTCTTCCCTGTACTCTGAGAAACAATAAATGTCCTTCTCCCTAGAATTCCTAATTTTATTAAGCAACATCATATCCTCTTCACTGGCTTTTTTAAGCCATAAAGTCCTCTTCTTTACAGTCTCATCTAATCTGGAATGTATTCCACATATCTGATAGTATTTGTTACCTTTCTCTGTCCTTTTCTAACTCCACTATAAAGTTTTTAGGAGAGGTTTGCCACGAACTTCATGCAACATTTAACATGTGGGCACATTGTGGATTTATGCAGTAACACAATGATGCTTTCTGTTTCATTCTCTATGCATTTCTTAATCATGCCTACTCTTTTATTTACCAGCCACTGAGCACACAGTTAATAGGGGTAGATTTCAGAAAACAATAATTTTAGGATTTCTTTCCTGCCTAGTAATAGCCAATTTAGAGGCCAGCCTTGTACAAACTGGGTTATTTTACACTGGTGATACCAGTTAATAAATCTGCTGATAAACTCAGACAACTCTTTATAGATTCTGTTTGATGATCAATTCATACAGCCCAGGTTTCAGACTAGACTTGTGTTCTAATTTATCTTAATTTACAGTTATTTTCTCCTGTTAAAAATAATCTATGAAAGGACCTTCGCAGTTTGTCCATGGAAGCCTAGTTTCTTTACACTTTCCTGCAGGATTCAGAATGTAACAAATGATCACATTCCTCTTCGCTAGAGGAAAGTTGAACCCAGATTCCCCATTCCCAAGAGGAAGTACATTAAAGTACAAGACTGCTCCTAGTCTGCCCTCTTAAATCAGTCTCATTTTGCATGAAATTGCTAAAGGTTTTTCAGGTCCAAAGACAGTGCCTGAGCAAGAACCAGAGTGACCATGAGTCCAAGACACGGAGGCAAGAGACCGCAGTTGTATAAGTGAGATCCACAAATCGGCATTTGCATTTCTATGTTAAACAGTCATTTTGTAAATAGCAACAGTGATAAAAAAAAGATTGACTGGAGAAGAAAGTTTTATCTGACAGGGTAGAAAGTTCCTCCTTCTCCTTCCTCTTTCCTCTTTGACTTGCTACCTTGGTCTCTTGAACTGAGTATCTCCTCTCTGTCTGCTATGTGGAACTCTTGTTTTCCCTTCCCTCAGTGTTTCTTTGAATAATACTCATATTTTTGTCCTTAATTGTCTCATTCTTACTAGTCTTAGGCTTTCTTAAAAAAAAAAAAGACATTTTTAAAAAAAGATGGTAACATTGTAGAAATCAAGTGTCATTAGAAGCATCCATTGTACATAATCTCATCAACCTTCCAGCTTTTATTCTGTTATTTCATTTTCATGAAGACCATGTTCGTGATTACACGTGGGGCAAATCTGGAAGACAGAGTGCTTCTTCTAAGCTGTCTTCCTTACCCCAGCTTGTTCTGCTAGCTTTGGTGGTACTTGCAGTCACACTGGCACAGAGCTGGGTGTGCCCTTGTTGCCATCACCACTTCCAGGGTACCGTTCAGTTCCTTACTAGAATGATATCAAATGGTCATGAAAGAATTTGGCTGGGAACTGATACGACGCTTTTACCTATTATTAAACTCAGGTTTTAGATGAGGTATCTAGTGGGAGTAGGAGGAGCTGAAACTGTTGTTTAAGAATAAACTTGACATCTTTTTGAGACGGGGAACATGAAGTTGGTCTTCTGAAAGTAGGGGACTGAATTCATTGAGTTTGGATGCAGAGCATAGTGAGTTGATCATCTCACTCTGAGAATCAAGTACCAAAGAGTAGACCATATGGATGATTGTAGCACGCAGAGGAAAACATAATTCTTCATTACTGAAATACCTTCTGTCAGCACCGAGGTCAAAATCTTATGAACTTTTTCTTGTGAAAGATGTATTTTGCTTCTCTTTCCTTATGAGAATTTATACTCCAGTCCCTTAGGAGACTTTACATACTAGAGACAGCTGTAGTACCTGGTGACATTAATCCAGCTGTACTGTTTTATTCCCAGTGGTATGGGCAATGGATTGTCTGCTGAGATTTCAGATTGAGATGTAGTGACATGTGTTACTTCTGCAGTTGCAGTCACCCAGTGAGCAGTAACAAAAGGATTTTCCAGTTACAAGCGTTTTGATGTATTTCAACTTGCAGAACTAATTTAGAGGAATGCAGTAGCCAGTTAATTGAGCTATCTGAGTTTGTTATTGAAATGGCAAACTAATTTTTATTAATAAGCTTTTTTTGCAATACAAGATTAAAATATGTATAATGTGTTGATTCATTCAATGAATCACATGAACTCATCCTGACATTAGTAGGAAAAATTTCTCACTTGTCATCCTATATTACCAAGTAGCTTGTCAAAAAGCTTTGTTAATAAAAATTGCTGTAAAGTTTTAACGTCCCTATAGAAAAAAAGTAATGAAATGTTTGAATGTACCTAGGAATTGAAGTACAGATGAGAACATAGACCATCTAGGCTGGCACTCTGTCTCCAATAATGACCAACACCAGATGCTTCAGAGCAGATGAATGAACACATTGGACAATCAAAGAAGAGAAATGTTTTTGCTGAGTAGATTTCTCCCTAACCTTATACAATTTTTATTGGCTTTGTCTCACAGTGGGGAATTTATATATCCATTCAGTTCTTTCGTTTTGTTTTTTTTTGTCTAACTGGATTTTCTTTCCATCTGTGGAAACATTCCAGCCTTTGGGAGATCTTGGTAACCCTAAAGTCTTAATGCTATATATGGCAAGAAGTCAGACAGGTCAATTGTTTGCATAGGTCAGTTGTGTTCTGTGGGAAGAAAAAAAGTATTCTGCCTAGTAGCATTTCCAATTTGATTGGCTCCATCCCTGTTAACTTTAGATTGTATGGAATATAGCTTTTAAAAACTCCTGAGAGAACTTTGAAATCAGTACTTTGGTACAAATATGCTCATTTTTTTCAGGAAAGTGAATGATTCCGTATATTTTCAGTGTTTTCCAGTCTAGCAAATTAAATGTTTTAGTGTTTTGTGAGCCTCTAGTGTAATTCTTCAGGTCCATTGCTTCAGTGGGTTAGGATAAAATGAAGTATTTTCCCTTGAAGTCTTGCCTGACAGTTTCTGTTGGTGTTAACTGCGTTGAAGAAACCTTTATGTGGGAGATTTCTTGGAATTATGTTATGGTGACCCTTGAGTTATAGGTATCACCCAATTCAATTTACCTCTCTTTGGAGTCTAACAGATCACCAGCATCATCCTGGCTTCAAGTAATTTAAATTATGCAAACTGTCTTCGTTCTCTTCTGTAGAAAAATACTAAGAGGAGGGTCTGACACATGCATGTGTTTCAATTCATGATCATCCTAATATATGTGCTGCCTTGCCTAGTCTCATATGGGCCTGTGGCTTGAAATGTCCATTGTACAGAGAGAGAGAACCAGTCAAGAAAGGAATCTGTACAGCTCTGCTTTGATAATTGTTGACAGAATGGCTTGACGGACACTCATAGCTTTGGCTACACAACCTGACCTGTTTTTCCAATGTACAGATAGAATCTCTTAATAAAAATGGCAAATTTCACACAATTTTAGAGGGTAGAAGCCTAGGAGCTTTTCCTGTTCTGGGTAATTCAGAAACCAATATATTTTCTGTCCTACTGCCTGCTAATGCAATTGAATAAGTTCTGCCTTTGTGGTTAGTTTGATTCCACATTTCATCCTTCACATGATCTTTGATTACTCTTTCAATAGATTTTATTTGCCAAAGTACAATATGTTATGGAAAGAGAAAATAGTGAAAAGCATCTGCAACATATGCATGGCACTAAGTTGAGCAGAGAAATGACCCAGGCTCCTGAGAAAAATTTGCCCTGCAGATTATCTCTTTCTGTTGTAAAGGGCACTGTGTCGGCAACACCCAGAGAGGGCTGTGGCAGGAAGAGTAACTATTTTTGGATTGGTTTACATCAGATTTTAAAAAGTCTGTATGGCTTCTGGGCATGATGAGATGAGTGTTTTGGCAAATGAAGGACTCAGCAGGTGTAAATCAGCAGCATACAGCTCACTCCAGCTGACAAAGTAGTATAACTACTCTAGCACTATATGGAGGAGATAATTTCCCTTGAAGTAATGATTGTGTTTTCATGCATAAAAAACACAACTCAGATAATCCAAAACCTTTAAAAGTATCATTCCTTGAGACTAAGTCCTCAGATAACCTGCCCTCTCAAACAACAGTATCAGAGGAAGAGGCAGAAGAAGGGAGTTTCTACTTGAACAGAATTCCGGTTTATGGCGAAATCAAAGAAGACCTGCTGAATGAAAATCAGCTTTCTGTTACAGTTAGCCTTGCATTGCTTCCACAATTCTGCTGAATCATAGGGGCTTTTACACATACCCCAGGAGTCACTCATACAGTAATTTGGAAAAACTCCTTTTCATGAGCAAGGGAATGTTTGGAAATATTATACTGTCATAAAGCAGAGCCTGAATTTCCACAGGGGCTTCAAGTGCACATTTATTACCCTATGTATGGTTTAAAGCATAATATTGTTACAGAATTTTTTTTGGAAAGCTGCCGACTATTTGATTTTTTTTTCCTCTTTTATCATTCTACCACTGCTTGGATTGACAACATCTATTCATTCCTTCAAAGCCACTCAAATTCATGATTTTACGACATGCTCTACTTCATAAGACCTCTTTTTTCTACTGTTTCCTAATACAATCTTGCTAGAATCAGTCTGATGAAAAACTTCTTGGATATAATTTTCCAAGAAGTAGTTTCCTGGTTTATCAAAGTGAAACAAAAGTACAAGTCTCTGTGAAATAATAATATCAAATAGAAGCTTACACAACCAACTTAAAAAAAAAAAAAATCCCCAAAACAGTATCAGTGAGGTGTAAGTGGAAGGATTTAATCACAGTTACTTTGCTTGTATTTTTATTAGTTCTACCCAGATACTAACAAGCAATATACTGCCAAGCTTATCAGTTTTTTGATGGAGGAAAGCTCAACTGTGAGATCCAGAGAGAGTCTGCGTAGAACAGCTTGGAGATAGCAATTTCCCAAGGGTGGTTGGGACAAAACCTCCTCCCAGAAATGAGCTCAGAGCCCACTGTCTCAGCAGCACTGCCGCTTTTTTCCCTTCCCTCTCTCATCGTCCCTTAGCCAAACCTTAGGGACATAACATTCATGTGTGATAAAGTCATAACCACCACTCAATGAGCACTTGTGAAATTTGTTCTATGCAAGCAAACCATGTTTGCCCAGCAATGGTACGCATGTAAATCAGGTCTGACCTTCTGATTGTTCAAGTACAACACCAGTATTTTTTCCACAGAATCATTGCAGAAGGAGGTCAGAAATCCTTGCAGTGGTTTCCATCCTTTCTTGCCCCCTTTACATTTCTTATGACTCCTCTGCTATCATTCATGTGGTTCAGGTTCAATGTGGCTAATCTCTGAAAGAGAACTCCTGTAGGAGAGATTCCCGAGGCAAACGCAGCAAAATTTTGTACTGCTTTCATAAAACCTTCAGGAACATAAGGACTGATGGCACTGAGAGGCCCTTAGAATTGGAGACTGAGACTTCATCTGTCAGGTTCAGCGAGAGCTCTATAGGTCCATCTCACTTCTCCAAACTAAGCGAGGCTGCGGGGAGTGCTGGCTGGTGTAATTGCAAAGCTCCTCTCAATCATGATTGAGAAGTCATGGAGTTTGTGGGTGGGGAGACCCTGAAAACTGGGCAAATGTTATTCCCATCTTCAAAATAGGCCAAAAGGACAATCCAGTGAGCAATCCAGATTTGTCACCCTTCTTTTGATCCTTGGGAAAATCATGGAGTGAGTCCTCTTGGAGCACATTGCTGAGTGCATGAAGGCAATTGTTCTTGGGAACAGTCAGCACAGAGGTACGAAGTGTAGACCTTGCCTGATCAGCCTGGCTGCCTTCCATGGTAAAGAAGTGACTGGATTTGTGGACAAGGAGAGAACAGTGAATGTCATTTACCTTAACTTTAGTAAGGCTTTCAACAGAGTCTTTCACAGTATTTTTGTATCCAAGATAAGACTTTATAGTCTGAATGGGTGGAAAACTAGCTTGGTAAAAACCCATTCAGGTAATTGGGCTAAGTGGTTAAAGGGTCAGTTAGAAGTGAAGTTCTACAGGGGTGTGTCCTGGGACCTATCAACAACCTGGAGGGGGGGATGAGGGGCACTCGGAGGAATGGCCTGATGGAAACTTCATGCAATTCAGCATGGACAAACGCAAACTTCAGCAGCCAGGACTAAGCTGCCCCACCCCCACCACAATGCTACACGCTGGGGATGACTGTCCGGTGACAGCTCTACAGACGCAACCCTGGAGGACGTGGCAGAGAGCAGCCACGCTCCTGGCAGCAGCGAGGGCCAACAGCACCTTGGGCTGCATGAACAGGAGGACAGGTACTACATGCAGGGAAATGATCTCCCCCTTCTGCTCAGCACTCGTTAGACCACATCGTTATTTCTGAGGACAGTACAGGGCCTTTCAGTACCAGACAGGCACCGACAAACCCAGGAGTTCAGAGGAGGGCACCCAAGATGGTCGGGGGCTGCAGCACTTGTCTTGTGAGGAGGGGCTGAAGTTCCAAGGTTTGCTCAGCCTGAGGAAGGGCCATCTTCACGGGAACCTAGTGGCAGCTACCCAGTACCTACAAGGAGGTTACTCTGAAGATAGAGAGAGATTCTTCACAGTGTTCCATGGTAGGAAGATGAGAGACAATGATGTTACACTCAAAATCTTGTTTACAGGCAAAGAGAAAGCACACCTTATACATATAAATCCAAGAGTTTATTGTTAGTATAATTGAAATCTTAATGGGCTAATCATTACTAGTCTAGATGTCTTTTACAGAAAAAAAAGAATAGCCTAAGCAGGTTTCAATAATCATAATGCTGTTGAAATTGTTGCACACACACTTCCTAGTTTCTAACCCTTTTCCTCATGTTATGCTCACCCTTCCCCTGCTCCTCTGGGCCCTGAGGTTGGTAATTTCACTTTGGTGGCAGTCGTGGGGTTGTGTTACTGCGAGTTGTCAGCATGTGGAGTTCTTCCCTGGGAGGAATATGACGTACATGTTGATGATTTCTTCTTCCTCAATCTAGGATCAACTTGGGGTCCTTCTTATATGTTTGCTAAATGCTTTTACACCTTTACCCATTCTTCATTGGTCTGTAGCTCCATGTTACATTTGAATTTACTACATATCGTGCTTTTTATGTATGCTAGATACCATTTCTTTATTCTCTTTTTTCCCCCTAAAACCAGTTTTTCCCAGTTCCAGTCTGCATTTCTTTAACTGATCATGGGTGTGCTGTCTATAGGCATGGGGTCTCCAGAGCCAGACCATGCCCCATTTCTTGTAACACCACGCCTGTGCTCCTCTATGCTGCATCCAGTCTCTCCACATCTTAAAACCTCTGCTATCACACCAGCCCTGTATTTCTCTGTACTAAACCATTCTGTTAAAGTCATAAAACCATGGTGGTACTGTAAAAAGACAAACAAAAGTAAAACAAATTAGCCACAGACTCCTGATCAATGGGAAAAACTGCTGTAATAGCTAAACCAAGTAAAAGAAAGCTGCGGGCAGGTCAAGGAAAGTTCAGAGAGAGCAAGCATGACAGCCTCAGTCTTGAGGCCTTACACACTCAATACAAAACTTATGGCTTGCTCCTGGCAATAGCCTGTTACTGTATTACAGAGCTACATGGCTACAATGGGTATACACTTAAACAAGAGATGTTCAGACTGGATATATGGACAAACTTGTTCCCCATGAGGACAGTCAGGGCAAGGAACAAGTTGCCCAGAGAGCTTGTGCTGTCTCTGTCCATGGAGGTTTTCAAAACTCGACTAGAGAAAGCCCGGAGCAGCCTGGTCTGATCTCATACCTGAGCCTGCTTTGAGCAGGAGGTTGGACTAGAGTTCCAACTCCAGCCTGAATTATGCTGTCATCCTGTGAAACTGCCCCAACCACAGGTAGCTCAAGGCTTCCTTTAAGTGCCAACATGATAGCCACAGACATTGCCTTGGCAGTGCTCCCACTGGCCTGTGAATGTGATGAGGAACCCAGCTGTGCAGTTTGTAGTTGTGAGGAACAGGCTGAGAGGACAACCCCACCACCAGGGCAGGAGGAAACACGGCAGCTCCGAGCAGTACCTGGGAAGCAAAGGCTCTCAGAGGCACATATGGTCATGTGCCTTTGGTTTGTTCTCATCTCTTTGCTTAGCACAACATTTCTCTTTACTTATTTGAGAACCTTTCACCTGCATTGTCTGCATTATTTGACAGACTATAATAAAGGGAATGTTTTATTGACCTCTTGAGAGCACTTGAAGCCTGAAGTGGAGGGCAGAAGGCTATTAAACTTAATTCATGTTTACTGTAACAGCAACTTTTTCAGCTGTTTTTTTAACGATATTTCTCTGAGCCATCAGTGCCAGGGCACCCCTAAGAAAAGGTCTTTAAAAATACTTTTATTCTGAGTGGACTCTGAAGGGTTTCATACAGTTCCTTGTCAGCTTTCTCTTAGTGCCCTGTGACAGTACCAGGCTTACCTTGGAAAACATGGGTGGCCTCTATGAAGATAATGACTCACTATAGACTCTGCATATTCTGACTTCAGCCCAGGAGGAAGACTGGTTTCTTCTTACATATTTCGGTTATACTGTCAGGGGTGCACAGAAAGAGGCTATCCCATTGCTTTGGCCAGATGGAGAAAAAAACCCCAAACAAACAACCAAGAAACAAGAAGATTTTGCTTTGTTTTTCCTGAATAATTCATGTTTATGATAAAAGGTGAGAGGACAATCTGGCATTTGCTAGTGGCTAGCAAAGTAAGTTGGCTACAAGGCCGGTGGACAAGATGTAGGAGATGATTGCTTGAAGTGGAAAAGAAATATGACTTTGGAAAGGGGTAAAGAGATAAGTGTCTTAGGGGGGAAAAGCAGAGATTTAAATAATCAAAGTGCTTTGGTACCAGGCAATCTTGCCAAGGTAGACACAGATTTCCTCATTTTTAACCTTCCTTCCCTGATATCTCTAGCCATGGGCCAGGCAGGGGTCATGGCAGCATCCAGCCTGGCTGGAGCACTTGGACTGGCAGGGTAACCTTCCCCTTTGCATGGACCGATAAATGCACAGCAAGCCATGTTAAGCTTGACAACATTTTCTAAGCTGGCATCAATCTCATCTTCTTGACGAGAAGCTAATAAGCAAAGCTACTAAAGATGTCTGGTGGTAATAACAGACCTAGGTGAACCCCTATGGACAGGAGTTCATATGATTACATATGAATCATACGGCCAACAGCTCCGTTTATCATGGCAGCAACCATGGCATCAAAAGTGATTATGCAGCATAATAATTTCATATTATAAACATTGATGACATGAGGCATGTGAATAAATGCCAGCAGTGTATTGGTTTCCCTGCATGGAGGGCACCTGCCAGGCCCCTTAGGTGCTCAACCTTTTGGTCAAACACATGTGAGACACGGAAGGGGGGGGGGCATTCGGGAAGAGGAGAAGCAGATGAAACACATGATCCAGGAAACCTGATAACCCAGAGGCAAATGCAGAAATATTTTGGATGTTTGATTTTTCTAAAGAAAATACCAATTTTATTTAGAAAGAAAAGGAAAAAGTGTTTCCCTTGAATATCATTTTGTCAAAACACTTTTCAGTCAAACCATCATAGGGGTGATACCTCAATTTGCTATTATGCTTTCTTATTGCAGAGAATGGTGGAAAACCAGCTTCTCTTCTGCAAGAATATCCAAACATTCAAGATACTGTTTCATTTCAAAACAGAGTAATTGCTGTTTTTCACAAAAGGGAATAGCAAGGTTCAGGAACGTACAGCATATCCTCTTTCTGCCAGGTCTTCAGTCTGCTGGGGTTGCTCCTAGTCAGGGCTCACCCCTAGGAGGGACAGGACAAATTCCCAGTAAAAGCCCAGACTCCCAGGCTGGCTGAATGAGTGGTGGGAAGCCCCACCTGCTCCCCTCTCTGGGCAGGGAAAACCCCGTGTCCAGGAGTGCCCAGGAGTCCTGATGCCAGGTGGGCTGCTATGGGGCTGTGGGCTTGGGAACAATCAGCTGTGGTGCAGTTGAAGACCACCTGGCAGCTCTGAGCTTCTCAGCTTGGTTTCTGGGATGGGTTAGGTACCTGCCTGCCTCAGAGGCCACCTGGCAAGCAGGTGAAGTGGCAGGAAGCCCAGTGGCAAGGCAGGGCATGACTCCACACTGCTGCCATGCCACCACCTACATCTTCACCTACAGCAGACCAGCGCATACAGGATGAGGAGTCAGGCTGGAACTGGCATTTCTGAGCTGAGAAACTTTGTCAGAATGTTTGTGGCTTGCTTTCCCCACTGATGATTTTAGGAGAGGGATGCAAAGTGCTTATAATAGAGACTTGTGAAGGCATTATTAAATGATTTCATGTTTTCAAGGCAAATAATTCCAATAGGAATGTGCTCCTTTCTATCACATATTAATCATTCACCAGCACTGAGGGTATATCTATGTGGCAAAATGCAGTACCATGCAGAAGCTGTTACTGAAACCAGTGTAGATCCATTAGTGGGGCAGTCCACCTGGTTAATTGTCTGAGCGTACTTATGCACACATGAGCAAGATTGAATGCTTCATGCACATTGTGTATAGAGAGCTCCTGTGTGACTCTGGCTGAGAACGATTTCTAAGATATTAGCTGAGGGAAGACAGAGAGTGAGGCTGAACAAACAATTTAACCACAGGGCATCGCAGATTGGCCAAGGTCACATCTTCTTCCTAATGAAGTGAAAGGAATTTCAATGGCTCCCCAAGACAACAGCAGAAAACAGCCCTGTGGATCTTATACCACACCCTGTCAGGTTGAAGGAAGCAGGAACTAGGAAAAATGCTAGTTTTGTCTTCTTCATCACTTTCAGCTTGTCATCTTGCAGCTGTGAGATCTCATTTCTCTGACCTTTTGCCCAAGGAGTTTTAATCAACTGACATAGTTAGGTGCTGTGGCTTAAGCAGGTATGACTGTGCCTTTAATAATGCAGGGTATGTTTGTATAGGCACGGGGGAGAGGAGAGACCTGGAAACTGTGAAGGACTGCTGTGTCTAATTCCTTATGCCAGAGGTTTTGAAACATAATGAGGGTCAGCAAATTAGGCTAAATTATCACTACAAAGTTTGCAATAAAGCTATGGAAAATCCTGACATTTGAGAATGGTTTCAAGAATAAAACTGCAGCAATTTATAGTGTGCGTAGCAGCAGAGTGTACTAGAGAGTCCTTCACAGGGATACCTGTGTGAGGAGATGCTGACGGTAGACGTGCCAGCATCTTCCAGAGAGATGTTACTGTTAATAACAGGTGCTGTTGCTAGAGAAAATTTCATATTTTTTTTTCCCCATCAAACACAAAACAGAAACCATGTAAACTATAGCTAAACAGAAGCAGTGACTTCTATTAACAGAGTACTCAGGTTAGCTGACTCCCACACCTGAAATTGTTCTGGAAGGCTTACATTTCTGACAATGTTTGTGACTCTTAATGGATTTGGTTGCTGGAATTGAAGTAAAGGTAACGCAAGTTTGCTTATCATCATGGTCAGTAGATGATAAAAATAACGGTCAGCAAAACATGAAGGCTGAAACTGTGTATACTAAAATCAGCAAAAGCCTTCACCCATCTCACTTCTGCAGGCCCTCCCACAAACATTTGCATCTGTCAAAATATTACATTTCTTGCAGAAAATATTACTTACAAAATAAGCAAGCACAAATGAATCTGGAAGCATATAATTAAAGTTGTGGCCTGTTTCTTTACAGATGTAATTTTAATTTCTCATTCATATTCCTAACTAGCAAGTAACCACTCAGTTTTAATCTCTTTAACTTTGCTCTTTTCACTCCAAAATTGAAATAGTTCTGTAGCTGTATGCAGCTGGTATACATGTTGTCAGATGTGTATTAACTTTCTTCAGATAGATATATATCAAAATACCCAAGAGCTTTATATTTTTTCATATAATACAAGATATTGTGGGCAGGAAAAAAAAATGATATAGAGAGAATCCACGCTGGATTCCCAACAGGGTGTTGTAACTTTCATACAAGTGTATATAATTCACTGGAAATTTGTATTTTTCTGTGCTGGAAAGCAGCCAGAACTTGTATGCTTTGTTGAATAATGTGCTCTGATTCTATACTTATAGCCTATGATGAACTGATTTCTGGTGGAAAAAATGGGGTTTTGCCATTGGTGTGCCAAAAATATAAACCCCATGTTCATGTGTGGGGAAGAGAATGGAGGAGGACTTGGAGAAGAAACCTGAGACTTTGGGGAACAGAAATGGAGGCAGGGAGGATGGCAGGGAGGAGAGGCTGGATGGTGAGCGGTGGCACAAGGAGGGGTCAAAGTGAAGCGCTGGGGCAGGGGTGGCTCAGCAGGGGCCAGGGAAGAGCTCGGAGCCAGGACCCGGAGAGGAAGGGGCAGGGCAGCAGGGGCGAGACTGGGTGGGGAGATGTGCAATGGGATGTGCCCTGCACGGACCTGCCCAGGATGCAAATGTGCCATTAGAGACCTCAGCATAACACATTTGGTGTCCTGACATTTCTTTCCCTCTGAGGGCTAGCTGTTCTCACCTTCACACTGATTCAGCTGGGCAGGAATAGTATTTGGTTGTCTATGGCATATCAACAGTGGTATTATTTCACTGGTTGGGACATAGCAAATCTTCTCCTTAAGTAAAAGGTCTTAATAAGGGAAAACCTTTAATCCAGTGCAGCACTGTTTTTTGAAGGGATAAAAAGATGCTCTTCCTATGTGAGATATGTATTTGTATGTATTTCTGTCTGCCTGACATTAGAAACTGTGAATTTACATGCAGGCACAAACGTTCATGGCCATTCTCTCCTGCCGTTAACAGGGGACTGGAAATCTTTGGTCTGTGGGGAAACTAGTTAGTGGAAGAAGGGCTCTGGTAAGAAGGCTTTGACAGCAAGCTGACATGAATCTTTTCTGCTGCAATCTTCCCACAGGGTGAAAAGGACTTTTTTCCATCCAGAACACATATTCTTTAACAAAAATCCCTAATGGGAAGATGGGAAATAAGGAGGCTGGAAAGCAGACTCAGTTATCTTTCTCTGCATGCAGTTTCAGTCCTTCTCATGTTTTTGTGGTTATTCCATTTGCATTTGCTGTCCTGCAAAGAGAATATATACCTCCCCAGTGACAACTAATGGAGATTCTCCATTTAGCCCAGTTGGGAAGATTCAGTGCTTCTGGAGCTAATGATTACAGGTTAGCTCTACTGTGTGTAGCTTAGCAGGTTATTTTTTCTTTGTCTATGGAGAGCCTGGATCATTACAGAAGCATGAGTTGCTGTATAAAGCTAGCTAATAGTTGATTTTTCTGTTCATTTGAGGGGAAAAAATAAACTCAAAGAGACTATAAAACTTTCTGATTTTCCT